>NW_028327173.1:146844491-147145384 GCF_987537825.1 Furipterus horrens
AGCAGGACTAGCCTTCATTCCTTCCACGTCTTGTTTAAGATCTGCTGTTAGGTCTGTAAGCATTCTTATAACTAAAGCTCTGAACTGTGCCTCAGAAAGATTTCCTATCTGCTAATCCATTAGATCAGATATTTGCTGGCTGGTCAGTTGCATCACTGGGAACCTCTGTCATGATCTCTGCCATCTTGACAGTTTTGTGTTTACCCTTGCCTCCAGGGCGGGGCTGTCCCACCTCTTTCGCGATAGGGGGCGGAGCCCCGTGCACTTGTCACAACCGGGTGACTCTGCTTACCACGCTGTGATGTTTTCTGTGGGGATCAGGGTCCAAAATGGATTCCTGCCATTCACTCTCCGCTGAGAGACTGGGAGCCTCCTCCTCTGTCCCCACCCCCTCCGGGCCTCATAGTCTAAGGCAATGGGGGTCTGCCTTCCCTGGCATTGGAATCGCAAGCTAACAGGTTTGGTCTGCAGCCCGGGATGCTCCCCAGGTGCTTCTCGTCTCCCCTTAAATACGGGTGTCTGTGCTTACCACCATCTGCTGCTGTCGCCACAGTTGCGGCCAGCACAGCTTGACCTCTCCACCCCTCCTTCGCCCCTGCTACCCGTCTGAACGAGCACCACTTCTTTATAACTTCATAGGTTGGACTTCCATGTAGCTTTATTTTCTGGAACTTCTGGTTATTTCTGGCTTTGTGGTAGATGTGCTCCTTCTTAGTTGTGTAGGGAAATGGAGCATGTCAGTCTATGCCTCCATCTTAGCTGGAAGTGTGTTTATTGATTTGAGAGAGAGAAAAACATCAACGCCTGCCATACATGCCCCTACTGGGAATAGAACCCACAAACTTTTGGTGTATGGGATGACACTCTGACCAACTGAGCCACCCAGCCAGCACCACTCCTGTGTTTTTTAAAAATCCTTTAATCAGAGTCAATATATACGTACATCTAAATTTCCTTCGCAGTTTTTAACTTGGTGAAACTCTCTAGTTTTCTTCCTGTAGATCTTACAGTTACTTCTAGGATTTTGTTTTTCCTGCTTTTCTTAGGTCTTCCTCCTAGTTCTTTTTTTTCTTGCTTCATTTTGTTCATCCTCTGTTTATGTTAATGCTGTATCTTTGTGGGTCCCATTAATTTTGTTACTGCTTATCTCCTGTTTAATTGTATAGCTTCATTACCGTTTAGAATTTAAAGCCCCTGTTGTCCTTGCTTTTTAGGAAGGCACATTTTTATTAGAAGATAGTAAATATTTAGCTAACAATCTTGTCTTGGTGTACTGTTATAACTACCTATAAGTTTTGGGTATGTTTATTTTTCATTTTGTATTATTGCTGTTACAGTTTTTGGCAAGTGTTTTAATGGTTTTGATATTACAACCTTGAATTTTAGGGGATCCATAAAAACACATTATTTTTTCCTACCTAAATTCAGACCCAGTTGTGCAATAGATACATAAGTCAGTGGAATGGGGATCAAAATAGCACTTGTAATACTGAGGGAGTTGATTAGAGAACTCAGCTTGATGGTCTGTGCCTGTGGTGGTGGTGCCTGTGCCACCCTGGGTCTAGGCACTGAGGACCCCTTAGCCCACCTCCGCCAAGTCGGTCACGGACCCCATGGCAGAGAGAAGGCACAAGTGCATGTTCTCCAGAGACAGGCAGAGATCAAAGAGGAGGGGCTAGTTCAAGTGTGGGGGGACCTGAGAGGCCAATAGTGTTGCTGTAGTGAAAGTCCCTCTACATTGAAACATGAAGAGTAGGGGCAAATGTCCCTCCCCACACTGTTTTCACCCCTATTTAAATGGGATTGCCTATTGCATAAGAACTGTGATAAAACTAATGTAACTACAGTTTGTACTAAGGGCCCATATATTCAGGTCTCTTAGGAAAAGACAGCTTTAATTTTTTTTTTTTTTTTTTTTTTGAAATTCACAAGGGTTTTTATAATTTGAGAATTTATATGTTGTAGAGATTTCAAAGATTGGCACTAAAGGGCAGTATGGTTTCTTTCAGCAACGTGAAATTCTTCACGAGATTCAGAGAAGGAAGGAAGAGATCAAAGAAGAGAAAAAAAGAAAAGAAATGGCCAAGCAGGTACTCTATCAAGTCTACCGTACTCACATCGTTGCCATTTTGCTAAACATAAAATCTTTTTACTGCCATTGATGATATTTTCCCTTCCTGTGGTACTATCAGTAGTAAAGCTTAAAACGAAACACTAAAAGAATCCCCAAACAGAAAGCAAAATTTAGAACCGTATATTATCTGGAGATGACTTAGGCTTATGTAACTATAGTAGTTTAGCCAGTGAGTTGAGGGAGAGAAGAAATTGAGGCTTTGAAAATTAACCCAGATGGAATTCTTAATACTTTGAGGATAAGGCAATTTTTCATACTGAAGAGTGAATGGAAACCATAAGGATCTGCTTGAAATTTCATTCAGTGATGGAAAAGAAGAATTTCACAGACCAGGTTTAAAAAGCAGTGGTAAATAAGGATAAAGTCCTTTTCCCTGTATTTTTCCTGTGTCCAGCTCAATCAAAAAGCCAGTTATACATGTTTGGAAAAATCAAGAGGAAATTTTACTCATTCTGTTTTCTGGAATTATGGCAGTTAACTTAAAGGAAACTGAGGTATAGTGGGAGGAGGCACTGATGTAGAGTAAACAGCACCTGGCTTAAAGCTTTTGCTTTTTAAAGTGTTTTAAAGATTTTATTTATTTATTTTTAGAGAGAGAGGAAGGGAGAGAGAGAGAAAGAGAGGGAAAGAAACATCAATGTGTGGTTGCCTCCTAAGTACCCCCAATGGGGGGACCTGGCCTGCAACCCAGGCATGTGCCCTGTCTGGGAATCGAACCAGCGACTTTTTCATTCACAGGCTGGTGCTCAGTCCACCGAGCCACACCAGCCAGGGCCTAAAGCTTTGGCTTTTTTACTGCCAGTTCTGTCACCTTTAGATGACACTCTGTGACTTATTTTCCTCATCCCTTAAAATGGTACTTACGATGCCTCCCTTTTAATCTCATGTAATTATTCCCACAGATAAATGTACTACCCTCTGAAAGTGCAAAGCCATGTACAAATATAAGATGATATTACTGTTTCTACCAGCTCTCCTGTGTTATGTTTGATCCGCCTTCCCGTCTGCCACTCTGCTTTCCCTCTGAATGCCTTTTTCTGTTCATTTCCTCTTGCTCTTTTTTCTAACTTTTTAATGCCTATTCTAAGATTCTAGCATTTCTGTTTCAAATTTACATTCTGTTGAGACTAAATCTGATCTCTTATTTCCTAAACCAGTGCATATTCTGACATTAAATTTTTAGAAGCTGAATTCAGCTTTATTACAACTGAGAGCATTCAGTTTAAATGTACACTTTCTACTGAATTCATAATTATGTACATTGGTAGTCTTCCATTTATGACTTATGTCTAAAGTAGGTTTTACTTTTCTTTTTTCTAGGAACGTTTGGAAATTTCTAGTTTTCCAAACCAAAATCACACCTCTAGGAAGGACCCAGGAGGACACAGAACAGCTGTCATTCTACATGGAGTCTCTCCTGACTTCATGGGAAATGGTAAACATCGGACCAGCTCCTCTGGAAGGTCTAGGTAAGTCCTTGAGATTTCTGATCTGGGAGGAATGAAAGATGTAGAAGGAATAAAACAACTTGTAGTGAAATTTTTAAACATTCAAATAGTTGTTTTAATAACTTTTTCAGAGCCTATATATCTTAATATACAGGGTGGGGCAAAAGTAGGTTTATAGTTGTTCATATGGAAATAATACAATAATTAATAAATAATAATACAAGGATAAAGTGTGTTTTCCATACTTACAACTGTAAACCCACTTTTGACCCACACTGTATTTGTTAGTAATATAAAACAAAATTTTCATTTGTTTTAACATTTCTAAGTGTCTTTAATTAAACCAGTTTTATTGCCCATTCATTTGTATAACAATCTGTCACACTTCCCAATCTCCAGTACAGTTTGATCTGGCTTTTAATGATCTAACTATTCAATAAGTAATTTAAAATTTTTTCTCCCATCGGATTCATCATCCAGTCAAAAATTTCTCACCGTATTTGTCTTCAATCTGTAACTCATCAGGCCCCGCCGCAGTTGTGGGGAGTGCTCCAAGATGGGCACAGTGTAGAAGGTTCTTTACCTGAGAATGAGGGCCCCATTTTGCTGTCAGGGATCCCTTCCCTGGAGCTGCTGAGGACACTGGGCTTCGCTGTCCTTGCAGAGGGGCTCCTGCTTCATACCTCTCCCTCCACAGCCTTTTCCACTAAGAAACTGAGACTTCCCTAAATATTTGCTGTGACTCCCTGTGGATCAGAAAGAAATTTTAGTGCAGAATTCATTTGTGAGCGGGTGGGTGATTAAGTAGTGTAGGTATTATAATTCACTTATTTAAGCACTTAAACTTTTGAAAATCTAAGCAGCACTTAAAACCAACAGTTTTCGTCTATGGAAGGAAACATTTTCAGTACCAAACTAAAGACTTATATAAACTTTCAGGTTATAGTTTGTTTATAAGAAGAAACCATTTCAGTTCTTTCCCTAATTACTGACTTAAAAAAAAATCCGCTTAGAAATCATTTGGATATTAATGTTTAACCACCCACCACTGTTAAGCTATGCTGAATTTTCTCTTGAATACTGTTTCTGGTAACAATTTAATATTAAAATTATAAGTCCTTACACCAATTTAGATTATTTTTTCATCTTGGTTTCCAGTACGCAACAGTTTGAAATTGTCAGAGCATTTCACTAAGAAATACTTAACAGATTTGTATTGTGTTATAATCAATGACATAAATCAATGCTATGAATAAGTCCTTTTGGATATATAAAAACAGTTTTTTAAGTGTAAATGTTCCCATTTTTTGTGGCTGACTATAAACAATGGGTCTAAGATTAGACTTGCTTTTAAGACCAAAGATCATTTGCAAGTTTATTCAAGGGGAATGGGAAATTCTCTCTCCCCTTGACATAGGCAGAACAACTTGTTATGTTACACTTGTAAAATGATATTTATATGTCTTGGATAGAAAAGCACTCCATGAGCATCCAAGAAGAAAAATGAAAAAAGAAAATTTTCATGTAAATTTTTCCAAAGTATTGCATGCATATACCTGCATGGATCTCTGTCACTATGTTGACTACTGGGCTAGTAAAGAATGAATCTTCCTTAAAGTGTTGTTCATGCTTCCTTGATTAATAAATAAAAAGCCCTTGATACACCTGAATACCTCATTGATTTTGTTTCTTCCTTTCTGTCCATTGCCTTTATGGATTAAAAGTCAAAGGAAATAAGCAAAGTGTTCTGTTTTATTTTTTTATTTTTCTTCTCCTAAAAAGCAAATGTGTACACATCTTACAGGCGAAAACAGGAGCCACCAGTGACACTGGTTTTTATCTCTTATTTCTTCCTTTCAAACTCAGTGTTGATTTACTTCTCATCCTTCAGAATTGTTTCTGCTGCCATTCTCTCCTAGGTGGCATGTATGACATTTACCACTTTCTTGGCACTTTCACTTTTATTTTAATCCTAATAATATATCTTTTCTTATTAGCTCTCTTAACAGTCTCACTGTGTTTGCACTTAACAGCCAGATGGGGTGATTAATATTCTAAAACACCTTAAAACCAAGGATTTCTACACTGTAAACTAAAGAACATAAAGATGACCTAGACTAAAATGACTACTAGCACCATCTTTGGAAGGGGCAGATCTGGTGTAGAGGTGCTTCTGAATACTTTATGTCAATAAGTCTAACATATCATTTTAAATCTTTGCTTTTATTCTTTTCTCCAAAAATTTCAGTGTGCCCCTGGTTGCACAAATAACTTTAGAAGTACAGTGTCTTAGTCATTCTCTGGTGTTTAAAATATATGGGCACGTGAGACTCATCAAAATAGGTGTTGTCAGCAGTAGGGTGGGGAAGGGAAGGTGTGTAGGATTGGGGGTAGGGAGACGTGTTAATAATGGCGTATTGCAAGTGCGTAGGAGAAAGTTGGAGATGACCTCACAAGGCAGGGAAGTGAAGACGGTGGTATGTGGGGATCAGTTAGATGCAGGAGGTCTAGGAGCCCAGGGAGACTCATGTTTTTGAATCGAGACAAAATGGATGACTATGCCATGAACCAAAATAAAAGAACCAAGGGGAAAAGTCAGCTTGAGAGTAGAAGTTTTGACATTTCAGTAGCCAGAGGAGTAAGTAGAAGGGGCAGGAGTGGAGATAGCAAGTGTAAAAGTACAAAAACAAAGAACGAGATGGGTGGGTTGCAGGATTGAGTGAGGAGAGGGTAGAGATGGGAGAGGTGCATAGGTGAGGGGCAGAAGCTAATCTAGAGGGCAAATTGGACATACAGGAGAGGGGGACAGTGACTGGACCAAGATCCCAGAGGCGACTGCAGGAAATGGAACTGAGACCAGCAAAGCTGACCTCTTCAGAGTCTGGAGAAAAGGAACAATGGTACAGAATCCAAGTAACTTTATAGGTGGAGCAGAAGAAAGTGTGGGCTTCATTTCTCATTGCCTCGTGTTCTCTGTGAAGGTAGAAGTCATGCTTAGAGTGAGAGGGCTGCTTTATAGAGATTTGTCCATATGCCTCATCAAAGCATTTCTTACAATTCTGACCATCCAGAGCACTCTCCCTGGCTTCTTCGTGCAACCCTCTCTCCTAGTTTATTCATTACTTTTGCATTATAATCTAGCTTCCCAGCGGTTGCTTCCCACTCAGGGGAAAAACAAAAATAGAAAAGGGAGAGAGAGAGGAGGAGGAGTTGGGCTTTGAGTATTTTACAGAAGTAATGAAGGGGACGGCAGAGTATCTATCAAAGAGAAAGAATGAGCATTCAATGATTGGGGACCCAGTTGGAAACCAGGAATTTGTAGTGCTCCAGACTGCCCTGTTTTTCAGCTCTCCAGATGTGCATGTGAGTCTGGAATGAAGAGATTGTGAGGTCAATATGGGTTGAGCTGAATCACTGTAGAACTGCTGTGATGATGGAAATGTTCTATATTAATGCTGTCCAATATTGTAGCTACTAGCCACTCACGGCTATTGAGTACCTAAATGTGACTACTATGGTTGAAGAACTGAATATTTAATGTAATTTAAATTCAGATAGCTACATGTGGTTGATGGCTGCCATATTGGACAGCAGAGATCTAGAGTCAGGAGTTTGTAGAGTTCATGTTGAGACCTCAGTGGGGAATGAGAGAGTTGAACAACTTTCCAGTTAGTACCTTAAGCTCAATTCCCAGTAGAGACATATGTTAGGCTGTGAATGGGCTAGTAAACGGGAGAAAATGGCGGCAAAAAGTTGAAAAAACTAATCATTGTTCAAATTTACTTTTAAGGCGAGAGCGTCAGTATTCTGCATGTAGTAGTGAAGATTCTCCTGGCTCTTGTGAAATCCTGTATTTCTCTATCGGTAGTCCAGATCAGCTCATGGTGCACAAAGGGAAATGTATTGGTGAGTAAACTAGCTACATTCATTTAAATTTTCTAATGACTAAAGTTAATCATGAAGGAATGAGGTAGAATAGACACCATGTCATCTAGACCGTGCCTTCCAAGGAAGACTGGTAAGCCAGTAGTCGGTCATTCTAGCTCCCATTCCTAATGACCAGAACAAGAAGTCACTCAGGTTTCCCCCTTCTATAAGATGTGAATTAAAACCTAGGCTCTTGGAAATATTGTTAGCAGAAAGATAAATGTAAAGTTTGTCATCGTCATAATCCATCAAGCTTTTGAAACTGAAGATGGTTGAAATATTATGAATTAGAATTTTGCATCATGTGCATTTATTGCTAATGTGAAATATATGTAACAAAGTGAGTTCTAAAGCCTGTGATCTCTAATGACCAAGTCCTGTTTTCTTAAGTTGGTATCCATCTGCTTAGCATTTTCCCACTAGGCATGTTGTACCTGACTAGGAAAACCACTTTATTTGCTAGTGCCTTGTTTAGCAGTTTTGTCTACTAATAACTGTTCGAAGTGAAGCTGGTTCAGCAATTTGGGATTTGAGTTGTTTATACTAAAACCGTTTTCAGTATCTATTCCTTTGCCCTAAACATACATCATCTTTACCAGCCATACAGATATAGCCACTAAGTCAGCAGTTCTCAACCTGTGGGTCGCGACTCCTTTGGGGGTCAAACGACCCTTTCATAGGGGTCGCCTAAGACCATCGGAAAACATATAATTACATATTGATTTTGTGGTTAATCACTATGCTTTAGTTATGTTCAATTTGTAGCAATGAAAATACATCCTGCGTATCAGATATTTACATTCCGATTCATAACAGTAGCAAAATTACAGTTATGAAGTAGCAGTGAAAATATTTTTATGGTTGGGGGTCACCACAACATGAGGAACTGTATTAAAGGGTCGCTGCGTTAGGAAGGTTGAGAACCACTGTACTAAGTGATGTCAGGATTACTTGCATATACATAATTAATTTGACAATTAATTTTAATTTTTATATTTTTTTCAAATTATAAGAAAAAGTTTATTTAGAAAGTTACAGACATAACAGAAGTGAGCTAGCTAGGCTTCATAGGCTCAGGAAACAAGTTACAGCTCCAAGGACCCTTGAAGCTTAGGAGAGAGAAAGGCAAAGATAACATGCCTTGGGGAAGAAGAGGGAGAAGGGAAGGCATGGGCATTCTTCCCAAGAGGGAGAGCGTGCCTGCCTAAGTTTAATTTTTAATTCCTTGAATGTTCTTATCAGAGCTAAGAGTCAAATTACCTAAATCAAGTTTGCTTTTTTTTTTTTTTTTGGTGTGTTCTTCCCCTTCCTCTTCAAGGAGAGACACATAAGCAGAGGAGCTGCCATGAAGCAGGCAGCAGATGGAGGGAGAAGAAACCAAATATTTGAACTGGACACTTAACTAGTCTGCCTGAAAGCAGACTGAACTGTACAGGTTTCTGCACATATACAGAGCCTGCCCTGATCAGACAAAGCAACCATTTGGACAGGTTCAAGACCTTGGTATAGATGATTAGCTTTGGCTTTGAGACTGTCCTTAAGTTAGGGCAACACAAACTCACTACTTTTAATAATCTGAGGGGATCAGGAAGGGAAATTAATCTACTTACCTTAACTTGGTTTCCTCTTCTCATTGATACTCATTAGACAGATTCACCTTAGTTAATACCCTCATGGGGAGACATATTTGCAATCTGAAAATTTTTTATAAAACAACTACATAAATTACAAGGCGGGGTGGGCCCCTTGTAGTACAGACTTCCCCCACTAGGTGAGTGTTCTAAGAACCCATCTCTATCAGTATACCAGCTGGCATTGTTGTGAGAGGCTGCGTTTAGCTTCAGTGAATTTTTTTTGAAAACTCTTTCAACATGTTTGACCATTTTATGATGGGTGATTTATGAGCGCACCTGCCAACACCGTGCTGAGTGTTCAACAGTTTTTGACCAAAAAACAACATGACCCCATGCCCTGCCCTCCCTATTCACCTGATCTTGCCCAGAGTGACTTTTTTTTTTGTTTCCCTGGGAACGTTTTGCCAGAAGTACTAAAAGGCATCAAAATCTACAAGTTCAAAAACTGTTTTGAGTGATGGAAGAAATGTTTCAATAGATATATCGCATCACATGGAGAGTGCTTGGAAGGTGGTTGAAGTTTAAACATGTGAGAATAAATACATAATCTTTTATAAATAAATTTCATGTTTTCTGGGATCTCCCTCATATTTGTTTTGTTTTCTCACAACAGTTCTAGTTTTTAAAATATGTCCTGATTTTCCATGAAATGTTTTTATAAAAGATCACCTAATTAACTTTTTTTTTTTTTTTTTTTTAGTTTAAAGCAGTTAGAACTTTCTTATGGATAAAACACAATGGAGACTGTGTAAATGATGATCATTGTTAGCATGTAATAGAATCAGAGTTCTTTTGGTAACATATTTTCCCTTCAGCCTCAGTGCAGTGTTCCTTTGTCTTTTTTATCATCCCCGTCATGCAAAAGTGACAGGGGGAGGATGGCAATAATAAAAATATGATACAAAACAAAAAACACACCAATCAGCAATTATGAAATACTCACCTAGCCCTAGTTGGGGGCGAGAAATATTGCAAGACATTGTACTGCATAATGCGCGTATGTGGGTAGGTTTTATGTAAACAACATCACACTTTATCTCATAAGCATTTGGTATCTGTGTCTCCAGTGTGTGCTGCTTACATTCCACATTGCACAGGTTGCTTCCTTTGACTGACAAATTTTCAGACTTCAGGGTTTTTTCTCCTTAGTCTAAGAATGTCAGGAGTGTTTATGACTAGCATAACAGAAAATTTTAATTAAATGTTCTTAAATTGTCAGCATGTCTATGAAGTAAAAACTGCCTCTCAGATAAAAAGTCTAGGTGAGCTAGTTCAGCCACATTTCTCCAAAGCAGTTTTGCTAAGGCCACTACAGTATGTCCTACATCACTTTCCATTTTTTAAATGGAAAAGAACTATTACTGTTTCTTTGAAAAATCTTTTCATTATGAAGACAATGCAGTATCACAGGAAACTTATTTATATGACAAAAGAGAAAGACAGAATGCTATGTATCAGTGGTTCTCAGTTGGGATTGACCTTGTTCTCTAGGGGACATTTGGTGATATCTGGAGACATTTTTGATGGTTAAAACTAGGATCGGGGTGCTATTGGCATCTCGTGGATGGAGGTCAGTGGTGCTGCTAAACATCTTAAAGTGCACAAGACAGCCTCCTTCAACAAAGGATTATCTGGCCCAAAATGTCAATTGTGTCACGGGAGAGAAATCCTGTTATATATGCTATGATTTGGTAAAGTAGGGGGCAAAAAAGAGTAGAGGGAAAAGAAATAAGACAAACTGATGATATTATGGGTGATGCTAATTTTTTGGTAATTTCTTTAATGAAAATACAGATTTTTCTGTACAGCATAAGAAGATAGCCAGTAATATAGTAAGTTTGCACAGTGGCAGATGATTACTAGACTTTTCATGCTGATCACATTGGAAGGTATACAGATGTCAGAATCACTATGCTATACACCTGAAACTAATATATGCCAACTGTATTTCAATAAATTTTTAAAAAGAAAACATATATTTTCATAAGAAAATTTTTGGTGTTACAGAAATTTAGCTCTCCAGGTATTGTACAAGTGAAAACCATGTGCCTATCACTAAATAAATGTATCTTTCTTTCTAGATTAAAATTTAAACTATCATTTCTGGTTCCTTCCCTTGAAACTGACAGTCGGTTTTATATTTACTGAATATATTCAGATTCTGTGTTTAGAAAATCATTGATGTCTTCAAATTTACAGATTACTAAAACCTGTTTATACTGTGCACTCTAAGGTACATTGGTGGAGTAATTTGGGTGGAATGTTCCTATTTCCAGATTTCATCTGTTACATTAGTTGGTACTTAGTTTTGTGAGATCACTCTGTCTTGCCAAAAGGCAGCCATCAGAGGTGAACTGCTTATGAGAGTAATATTGTGAATCCTGGCTACAGGTAGAAAACATTTGTCAGATACTGAGATCTCACTGTTGATTCTTCTCCCTTTATAGTAATTAATATTTTGGGACTCAGAGTATATTGCTAAATATTAAAACTTAGTTACAAAAGAGCATGTATTATATGTCATATTTTTCATAAGAAGCACATGGCATCCACTGATGAATGAATGTGTGTGTGTTTGTGTCTCTCCCCCCCGCCCTTTTTTTTCAATCCCCACAGAAAATGTACCAGTGAGAGTTAATTACATTTTCTTTTAATATACAGCCTGTGATGAACAGCTTGGAAAACTAGTTTACAATGCTTTGGAAACAGCCACTGGCAGCTTTGTCTTGTTGTATGAGTGGGTTCTCCAGGGGCAGAAAAAAGTTGGTCCTTTCCTTACCAGTCAAGAAAAAGAGAAGATTGATAAGTGCAAAAAGCAGGTATGCATCCAGGAGGGCTCACAGAACCCTCTCAAGCTTTAGATGACAAACAAAATAGCTCTGTATTTGATAGACTCGTAGAGATGATCAGAACAGTGTGAGGTCTGTTTAACCATAGGGATGGTGGGAGACCAGCACCTTCCTTACCAGTTTCCTCAGCTTCTTGCTGCCTCTTCCAGAACTTTCACAATGTGGTCCGAACTTTTGCAGCTGCTTTCTTAACCTCCTTTCTCAGCCTCTATTACATTATCAATAGCAATCTCTCCAACTGGGACTAAACGCATGGCTTTTGCATCCTTCTGAAATATTGCTTAAAAACTGAATTCTAGGGGACCGGAGGATTTTCTAGTTAATTGATAATACTGAGTTTACGGAGAATATTTAATATTACACACAGCAGCATTACATAATAAAAAGGTAACAAAACCGTAGGTAAAGCCCTGTGTTTAGAATGTATGTGTATTTCTGATAGAAGAGAAACTGGAAGTAAATATACCAAAATCATAGCACTTGTCTTTGGGTGGTAACCACATAGATAATTTATTGATTTTTTTTCTTTTGTACTTTTTTTCTTTTCTATTAGTACTTACTAAAATTTTGATAGTGAATCTTTATAATCAGAAGGGGTTATTTTAAAATTAGTGTTTCTTTTTTCTGGTGGCCTTATTGCAAAAGAATTTTAAAGCTCTTCACTAATTTTATAGTATTTGTAATTTTTTAAAAAGATTTTATTACTTTTAGAGATAGGAGAGGGAAGGGAGAAAGAAAGGGAGGGAAACATTGATGTGCGAGACTTACATCAATCTGATGCCTCTCGCAAGCTCCCAACTGGGGACCTTATCCACAATCCAGGCATGTGCCCTGGCTGGGAATTGAACTGGGAACCTTTCGGTTCTCAGGCCAGTGCTCAATCTACTGAGTCACACTAGCCAGAGCTGTGATTTACTTTTTTAATTTTTATGTATTGATTTGAGAAAGAGAGAAAAACATCAATATGTTATACCATTTATTCATGCACTCATTGGTTGAATCTTATATGTGCCCTGACTGGGGATCGAACCTGCAACCTTGATGTTTCCAGACGCCACTAACCAACAGAGCTACCCAGCCAGGGCTAATTTTATAGTATTTGTACACTAGGTTTTGAGATCAGAAAAGTTGAGAATTAACAAAAAATTTTTCCATCTTTATGAACTATTAGATTGATCATATGGTTTAGGGGAGGAGTCAGTTTAGGGCATGTTTCTTCTCTTATCCTTTAAAAGTACATTTCTGTTAAATATTTCACTTTTGAAGTGAAACACCAATTAATGCTGATCAACCCAATTTTACCGTTTTTTTCCTTATCAGATTCAAGGTGCAGAAACAGAATTCAACTCACTGGTAAAATTGAACCATCCCAACGTATTACGCTACTTTGCAATGAATCTGAAAGAGCAGGATGACTCCATTGTGGTGCACATTTTGGTGGAGCACTTCAATGGGGTGTCCCTTGCTACACACCTAAGCCACTCAGGCCCCGTCCCTGTGCATCAGCTTCGCAGGTACGCAGCTCAGCTCTTGTCGGGCCTCGATTATTTGCACAGCAATTCTGTGGTGCACAAGGTTCTGAGTACATCGAATGTCTTGGTGGACACAGAGGGCACCATCAAGATTACAGACTACAGCATTTCTAAGCGCCTAGCAGACATTTGCAAGGAGGTGTTTGAGCAAACCCGCGTTCGTTTTAGTGACAGTGCCGTACCTTATAAAACAGGGAAGAAAGGGGACGTTTGGCATCTTGGCCTTTTGCTGCTGTCCCTCAGCCAAGGACAAGAATGTGGAGAGTACCCTGTGACCATCCCTAGTGACTTACCTGCTGACTTTAAAGATTTTCTAAAGAAGTGAGTATCATTGAGATTCTCTTAATTGCCCTTTACTTTTGTACTTTTATTGTGCTTTAATGCTAAACTTATTGATATGTATAAGCTGAAAAGTGAGCAACAGGACTTGAGTTAATTCTTTGTGCTCTCAATCCTTTCCCAGCCACATATGTTGTGTTTTCTTGCTTATATTTATTGTTCCCTTAACTCCCACATTCTCCTAAATTCACTTGGGCTTAATAACAGATTTTCAGACTGTACTTCGTGACTGCTCTAGGAAGTCAATAGGGATGGCTACGTGGAAAATGCCCCAGGTATTCCAAATGGAAGAGCCTCTCTGTCTGCCTTTGCTTCTGGTTCCTAACAAGTCAGAGGCAAGACCTCCTATATAGAAAACAGCTTTAGGAGAGTACAGTATTCCCTCACTTATCGCGGGTGTTACGTTCCAGACCCCCCGGCGAAGTAGGAACCTTACACTCTTAAACCTACGTAACTTTAACATACATATACAGTATCGCAAAATCCCACGATATAGCGAAAAATCTGCGATAAATAATTAAATATAATATTTTTTAAAATCCCGCGATACAGTGAGGCCATGATAAGTGAACCGCGATATAGCGAGGGACCTCTGTAATACTGCTCCTTGTTCTTCTTAACCATTCTTCTTCATCAGCAATATCTCATTCTGTCAAGCCCTAGAATACAAATGACTTCCTTGTTCTAGCCAGAGGATTTTCGACATCTGTGTATTACAGATGTACACTTAACTAAAGAGCGGAGTTTTATCCACTTTGAGGGAATCCTTCCTGAAAGGATTTCCTCTGACCTAGTCTTTGTGCAAATCCTTCCATTCAGTGTTCTCAGGTTAGCCCTGCCTCTGTTCTCAGTCCAGGCCAGACCAAGGTTCTCTGTTTCTTAATTAAATGGGAAATAAGATCCCTTAAGTTGGGGTTTTCTAGATACTCCCCTAGTCCAACTTTCCAGCAAGTTAACCTGGACTGATTTCTTTCCTTTCTAACAATGTCTTATTTCTCTCCTTATTTCTTTTTTCCAACCATTCATTTTTATTCATTTCATTTACTCCCTACATTTTTTTTCTTTTACTCTTTACATTTCTTTTCCTATTTCTATCCCAACTGCCATTTGGCTTAATCCATGTTATTTCCTGACACTCATTGTGTTATCCATGAGAAAGTGAAAATAGCTGCACTTATTTTTAAATAAGATAGTTTCTGTTTGGCATAAAATAGAAGTAGTCATGATATACATACAGTTGTGGAAAGGGGCCAGATTTGATTCTTATGCTGTGTTTTCCCCTTAATGTATATAAATATCTCAAGCTTGCTAAAGAAATCTTTTATGATTTCTATTAAATGCACTAGACCTTTAAAAGTATTTATTTAAATGCACCCTGACAATGTAGCTGGCCAAAATTACATCAAAAGAAATATGATGATAGAATCACTGATGGAAAGACTCATTTCATTCATCAAAATGGCACCATTAGCTTTCTTTCTTTCCTCATTGGTCAAGAATAATTGAGTGAAGGTTAGCAATAACATCATGTATTTCTAAAAACAACACTGAAAAGTTTAAGTAGAACATATTTTTCACATTAAATAGCAAATGGACAGGCTCAGTAGCTACCTTTCCTAGTTCGTTTCTTAGAGAATAGCTTTATGCACTGTCAGTTCTGAACTTGAACTCTGCACTATTTCTTATTCTATTACCGTGTTTGTCCTTTAAAATGTTTTTATATATTCCTTTCTCTTCCTAGAGTGGTTTGATAGACTGCTCGGTTAAGAAGGACAGTACAGTATTGTTTTACCACATTTGTTCTTCCACCCGCTGTTAAGAAAAGAAAAAAATCATTCACAAACAATGAAAGAATAGCAATATTTCATTTTAGTTATATTTTTGTTTATTGGTAAATGTCCTTGAGAAAAAAGTTTTGGTTCAAATCAGTGTCTGTGGCGGGAAAGAACCCAGACTGTGGAACCACATGGCTGGTTTACATCCCACCTCTACCCCTTATGGTCTGAGTGATTTAAATACCACTCCCTACCCTGAGTTTCTTCCCTGTAAAATGAGGATAGTAGCACTGCCCACCCCTGAAGACGGTTGTGAAGATTACATGAGCTCACACCTGCAAAGTGCTTCCAGTGGTACCCAGGACTTGGTGGTGCTGAGTCAGGGTTTGTTATCTCCATTCTCAGTAGTGGGAACTATGGACCTAATATGTAACTTTCCAGGCATTTCATTCCTTCTGGTTCAAAGCTGGACCTAATATTTGCCTCTGCTACTTAGGGCTACTATGATGCCAAAATTATTGGCTCTGAGAATCTCATCTTTTTAGCTGAGATCTCAGTGACTGTAAAAATCTCTTAAAGATACAATTATTTCTAGGTAGGCTTTATAATTTTCTTGATTCAGATTTATTATGATGTCAGTCACATTCCTGTTCTAGTTGAGTTAGAGTTGATAAGATACTTCAGAAACCCAACAAAGCATGTATAGAGCCGTTCATTGCAGCATTTTTTTACCTGTGAAAAAGTGAAAATAATCTAAATGTGTAACAGTAGGAGAATATGTAAATAAAGTCTGTAAATTTAAAAAGATCTCTAAGTTCTGGCTTAGAAAGATTACAACACATAGTATGATACGTATTGTGATTTATAATAAGAACTGTATATTTGGTTTTTGTTTCTATTTCTGGCACATTTTCTAAAACCCTTAGAATTTCTAAGTGTTGACAGCAGCAAAGGTGTCTCTTGTTATGTTCATAATGTGATTTTTGGAACCACCTAAGTCTAGGTGCTGGTTGCTAAGAGAAACAACCAACCATATGATTGGAGAGTTGGAACTCTCAGCCTGACCCCCCCACCTCTGGGAAAGGGTGAGGGGCTGTAAGTCAAATCTATCACCAGTGGCCAGTGATCTAATCAGTCATGCCTATGTAATGAGCCCTTCACAGAAACCCAAAGGGCTGGAGTTCAGAGAACATGTGGAGGTACTGGAAGTGAGAGTGACTTTTCCGGAGAGGGCATGGAAGTGCCTCGCCCTTCTCACATACCTTGCCCTATGCATCTCTTCCATCTGGCTGTTCCTGAGTTATATCTTTTCATAATAAACCAGTAATCTAGTAAGTAAAATATATCTCTGAGTTCTGTGAACCTCTTTAGCAAATTAATCAAACCCAGTTAGGAGGTCATCAGAACCTCTGATCTACAGCCGAACGGTCAGAAACCCAGGTGACAACATGGGCTTGCAATTGGTGTCTAAAGTGGGGTTTGGGGAGACAGTCTTGTAAGACTGAACCCTTCATTGCTGGTGAAAGTAAGACTCTTCCACGGGATCACAAGAAAAGTATTTCACAGACCCATGCGTGGAGATTGTGGTGTGGCAAGGTTTATTTGGGTGGAAGCCTGCCCTTGTGTCCCATCTCTGTCTGTCCTGCCATGGGAAAAGTCCAACCATGTCCTCAGCAAGGACAAAACAAATGCCAGCATCCAGAGTTTCTGCTTCATATTAAACCTTAGACCTTTGGAGACCATGTGGCTGTTAGACCTTCATTATAAAAATTATGGAAGGTGAAACCATGGGTAAGGAGGGGACTGCTATATACTTTGTTTTGGTTCCCCACTTGTATCCAACCTGGTGCTCAACATGCTAATCCTGCAGGAAAGTTTATTTTTTTATTTTTTATTTTTTATTTACTGATTTAGAGAGAGGAAGAAGGGAGAGAGAGAGAAACGTCGATTTGTTGTACCACTTACTTGTGCATTCATTGGTTGATTCTTGCATATGCCCTGACAAAGCCACAACCTTGGCACATTGGGACGATGCTCTAACCAACTGAGCATCTGGCCAGGGCCCTGCAGGAAAGTTTATTCATTTAAATTTACTTCTGAGTGCAATCTGGTCCATAAATAACAGGAGTTCTCTAATGTGTATTTTTTTTTTTAAATAAACCCATAGTTAAATGCCTTGGATTAACTACCTTAGGATTTATTTTGTGTGTTGCTGAGGTTCTTTCTTTCCTCTCACTGAGGTGTGTTTGCCTGGATGACAAGGAAAGATGGAGTCCTCAACAACTGTTGAAACACAGCTTTATAAATCCTCAGCCAAAAATGCCTTTACTGGAACAAAGCCCTGAAGGTGAGTCTTCCACCATTCTTTTATGATACCCTGCTTGACATAAATTATATTGAAAGGACACATAAACCTAAGACTGGAAGGGACTACATGAATCATTTATTTTATCTGTTTTATGCCGAGCTATACATAAATCCATTCATTTAATGTGTCCTGTGTGCTTGGAACTATTTTTGCTATCCTGGTTTTTCCAGTCTCTACTGATGCAGTGTTCATTGGTGTTGCATTTTAGTGTTTAGTTACCCTTCTTGTCATGTCACCCTTATTACCATGTAACCGGATTTCCCTTCTGCTACTTAAGTCGCATATTAGGGGACCTCAGCGGAGATTGGGATGGATTAAAGAGGCCTGGGTTTGAGTTCTAGTTCTGTTGTCCAGTCATTTCCCTTCTGTCTGTCTCAGTTACCTATATTTATAAACTTGGGCTAATTATCTATTTCTCTACCTCCTTTAAAGAAGATGAGGAAAGTATTAAAAGGCCTGCCAGGTAAGGGGTACTTTTTCAAACTATAGGTTGGGGCTCCCTCTTCCAGCACTTGAATCATTGTGGGATATTGCAGTTCTTCCTGTATTTTAATGCTTCATTTGCCTCTTGCCTTTTTTATGCTATTACAGCTGTCCCAACTTTTCACTCTTTGCCCCCCTCCACCTGGTACCCCAATTCCAGTAATCCCCTTAGTTCATGTCCACAGGTCATGCATATAAGTTCTTTGACTTTTCTATTTCTTATACTGTTTTTTACATCCCCTTGTCTATTTTGTACTTACCAACTTGTACTTTGTAATCCCTGTACCTTTTCCCTCATTCTCCCCCTACCCCTCCCCAGTGATAACCCTCCAAGTGATCTTCATATCTATGATTCTGTTCCAGTCTGCTTGTTTGCTCAGTTTGTTTTTTAGAGTCAGTTGTTGATAGTTGTGATATTATTGCCATTTTAATGTTCATAGTTTTGATCTTCTTTTTCTTAAGTAAGTCCCTTTAACATTTCATATAATAATGGCTTGGTGATAATGAACTCCTTTAGATTTACCTTGTCTGGGAAGCTCTTTATCTGCCCTTTGATTCTAAATGATAGCTTTGCTGGATAGAGTAGTCTAGATTGTAAGTCCTGCTTTTCACCATTTTGAATACTTCTTGCCTGCAAAGTTTCTTTTGAGAAATCAGCTGATAGTCTTATGGGAACTCCTTTGCTTTCTCTTGCTGCTTTTAAGATTCTTTATCTTTAACCTTTGCAATTTCTTACTCTTCCTCTTCGTCTGGCACCCCTGTGATTTGGATGTTGGTACATTTGGCGATGTACCAGAGCCTCTTTATTCTATCCTCTTTTTCTTGAATTCTCTTTTCTTCTTGATGTTCTGATTGAATGCTTCTTTTCTTCCTTATGTTCCAAATCATTGATTTGATTCTTGGTTTCATTCCCTCCACTGTCGGTGCCCTGTAGATTTTTCTGTATTTCATTTAATGCAACCTTCATTTATGCCTGGGTATTTTTTATGTTGCAGTACTCAGTGAGTTCTTTGAGCATCCTCATAACCAGTGTTTTGAACTCTGAGTCTGATAGGTTGCTTATCTCCATTTTGTTTAGTTCTTTTTCTGGAGTTTTGTTCTGTTCTTTCATTTGGGCCATGTTTCTTTGTTTCCTCAATTTGGCAGCCTCCCTGTGGTTGTTTCTGTGTATTAGGTAGAGCTTCTTTGATTTCTGTCGTAGTAATGTGGCTTATTGTAGAAAAGGCACCTATAAATTGTGTGGGGCGGATCCTTAGATAATCACCAGGATGGAGCAACCCATTTCACCATTTTGTGTCTCTGTGGGGAGGGGGTGATGCTCAGAGAGGGGACAATGCCTGGCCTCTGAAGATTTGCCTGGAAGGAAGCTGTCTCGCAGGACTTACCCCATTGCCAATCATTTCACTTTCTCCACATATGCTGCTTGTGCCCTTCCAGCCATTGCCCTGGTGCTGAATGCAAGAGGTGGGTAGGTCTCCATAAGTCCTGAGACCTTTGCAGGCCCTTTGAGAGGAGTCTCCTGAAAATCCTGCAGTTTCTTCCACTGTCTCAACCCCCACTGGTTTTTATTGCCAGAAATTATGGGGACTTATCTTCCTGGTGCTGGATCCCTGGGCTGGGTGGTCTGGTCTGGGGCTGGGATTGCTCGCTCCCTAGGTATCCTTCCCAATTTTTATCCACCACACATGAATGTGGGACCACTCATTCCATCACCTCTCCACTGTCTCTCTGCATCTCCACCCCTCCTACCCGTCTGGATGAATGTGGCTTCTTTTATTTTTTAAAAATATTTTTTTTATTTATTTTTAGAGAGAGGGGAAAGGAGAGAGAAAGAGAAGGAGAGAAACATCAATGTGTGGTTGCCTCTCACATGCTCCCAACTGGGGACCTGGCCTGCAACCCAGGCATGTGCCCTGACTGGGAATCCAACCGGCAACCCTTCATTTTGCAGGCTGGTGCTGAGCCACACTAGCCAGGGTGAACGTGGCTTCTTCAAGTCCTTGATTGTCAGACTTCCATCCAGCTGGATTTTCTGACTTATCTCGATGATATTTGTTTTGTAGTCTAGTTGTAGTAGTGCTTGGAGGCAAAGCATGTTTAACTATACCTTCATCTTGACTGGAAGTCTCTTTCCTTTTGTTTTATCCCAGACTCTGGAGGACAAGATTACGCTGAGACTGTTATTCCTCGCAACCAGCTGTCTGGTGGTACATTCTTCAATGAGATACAGAGACAGTTTTCCCGCTATTTCATTGAGTTTGAAGAATTACAGCTTCTTGGCAAAGGAGCTTTTGGAGCTGTCATCAAGGTGTGATACAGAGTTCTCCCCAGTCCCTCTTAGAGCTCTTTCTCTGTTTCATTTCTGCAGACATATAGACTTGACTTCTGTTTTGAGAGTGGGGAGGGAAGCGAATTCAACCATTTGAAACCTATGATCATTTTCGCCTTCATGGAGTTAAAGGATTTATTTAATGTTTCACTGGACACATTAAGAGCACATCATTCCTCTTCCCTTGGTCTATGCAGTGCATTAACCTGAAAACCACATGATTATGACAGCCCAAGTGGAGTCAGGACCTTTACACAAAGAACATTTTGTGTGCTTTGGTTTAGAAAGAAAATTTTTCTCTTTTTCTCCTGTTTGCTTTCAGAGTTGCTGGAGATAAAAGGGCTGCAAGGTTAGAACTAAGGTGGAATTCCAACTGGGAAATGGCCCTACATGGTCGTGGTGGCTTTTATTTTCTAGCTCTTACTGAGGGGGAAATTAGTGATACGTTGTTAAGGTATACTGTTGTTAGGTCTTTCCTTCTTCATTCCAGTCTATCTGGGTGACTTTTATTATTATCTGCCCCTTGAGGAAGTGATTTCAGCTTTTTTTATATAACTTAAGTGATTTACTGTAATTTAGGAGACCCAGATCAATATATTATTAAACCCATATAAGATATATGTCATTTACACATAAGAAAGTAGCCCACCATCTGTAGGGCATATGTTTATTTAAGATTCTGCAAGTGTTATTACTAGTACTACTGCAGAAGGCCTTTTACACGGAAAAACGAATTAGTTTTTCTGTAGTAATCAGGGATAGTAAGACTATTTAAGCACTTTTTCCAAAAGAATGTTATAGTTGGGAAATTTTCAACTTTCTTCTTGAAATTATAGATATTACATTTAGGTGATTAAATAGATATACTGTGGACAGATACTGTGATCAGGTCATCATAGTTATCTTTAAGTAAAGTAAATGATTAAAGTATGTATTATGCTTCTAGCTCAAACTGTAATTTTGATGAAGTCCTTTAACTTCTTTATATTTTAGATTCTTTAATGCAAAACATCAAAACTTCATTCCTCATAAGTACTTAAGAATTATTTGTAAGCTCATATAACAAAAACATTGTAGTAATTTAAGCCCCTAATTTTTTCCTATAATTTCTCCCTATGAGGACCCTATAGCCCTCATGTTACAGAGGGAACCTGGCTACAGGTTCCATCAGTCCCATCTGGGCTCGCCGAAACTGTTACAGAGCGAAAGGGGGTTCTTTCACGTGGCGCCTTGGTGTAAAACCCAACAACTAGTGTTAAGGAAAACAGGTCTTTATTTACAGTATTCCAACCTGGGGAGGACACTGAGCACTTTAGCTTAGAGCCCTGTTCTCCCATGGGACCCATCACTTCCCTTGCTCCCCAAAAGGCTATAAACCAAAAACATTCCCAGAAGTTCCCCATCCCTTATCTGTCAGCTGTCTCCTTCAGGATCTGGGGTACGATGTCATCAGCCTTTATATAACAGTCCAGGAAAACATGTGCCACATTGCACTGGATCATGTATGGTTCTCCCTTTGCCCTTTCAAAGCTGCATGATGTTCTCTCTCAAAACCGCATGGAGAACTTAGCTAAAATGTCTGCCGCTTATTTTTAAATCCCTGACTGCAGTGGGTGTGGTAACCAGTTCTGTCCATTCACAGAACCCTACGCAGGCCGTGGGTGCTCTTTCAGTATCATTCCATGGTCCAAAACCGACTCATCTTCTTGGGGCCTTGGAAGAACCAAAGCCATTTGCGTAACAAAGACACTAGCCACTTGCCACAGGCATGTGAAGGCATCTTAAAAGCTGTTTCCTTTCCCCATCCCCCAACCCGCAGGCTCTAGGGATTTTTGGACACCCCCACTCTGTAACAATCACACCCTATTTCCATTTCCAGATGAAGGCAGGGCAGTCTGCTCTGTGGTCTGACATTTTGTTGGCATTTGGACCCATTACTGTTTATGCACCTTCCATTTAAATAAGGGAATTCCTAGTAGTTTCCTTATAGCAAGCTCCACACCCCAGTATTGACTCATAGCATATATGATGTGCTCTGAGACGACAGGTTGCAAGACAATGCTTCGACTTCCCACTGTCCTCTGCTCTGTTATTGTGACAGAAAAGAACAAAGGGCCATGGGTTTTTTGGAGCACTTGTGGCTTACAAACGTTTTTAATCTCATGACATTCTTATAAGTAGATATTATTTCCATTTTCCAGATTAGGGAACTGAGGCTCAGAACAGTTACATAATTTGCTCAAGATAATTTACATCCA
Source organism: Furipterus horrens (assembly GCF_987537825.1). Classification (NCBI taxonomy): domain Eukaryota; kingdom Metazoa; phylum Chordata; class Mammalia; order Chiroptera; family Furipteridae; genus Furipterus; species Furipterus horrens. Next base: position 146,867,568 of record NW_028327173.1, read on the forward strand.
ATAAGAGATAAAAGCAACATGCAAACCCATATCTGTTTTACTTGAAAGCATATGTTCTTGTACCTGTTTCCACAAAAGTAAAAGTCATATGAAACTCAATTTTATAGTATTTCTTTCTCATTCCTAGAAGTGATATTTTAGTTGTCTAATTGGAACTTATGAGCCAAACACAAGAATGGTGTGCTCTTTTGTCTTTTGTAATCAACTAGTTTCTTCCTCTGTCCATGGCCAAATTGTTGCTTTTCATTACCTCAATTGACCTGGAGGGTTAGGTCTAGAATATTCTGATGAATGGAATTTTATAAAAGGTACAATTTTTTTTTTACTTGTATTTTTCTTATATTTGTATTTTATTGGGTTCCTAAGTACATACCAGTGGTAAATCTTCAGTCTTTGTAACCAAGTCAGTGGGCATTAATTGTGTTAATATTGTACCAACTGCAGTTGCTTACTGAGCACCTTTCTCTGGGCAGCCTTGATGCAGGTGCTTTAATCACCTCATCTCTTTTAATCTTTATAGTCACCATTTGAGGTTAAGGAAAGTGGTATAGATGTCATTTTATAGGTGAGAAAATTAAGTCTCAAGGAAATTTAGTGTAAGTTCACATAGCTTTGTAAGTTGAGAATTAGAATTTTCATTTAGGACTGTGTATGGAGTTTAGTTTGTGTTTAGTGTAAACAAAATTAGAGAAACTAAAATCTAATGAAACCTTACACTGACTTAGAAAATAATTATTTTTAAAACAAGGTTAAGAAAATAACAAGGTTTACTTAGAAATTTAGATAGCAGATGTGATATTGGAAACCAAGAGACATAATTGTCAATAAAGTTAATGGTTAAAATGGAGATTGTTTTCCCCAGGGGCTCGTAACAAGTTAAATACATCTAGTTTGGGGTGAGATATTTTCTGATTTTTTGGCAGTCAAGACTTTTTCAGCTTAAAAGTCCCAGACTGTAGTGTTGATTTTCACTCAGAGCTCCAGGTTCTCCTTGGCGACGCAGTAGACGCCAGTCTGCATAAGGTACTGAGCGTCTGACGGTACCAGGTCCCTTCCCCGCTTACATGCTGCAGGTGCAGAACAAGCTGGACGGCTGCTGCTACGCTGTGAAGCGCATCCCCATCAACCCGGCCAGCAGGCACTTCCGCAGGATCAAGGGCGAGGTGACGCTCCTGTCGCGCCTGCACCATGAGAACATCGTGCGCTACTACAACGCCTGGATTGAGAGACACGAGCGGCCGTGCAGCACAGGCACTTCGCCTGAGGACACGGGGCCTCAAGCCCGGGATGGCCCAGCCTTTCCCCGGCTGCCAGTGGGCGACAATGACACAGATGCCCCCTACAGCGACAGCGTGGAGGCCGCAGCGCCACCGCCCATCCTCACCGGCTCAGTGGAGTGGAGCACATCAGGCGAGCGCTCAGCCAGCGCCCGCTTCCCCGCCGCAGGCCAAGGCTCTAGCAGCGATGAGGACGAGGAGGATGATCATGATGGTGTCTTCTCGCAGTCCTTTCTGTAAGAACGCACCGCGCTCACAGCGTGCTGCCTGGGGCCGGGCTGCCCGGGGCTTGTCCCCAATTCAGTCCCCCAAGCCCACCCCAGGGAAGGGGAGATTCAATTAGAAATTCAATCCAGTTTACCACGTTAAAAAACAAAACAAAATATGAAACCTACTTTTATAGAAGTAACCCAATGCCGTCCAAAGGGTTTTCCCCCTATTTATGTGTCTTCAAAAGATTTCCAAAATCTAAACCCCAGAGAAAGGAAAAATAGAAATTTCTTCAAGTACCTCATCTTAATACATTTAATAGACTTTTTAAAAGGTCATTTTTTTAGATAAAGGTTTCCAACTCTGGAATATTGAAGAACTAGTTTGGAGTCTTGATAATAGAGCCAACCATAGCTCCAGGGAAGGCTACCAAAGCAGTAATTAAGATCCTAAACTATAGTTATGTCAAAATCCACCCAAGTCATTTAATTTCATAATTATTTCACTGTATCCAGTTGCACACAGTTTATCATAACTCTTAGTTAGCTATTAAGCATTTTCAGAAAAATTATTCAGGCCAAGTTTTATTTAAATCAAGTTATATATTTCCTTTATTAGGGGAATACAAATCATTGTGGTATTGTTGACAGATTTATGCCTGCAGGGTCATGGTATAGTGTCTCTTGCCTCTTTGCTTTCTAGTCATTAACAGGTGTTACTTTTCACAGTTATAACAGGAATTTTGGTTTCTTCAGTATTTTTCTGTTTCTCTTTTTAAGGCCTGCTTCAGATTCTGAAAGTGATATTATCTTTGACAATGAAGATGAGAACAGTAAAAGCCAAAATCAGGTAGATATATGAATAGAAATTATACTATTCTATTCATCATGGGGTGGGTATGTAAGAAAACTAATGTTTGATGTTATAAACCTCAGATAAAATATTAAAACCTTAACTTGATATGCAAATATAGAAAATTTCAATTTAAAATATGTGCTTTTCACATGTTTATTTATATGACTTAATTTATCCATCAAATAAAACATGCCTACTTGCCCTGACCAGTGTGACTCAGTTGGTTGGATATCATACCCCAAAGTGAGGGGCCGTCAGTTCGATTCCTGGTCAGGACAGGTCCCTGGGTTTGCAGTTTGGTCCCATGGGGCGCGTGTGGGAGGCAGCCAATTGATGTTTTTCTTTCACATCAATGTTTCTCTCCCTCTCTTTCTCCCTCCCCTTCCCCTCTCTAAAAATAAATTAATAAAATCTTTAAAAATAAAATAAAACATGCTTTTATTTTTCACCTTTTTTCTTTTTTTAAAATTGATTCTAGAGAGAGGGGGAGGGAGGGAGAAAAACATTGATGTGAGAAAGAAACATCGATTGGTTGCCTCTTGAATGCGCCCTGACTGGGGACACAACCTGCAATCCAGCTATGTGCCCTAACTGGGAATCAAACTGATGACCTTTAAGTTTGCAGGACGACACCCATCCAATAGCCACACTGGCCAGGGAAAAATATGCCTGCTTTTAGAAAAGAGAAGTAAATTGATATCCTATATTTTTAAAAAATAAAAACTTTTTCCTTGAGGATTTTGGGGAATATTCTGTGGTTAGGGATGAGGATTGAATGTAAATTGAGTAACTCTGCAGCCTAATTCTGGAGTTAAGTAGTTCTCTCTCTCAACATCAATTAATCTTGCTTCCTAGAGCAGTGTTTTAACACTGAGCCATAATCCTGTAACAGGTTATCAAATCAGGTTCAAGGATCACAACCAGCTTTATTTTATTCCTAATGTTCTAAAGAAGAGTACAGAATTCTAAAATTTATCACACTAATAAAGGTAAACTCTGTGGAACTTGTCACTCATAAGCATGTGTACTTAGTGTAATATAAAATATATTTATCTCTTCATGTGGATCATGGTCATAAAAGTTTGAAAAACACTACTTTAGTCCTTGAACTCCACTCTCTTCTGTTTTTCCCTTTGCCCAGGCTAGCAATGCCCCTTGATGCTGGTGCATGGAATCTGGGATGAATTTTTGTAACAATAGGGCCGTCACTTGTTGATGCAGAGAAGTATTCTGCATCTGGGGTTTGAATACAATAACTTTATCACCAGAAATAAAAATATAATCATTAATTATAAAGGGCATTCCTAGTAGATAAAAATGTCTACATATAGATTCTGTTAGATAAGCAGCTAAATTGATTTTAATGCACTGGCCGGTGTCTTTTATAAGTACTTCCCTTTCTATTAAAATCACCCTTAAAAAAATAAAATAAAAACAAGCCAGATAGCATATGTTGAATATCAAATGAGAGATAAAGAGGCAATGAAAGAACTCGGCAGAAGGAAGAATATGATTTGGAACTTGAGGAAAGTATGAAGTAAAAATACTATGAAAGTATGGTGTGTGAGATTTATTAGGATGATCACTTATTAAATTATGTAATGTCTAATCACAGGAGTGTACTCCTCAAACTAATATAATAATGTATGTCAACTGTAATTGAAAATAAAAAGCGATTTAAAATACTAATTTAAAAAATCATTCTAAAAATCATCCTCTTGATTTAAATTTATAAACTATTAATTTAACCAGGAATAGTAATACAAATATTCTAAACTGCTAAAGCAAACCTTCTCTGATTTTAGCATTAGTTATGCACTTAATTATTATGGGGGACCCAAATTTACAATCCTGGTTTTTCTCTGCTAAAAGCACTATCCCATGGACATTCTAATTAATGGGAGAAGATGCCAGGAGATTAACAATCTTCTACAGATAATCCTTAGAGTATATAAATGATTCAAGAGCAGGATGTGATTGTTTTCAGAGCAGAGTTGTTTTCCTTTGACAAAGGAAAAAATGTTGAAAAATGCTTCCCCACACACACAAAAGAAGTGTAAATTAAAAATGATCAAATGCTGCTTAATGCTTTTTCTATACTTGGGTGTGGGGGGGGTTTAGTATTTACATCTATTAGAAGAAAAAATAATTTTTGAGATAAGAGTCATAAGATAGAAAATTAGTTGTAGGAAACAAAAAGACTAGCCATGTGGAAAAGTAATTGAGTGGATCAGTGGCTGTAAGTGGCAATAGAGTAGTTGTTCTGCACAAGTGTAGCCCAGAGGGCAGATTTTTTTTGGTAATATGATCCACTTAAATTGTTTGACCTAAAAATGAAATTCTAATCTTCTGTTTCCAAAGGAAGGCATACCAGTAAAATGAAGCCTTACAATATTAGCCTTTACACATTCTGCTTGTCTTAGAAAGGTTTTAATGGTACGAAAGAATTGACATGGAGTTGTTCTGTAGATTGCATGCCTTTAATACCTACCAGTTTTCTGTTTCCCCTATCAGTTGTTCTGTACAGTGACAGACCTGGAAACCATACAGTGGATTCAGATGATAGCAAAATTGCCTTATGCATGCTGTAAGCAATACAAGGACAGTAGTTGTATTCTGCCCACTGATCTCCCTTCTAAGGCAACAGGATGGCCATGTATTTGGTGGGGGCAGGTACAAATAACTTGATAATGATGATGACCTTGTTTAATTTTAGCCCCCATTTTGAGTTCTTGTGTGCTCCTCTTGGTTTAGGTTGAAGACTGCAATGGAAAGAACAGTTGCCATGAAAGTGAGCCATCAGTGACCACGGAAGCTGTGCACTACCTCTATATCCAGGTGGGACCCTGGCGTGCAAGCGTGGTGACCAGTAGTTGCTGGTGGACGTGTTTCAGGAGACTAGAGCATGACACTTGGGAGAACAGGACTCACTGCACACTACCAAAGATTAATTGGCCAGAGAGGAATACAGCATGAAGGCCCTTCCCCTCAGCCGCGCACTCATGCTTTCCTGTACCAGAGCAGGGACAGCATAGGGTGGTGCTTATGGGCTCCAGGCTCAGGCTGTTTAAGTTCACATCATGGATCTACCAGCCACAGCTGTGTGAGCTCAGGCAGGGTTCTTCAGCATCCTGTGCCTCGGGTTCCACATTTATAAATTAAATAATAGCTATCTGAGTGACTTGTGAAGCTTAAATGAATGATTGTATGTGAAGTAATTAAACTCTATCTACGTTCTGTGAAGCTAAGAAATCCACTTTGTCTAACAAATTGAATATGGACAAGTAAGGTGTGGTCCACAACCATCCTTGCATGTGCAGAAGAACCACCAACATGGCTTTAGGCAAACTGGCTTGTCCTGGAACCTCTAGGGGACAAGAGCCATAGGCAAAGCAGTTCCACTGAGGCATTACTAAAGGGAAGCCTATTGGCTTTGGCCTGCTCCCCCACCTGAGGGTCAGCATCCTGGACAGTGGAGAGCTCTGCCAGCAAAGGGACAGCCACAAAGAGGAAAACTTGCCTCTACCCCAACTGAACAGGACTGAGTCATTATTAGTATTTTAAGTCATATCTGCAAGTAGGCAGATCTTCTAATGTGAGATACAGTACTGTGTGAAAGATCAGTTTGATAGTTTTCAGACAAGTGTAGTGTTTCAAAAGAGACTAGATAGTTGATGTCCTGGGATTAGTGCTAGTTTTTTGGTATTCCATAACAGAAACATCTTTGAGATGCTACTCACGCACACGATAAAGCATTTGTCTCCCAAACCATTAACTATTCAGTATCTGTCATATGCCATTACTCTCTAAACAAGTAGGAGACAGAAATACGTACAGGAGGTGTGTCTGAGGTGTGGTAGGATTGTGGCATGGGAGTCAGAGGCCCTTGTGAGGCCTGGAGGGTGAGTGAGGATTTGCAGATGGTTATTCTGATCATGGAGGTTCGATTCCTGGGCAGGCAACATACCAAAGTTGCTGGTCGGGGCATGCATGGGAGGCATCCAGTCAATGTTTCTCTTTCCCTTCCCCTTCTCTCTCTGAAATCAATAAACACATTTAAAAAAAAAATTTTAATGAGGTGTTCCTCTCCTCCTTCATGAGAAATCTCAATTCTGGCACTGATTTGAAACATTTAGTCTACTTTCATAAATCAAATGCTACATACCGATTTAAGATTTAAATGGTACTGTATTGTTTTCTGATACATCCATACACTTAAGGGATAAGATAGAGCCCTATCCGGAATATTTTTATATGTATAATGTTTTATTCTAGACTTGAGTCACTGTCATTAATCTAATATACAAATGAGAAAAACTAATGACATCATTAGGTTAATTAGCCCTTCTTTAAAAAAAAAAAAAAATTTTATTTAATGACCTGACTGGTATGGCTCAGTGGGTTGGCTGCCATCCCTTGAACTGAAAGGTGTCCAGTTCGATTCCCAGTTAGGGCACATGCCTGGGTTGTGGGCCAGGTCCCTGGTTCAGGGCGTGGGGGAGGCAACTGATCGATGTTTCTCTCCCACTCTTTCTCCCTCCCTTCCCTTCTTTATAAAAATAAGTAAGTTTTTTTTTTTCTTAATAGCCACACTGGTCAGAACTAATTAGTCCTTCTTGAAAATTTGGGTTTAGGAACAATCTTGTAAAACAAATAAAATTATTCTTCTCTTTTTATATTTGTGACAGATTTTTAAATAAGTTCTTTTTTAAATGAACAGAAATAATGAAAAATTGGTTATGTTAGGATGCTAAGATTATGCATACTTCCCAATTTAAAAAGAATTAATTTATGTATTTATTTCTTTTTAGAGAGAGGGGAAAGGAGAAAGAGAGGGAGAGAAACATCACTGTGTGGTTGCCTCTCACTCACGCCCCCAGCTGGGGACCTGACGTGCAGCCTAGTCATGTGCCCTGACTAGGAATCGAACCAGCGACACTTGACTCCAGGCCGATGCTCAATCCACTGAGCCACGGCAGCCAGGGCTCCAATTTTTTAAAATACTGCTGGTTTTTCCTTTCAATTAAAAAAAAAAAAATCCTTTCTTGTAACTATTTGAAGTCTATGGTACATGTTTTAAAATAAGGGTTACATTAATTGCAATTATCCTCCTTAATTGAAACTCTGTATAATCAAATCCTACCTGGCTTGTTCTTGTCTGTAGATGGAGTACTGTGAAAAGAGCACTTTACGTGACACCATTGACCAGGGGCTGTATCAAGACACCACCAGACTCTGGAGGCTTTTTCGAGAGATTCTGGATGGATTGGCTTATATCCATGAGAAAGTAAACTTGATAACATTTCATATCTGAAAACTTGTCTTTATATAAATTTAGGACCGAATTAAAAAAATTATGTAAAATTGGAGAAAAACAGGGAAAATTATGGGTATATTAAAATAATGTTTTTATAGAAACTAGAACAATGTGTCAAAAGACCAGAAAATAGTACAAAGTATCAAAGTTAAAAGAAAATACTAAAGGTTAGAACAAGCATCAGCAAACTGTACCCCATGGCTCAAATCCAATCCACCTTTTGTACAGCCTTGCCTGTGAGCCTAGAATGGCTTTAACATTTTTAAGTGGTTATAGAAAAATCAAAAGAATCATATTTCATGACTGATGAAAATGCCACAAAATTCAGATTTCAGTGTCCATAAATAAGTGTTATTAAAACAGGGCCACGCTCATTTGTTTACATCTTGCCTGGCTGTTTTTGTGCTGAAACTATGGAGTTGAGTGATTGCAACAGAGATTCTATGGCCCATAAAATCTAAAAGATTTACTTTCTAGTACTTTAGAGGAAAAGTTTGCCAACCTCTGAGTTATTAGGAAATATATGAACATATATGGAATGTGAGAGTGATTCCTAGAGTCGCTTAGAATAAAGTGAGAATATGATTGATACATGCCAAGGTACTTGATTCTGAATTAGCGCCAACCTTCCGAGGAACATGGAGAAACCAGAAAGTCATCTGGTAAGGATAGAGATAAGACCTTTTGAGCAAGGATATGATTATGAGGATAGAGATGAGACTTCTTGAGTAACATGATTTGCCACATGTATAAAATGTCATTTTAAAGCTAGAAATTGTCATTACACTGTAAATGGTAATGAGCCTAACTAAAGGATGAAATCCAGCTTACTTTTTAAAAAATCGAATTGTCTGTTACATATTAGCCAGTGTAAGTATGGTTTTTCTTTTGCCTCAATTTTCTTTAACCTCAAAATATTTATACTGTGTCATATTTCTACTAAAAAGCCAGGACCATAATTTACACATGTCTAGTTTATAAATGATATGATGGTAGCAGAATTTACAAGGCTGTAAATAAAAATGGGTTCTGATGAGGGCCATTAGAACTCTATTACTATGATATCATTCTGGGGCCCTAAAACTGTGCCTGTGTGCTCTCTTCTCCTGATCTAATTTGCTTAGTATCTGCTAATCATTTGTTAGGTATCTAATATTGTGCCACACCTAGAAATACAGAGAGGCATGGGTATATGACAAACCCCATACTTCAGAAGGATTTCCTGTTTTTTTGTGGGAGCCAGAATTTACCTTCGTGTAAAGGTAAAAGAAATCACACGATGTGTTTTAATGATCTCCTATGTTATAATACCTGAAACGGTCGTCATTATGAGAATGTCATTAGGAAAGGGTGAAGGCATGTTCATGTAACAAATAATCCTGAGCACTTTTCATGTGTGCTGAGGATGCAAAGCTGAAGTGTTAGAATTACTGAGGAAGGCTTCATGAACAAGTTGGCACTTGTAAATGTTGGCACAATTCAGGTGAGTGGAGAAAAGCAAGAATTTTCTAGGCAGGGGAAATAGTGTGAAGAAAGTAATAGAAGAAGGAATGAAAATAGTGTATGTCTCCCTGACTAGAGCAGGGGTTTCGTGATACAGCAGAGAGAAGGAAAATTGTGAACCTGGTAGAGAAGGCCTTGCAGGTAGACGGGGAGGTTGTGGGAAGGTCGCGAGATGCTACAGAAGGTGAATAGCACGGACCAGTATGGTCTGTGGTAGAAGACTGATCCAGTTTTGTCAGTGGATTGGCCTTTCAGATTAGTAAACAGGTATAACTATAAACTTGGTTTCTTTGCTCTCCTCTGTCAGGGAATGATCCACCGTGATCTGAAACCTGTCAACATTTTTTTGGACTCTGACGACCATGTAAAAATAGGTGATTTTGGTTTGGCAACAGATCACCTAGCCTTTGCTGTGAGTATTTTTTGAATTAGACTGTGCCTGAAAATGGACCTACATGCCTTAATAATCATGAAAGTGTTAGAAGAGTTCACTGAACTCTGCTGTGTAATCGCCAGGAAATGAGACAGTTCTGCAGAGGTGAGCTGCAAATGATCTTTTACGCTTTGAAATTGCTAATACATTTTATTGAGCACATTTCACTTGCTGGACATAATTTAGGACATAATTATGTTGATATTTAGGTGAAAGGTATGTAATACTTTACGAAATAACTTGTAGTATTTTGGTCTGTCACACAGGCAGTGGGCTAGATGGTTTGCACTTGAAGGGCTTAGTTAGTTTAATGAAATAAAGCTCAGAAAACAACACCACTCCTAGACAACATATACATAATCCACAGGTGTTTGTTCTTCCCAGTATTGTAGAGAAGTTGTTTAATATATAGAACTAAAATAATGTGAAATGAGTGAAACAGTGATATAAGAGTAAAAGATGAGAAAATTTGCATATGCTTACGAGAATCAGGAAAAGCTGTATAAAGAAAACAGCATTTCAAATGTGCCTTAAAGGATGGGTAGGAGTCCAGCAGGCCAAGCTTGAGTGCAAGGCATGGTGACACCAGGATAGGCGATGCCAGCAAAAACAGCATAAACAAAGGCCCTGGACTGAGCAGACAGATTGTTTGAAGGCCCGCATGTTGTCTGGATGGTTGAAACTATCAGGTTTAGGAGAGCAGTGAGAGAGATGCTGGAAGGTTGGGGGTCTTGTAGATGGCAGACCTTGAGTGCCAGGGGAAGAGTTTTACTTGACATTGGAAGCCCAAGTTATTAAGTGCCAAAATATGCAGTAAATGCCATTAATTCTAAGGGAGGTCAGAGAAAATAAAATAGGATTTGGATTCATGGTAACTAATCCATTTGGATAAATGGTGAATAGAAGCTGAATTAGCAGGAGAGGTTAGAAAGAGCAAAGAGGGAGGAAATGAAAGGGGGACAGTAAGAACATGGATCTGACCAGAACAGAGCAATTTGAAGAGTGCTAAGACCAAGGAAGGGCTATATGATGGGGATCTTGATCCCCAAACTAAAGAATTTAACTTGCTTTCTGGAAAGCTTATATAGTGAGGTAGATAAGAGCACAGCCTGGAGGCCCGCTGACCTGGGCGAGGATCCTGTCTCTGCCACTTCTTTGTGGTGTGACATTGGCCAAGTTAGATAATTTCTCAATAACTCATTTGTAAAAGGTGCCTGATATTAGTACCTGCTCCAGACAGTTGTCAGCAGGATAAAATAAGGATTCCTGGACAGTGCCCAGCACTGAGAATGTAAAAGCTGCTAGTATTGATGACAGTACTTGTAATAGCAACCTATGGAGTGATGTCAGCAAAGTAGTGATTTAGGGTAATATGTGAGTCAGCGCTGTCACAGATACAGTAGAAGAAGGTGAGGCTATTTCAGAGGTGTTAGCAGTGATAGTGGAATAGATCTGGTGACCAGCCTCTAAGAAAAGGGAATAAAAATTGACCCAAGTAAATGGGGAAGTTAGAAAGTGAGGTGGCCTTGGTTGTTAATATATTATTACTCTTCCTAGGAAAGAGATTGTTTTGCCATTTGCTTCTATAAACTTCAGCAGTTTCTGCCCAAAGAAAGAGTTCTATATAGTGACTTGCCCTTCTTGATCTTAGTGGGTTTTTGATAAGCTCTGTGTTAGTGGGCCAACTAAACAAAAATTTCAAAGTTCAAAAGAAGCATTATTATAATTATTATGGTTTCTTTATGATATTGTTCATTCAGTCTTCATTTAGAAATGGAATAATACAGTATTTTAATGTGATATTTGGCTTACTTGTATTTTTAGGCTGACGGAAAACAAGATGATGCAACAGGAGATCACTTAAGTAAATCAGACCCTTCAGGTAAATCCAGTATATTTAATTCATGTATTAAAAAGCAGACAACAAAATTTCTTTTTTTCTCTCTTATTTTTTTACATATCACCCATGAAACTGTCACCATAATATACACCATAAACATCCGTCACCTCCAAAAGTTTTCTCCTGCCCTTTTAGTTATTATCATTTTATTTATTTATTTATTCATTTATTTATTTATTTTGTGATAAGAGCATTTAACATAAGATCTACCCTATAAGGAAAATTTTAAGTATACAATACAGTATAAAATTTCTTAATCCGAAACCTGTTTTTCATTTGTAAAGCTTTTATTCTAAAGCAAATTACAATTATTCATTAAATTAACAAAATTATGAAAATGCTTTCATTATGTTTTTCTTTTTATTATATTATTTTTTTCTTCAGAAAGCCAAGAAATTAAGAGCTTCAGTTAGATTAATTGGCTCCCGGAGTAGACAGATACACTTTGACCCCATGTGGTAATGGGAGGTTGCCTCATGCCCTGGGCCATCATTCGTCTTCTGTCTGGCACTGCCTCTCCTCTGCAACGGCAGAGACGTCCTGTTCGGACAGAGTGCATGGACATACATGGCTTAGTGTTAATCACTTTATGAAATGCACGCTGCTACTTCCTGTGAATAGTGTGAACAATTAACAGATCATGGCTCACTCTTAATAAACCTTTTTCTTTTTTTTTTTTTTCTTTAAATAAAAATTTGCCTTATCCCTGAGTCCTATTATTGGAAAGCTTTCCCTCACCTTTTTCCACACAGGTCATTTGACTGGGATGGTTGGCACTGCTCTGTATGTAAGTCCAGAGGTCCAAGGAAGCACCAAATCTGCATACAACCAGGTAAAAGGGAAGCTTTTGGAAGAGAAGAAAAGGTCTCAAGAGTGAGATAATAGTAAGAACATCAAGGTCACAGCATTTGAGATTTAGTTTCCAGCTATATATTCACTTGATATATATCCACATGTATATTGAGTGATTACACTAAACAGGACACGTGTTGCCCAAGGACAGTGACTGAAGCTGGCACAGTTGCTGCAGAGTTAGCTTACAGTCCCTTCATCCATTCAAAGAAGACTTAAACTAGTCCGGGTTCAGCCAGGCCCCAGGATCACAAGAAGTAAGGTGGTCAAGTAACGGGACAAATATCTTATTCCAGCCCTCAATGAGATTATCCAACAAGGGCTAAAAAGAAAAGGAGTCCAGTGACCAGAAAACAATAGGGAGCGACGTGATCTTTAGATTAGACCAGAGAAAGCTTTTCTAAGATGATGGCTTTTGGGATAAAGGAGAAGGGAAAAGCCATGCAAAGTTGGGATCTGGAGCATGCCTGGGAGAAAAAAGGAGTGAAGCAGAGATAGCAAGCATGAAGAGAAGACACCTGATGCTAGCTTGGCACATTTAAGGCAGGCAGAAAGAAGGTCTGTGTGGCTACAGTGTGGTGAGCAATGGGGGGAGAGGCATCAACTGAAGCAGGAAAAGAGGGCAGGGGTCGATCATTCAGGGCCAGATTAATCATGACAAGGAATGTGCACAGGGAGACACCGAAGGATCGTGAGCAATAGTTCACTCTACCTGCGGCTGGAAGCCTTGGAGAAGTCCAGGTGGAGCAGCTGATATCTGGAACCAGAGTGGTAGCAAGTGAGATGGGGAGAAGCATGCAGATAAGAGATACATTTGGGGAGAATTGACAGGTTTTTCTCGTGGAATGGATTTGGGTGAGGAAAAGGAAGGAAAATGGGACGCTACTCAGTTTCTGAGCAGCTGGGGGAAGGGAAGCTGAATGACATGAGGAAACCTGAGAAAAGACATGGGGGAGAAGGAGGAAAAGATGGCAGGAAAATTTCATTGGAGACATGTTAAGTTTGAAATGCCTCATGAGAAAATCAACTGGAAATGTCCAGGTTGTGAGAGACTCAAGGCTCAAGACTGAGAAGGATTGGAGTCAGGTACAAAATTTGAGAGTCATCGAGAGTCATCAGCACACAGATGAGATTTAAAACCATAAGACTGGATGAGATTACCTAGGGCAAGAGTGCAGAGCTAAATTTTTTAAATGTTAAGCAGTCAGTTCTCATCAAAGCATATTTTTAGGTTTGTAGTGGAAACGCAAGCCTGAGTTTTGGCTCCAACAGGGAGTGCTGGGCAGTGACAGAAAGTTGAGACAAGCCTCAAATACCCATCGAGAGTGAGGGTGTGCAGAGATGGATGTGCACATGTTGTGGGTATGGGAGGGGACCTTCAGTGTCATCTTTCTGAGTACAGTTTGGAATAGTGATGAAATCCTTAAAAGGCCCAACAGTTCCACCTTTGAAATGTATCCGAAGGAAACAGCCAAGTTCCAAAAAACTAGTATAAAAGGCATTCTCCACGGTGTTATTTATAATAGCGAAAAATGACAGAAGTGTTTTAAAACAGGGAACTGGTTAAATAAATTATGGGACTTCCACATAATTTAATACTGTATGTCATTAAAGTCGTATTTTAGAAAAATGATATACTTAAAAATATTCTCAACTACATTAAGGGGATAAAAGTTACACAGAATATCATTGTTCAAGTTCCATAGTGTGTACGTATGTGAATACATTTTCAAAAGCACAAAATGGGCGTATCTTAGACATCAATAGTAGCTGTCCTTGAGTAGTTAGATTGCAAGTGCTTGCTATTTTATTCTTGGTACTATTCTACATCCAGCACATGTAGGAAATGCCACAATGTATGTTCGTTTTAGGGCTCAGTAGGTCACTGGTCATGATTAGAGAAGCTCTCCTACTAATCCTTAATCAAATTCATTCAGGAGTTCTTCTGGAAAGTGGCTTCTGTGCCTTGCGCAGTTGCTGTGAGTCAGCTGCCCCTCAGCCAAGGTTGTGCTCGGGGATCTCAGGCACACTGCCTTCTGAGGTCATCTTCCCCCGGCAGCTCCCTCTCTGACGCTCTGCACTGAGTTGACCTTTTTCTTTTTTACTTGCACTTCTATATTTTGTTAGGATTTATCACATGGTCTTTCTCTTGTGCCATTCCTCTGCCTCGATCAAATGGCTTTGCGATGAATAGTTGATCTTTGCAGTTAACTGCAGATTTTGGTCTGTGTCTCCCTTTTGAGATGAGTAAAAATGCAAGGCAAATTCTTATGACAAATCTTGGTTGTCCTTGCTCTTTAGTAATTATTCTCAGTGGTTAACCAGTGGTTATCTATGTCTGTTACAATTAATTTTCAAGGAAAATATCTATGTTTCTTTAGAAGAAATTAAATTTTTTTCTATTTAATTGGTTCGTTTTCACTTACGTGAACTTTAATTCCAATTAACAGTGCTCACGAGATAATTCCCTGGTAAATAACACTTCGTATTAAGTCTCTCTAAATACAATTCTTTTTCCTCCTCAGAAAGTGGATCTCTTCAGCCTGGGTATCATCTTTTTTGAGATGTCCTATCACCCCATGGTCACAGCCTCAGAAAGGATCTTTGTTCTCAACCAACTCAGAGATGTATGTATCAGATGTTTTAGAGCATCAGTTTCCAGCAACATGAATCTTAGCATGGACATCAGAACTCAATGCAGAGTATTTTTTCTGTTATTTATAATATAGGAAAGGCAATCCGGCTATAATTTTCTGTATTTCTAATAAATGGAAATCTACCTCTTACACACTTCCAATGATGAGAAACTCACCCATTTTGTTCATATTTAGAAATCTGACTTGGAAAGTTGCTAGGTTGTAGGTTTTTTTTTTTAAACTACCTTGAGAGATTTACTCTTAATTTTAAAACAAAGGAGGAATCCAAGATTTTTGCATAGTATCAATACATTTACATTAGTGAGGATAGATTATTGGGGTAATGGATATTTAGTTCTAGAAATTAAAGGTTCTGGCTGGTGCCTAAAGAAAACCACCGTGTCCCAAAATTAAAAGGGGTCTGGGAAAAGTATTAGCCACTTGAATTTTTTCCCCAATGCAATTTCTATTTGTGTTCTTGGCATTAATCCTTTCCTCTGTTATTGCCCAAAGTAGAAAGAGACTAATGTCAGCAGTGTTTGAGGTCAAGGGTGCTCATTAGAAAAGGCATTAATTAAGATAAAAGTGAAGAATGAGGTTTGGATGAGGGTGAGTTAGATTTACATATTCATGAGCAAAAGATATTGAGAGTCTTCCTTCCTGAGCAGAGCGAAACAATGTTTTGGAAAACTCTTGATGTATTTTACTGCCAGTATAGCGTGGACAGCTGTGTTCATAAAGTAGAGGAGTAAATAAAGTGATTACTGTGCCCTTCCCTTGACTTGAAATGGTCTTAGAGAATTATGTTTTTGAAGAAGTGCCTTTCTTTAGTCCAAATTCTTGTTTGTTCCCTCGTTTCAAGAATATCTAAATTGTCAATGTTATGATTAGCTTGTTATATACTAGAAAGGTGAGAACTTCTGGGGAAGTAGAGGTTTCAGTTAATGTTTTTCTCTTTATATTAGTGGTGTGGTGTTTTTGCCTTTTTTCATCTCTGTGTTTAATAAAGCTACTTTGCCTTTCTCTGAAACCATTAGATTTTTAAATACTTTGTCCTCAGATAAGGTGCTTTCTATCACCTAAGGTCTCATATAGGTCAAGTTTGCATTAAAATAATATGTATGTACTTGGAAGAATGAGCATCAGGTTTCAAGAAAGTGACACCTCAGTCTTCTCTTGTTAGCTGATTTTCATTTCTGTTATTTGATTTTTCTTACCTCTGGTGAATAAATGCTTTCCCTGTGGCAGTCTGCCACGCACTTGCTGATTTGAATGTAATATTTTTTTAGCCCACTTCGCCTAAGTTTCCAGACGACTTCGATGATGGAGAGCATACAAAGCAGGTAATTTTCTGATACTTTAAATACTGTCTTCACTGTTGGGTTTTAATTACTATTTTTCTTTTTTTTTTTTTTTTTTTTTTTTTCAATTAGTAATCTTCTCCCATTATTCTCTTATGTCCTGGGAATAATGTGGGGGAAAAAAATCAAAAGATAAAGCACTTAAAATGGTACTAGACTTGAAATATATTACAAAAATGCCAAGGATTGGCATAGACAATTAACAGACTACAGGGTTCTTTTGTAAGGTTCATTGTGCTTTTGAAGTACTATTGAGAACCTTACCACAGCTGTTGAAAAAAAGAGAATGCTTTTATAGCTCATTGTTTTAGAGAAAGCTTGGGACTTTAAGGAAAGAAAAATAATTTAAAACTATAATTTTGTTCTCTTTCATGGTTCAAGTAACTCAGATTGTAAAGTGGAAGACTGGACAGTCTGAAGTTACAGTATTTTAAAGCAAAATAATTTCTCCTCCATGCTATAAATATCTGAGTGTGTGTGTGTGTGTGTGTATGTAACTTGTCATAGGTTAATATTGGCATCCAGATAATATGAAAGAATAATAAGTGAATTTATGTATCATACTTCTTGTGTGCATTTCTTCGTAGTTGGTTGTTTGTCTTGGTGAAGCATTTGTGGTTAATACCCTTGTCATATGGATGTTTATTTCTTAAACTGACCTTTCATAACAATTACAGTCATGGTAAAATTCCTTGTTTAAGTAACAGTCATGCTTCACATAACTGTTTAGGTCAGCAAAGGACTGTGTTTATGACTGGGGTCCTGTTAGGATTGTAATGGAGCTGCTCTGGCTGGCGTGGCTCATTGAATTGAGTGCCAGCCTGTGTACCAAAGGGTCACCGGTTCAATTCCCAGTCAGGGCACATGCTTAGATTGCTGGTCAGATCCCCAATGGGGGGCATGCAAGAGTCAACTAGTGAATGTTTCTCTCCCTCTCCTTTCTCCCTCCCTCTCCTCTCTCTAAAATTAAATAAATAAAATCTTTTTTTAAAAAAGATTGTAATAGAGCTGAAAAATTCCTATCACCTAGTGACATCATAGCCACCTTAATGTAGCACAACACAGTACATGTTGTGATGGTGCTGGTGTAAGCAAAACTACTGTGCTGCCAGGCATATAAAACCATAGCAATACAATTACAGTAATAGGCTACCCCACTGAGGTTTGTATAAGTACGCTCTGTGATGTTTCACAGTGACGAAATTGCCTAAGGACTCATTTCTCAGAATATATTCCTATCTTCAAGCAGTGAACCTAGGTAGAACATGGCATTAATTTGCTATTTCTTGCTTATTGATTATGTCTCTGGGTGGACAATTTACTTTTCTAGACTTATTTTCCTCACCTGAAAATTAAAGGGATTAAATACCCTTTATTTATATATCAGTACTAACATCCTGTAACTCGGTAGTGCTTAACATGATGTTTATGGCTAGAGGGACCTGTTCTGCCTCATCAATTGAATTAGTAAAGAACCATTAGAAATACATGAGGTCATGTTTCTACTTATTTTGTTAGCTGTTATCATTTTTGAACTGAGTCATTTCCTGTGTTTCTGGATGTCGTAAGAAAATGTTCATTTCATAGCCTTTTCCTATAACAAAATCAGTCTTACTCAGTATTTCCACAAATTGGTAGCTGTGGTGGCTCAGGAACTTTATTAAACTACAAACATGAGAGAAACTATACAGCCATTTCTTACAACAGTGGTTGTTCTCCATCACAAGTCCTACTAGGTACCCTTGAGCATTTGCATGTGGACTATATGTAATTGACAACAAAACCACCACCATTGCCACTTCCCACACCACATTCATTGCTTTTTATCTGAAATGAGGCAGCACAGACAGTACTTACAGTTGAGTGTAATACAACATTCACCACACACAGAAGTTAAGCGGTATGAATGGTCTGTTTTGCTGAGTAGGCTATTGTTTTTTCAGTTTAATTTGATATGACTTTTCATAAAAGTTGTATCATGTCAGCCCTGGTTGGTGTGGATTGAGCACCAGCCTGCGAACCAACAAGTCACTGGTTTGATTCCCAGTCAGGGCACATGCCTGGGTTGCAGGCCAGGTCCCCAGTTGCGGGTGTGCAAGAGGCGACCACACGTTAATGGTTCTCTCCCACTCTGTCTCCCTTTCTTCCTCTCTCTCTAAAAATAAATAAATGAAATCTTGAAAATAAAAAAGAAGAAGTTGTATCATCTCAATTCCTTTCTTTACATGAAAAGCAATTACTTGTGTTTTTGTTTCAGCCTAAGACTGGGGTAGGAGTTTTTGGGGAGCATATATTAAACATATATATTATAATTAGAAAATGCCTAATGAGATTCATCTAAAAATTGAGATTTTTCTCATCTCAGATATTCCTCTAATTTCTTATAAATCCTTATTATAAATAAAATTAAGAAGTCATTAAGGAACCTTTCAAAGGTTTATATTACCTTCAAATTGTTCCCTGCTTAATGGGATAGTAGCTGTGAAGCTATAGAGTAACATAAATCAAGAGAATTCAAGGGAATGGTATCAATATAGACAATATAAATGGAAAAGAAAGAATAAAAGCAAGATGCTTTACACTGCTTTAAGGTATTTTGTATGCTCACAGTTTTTATACAATATGTTGTTTGTTCAGAAGGCCTAAGTTCTGCTGCTAATTAGTTGTTGAGAATTTTTTGGGTCATTTATGACAATGAAATAAAAAGGGCCTCTGTTTTTTTTGGTTTCTTTTTTTAGAGAGAGAGAGAAAGTAATGGAAAGAGAAACATAGATTTGTTGTTCCATTTATATATGCATTCATTGTTTTTTTTCTTCTATGTGCGCTGACCGGGAATTGAATCTGCTACCTTGGTGTATCTGGATGATGCTCTAACCAACTGAGCTACCCGGCCAGGACCAAAAAGGCCTCTCTCTTTTAAGAAATACTAATATTACATTGCTGCACAACACTATGGCCATCTTGAAGTGCAGGCTGGAAAATGACAAATTCAGAGACATCAGAAATTAAAATGCACCAAATAAGTGCAAGAAGTGCAGTGTTTTTTCTTTGGAACCAACTACTGGCTTGGCAGGAGAATTCCTGAGCATCAGCTGTTGCTCCCCATCACCGGTATGCCTGGGTTTTGTTATAGAAATCTGTCATCTCCTGGCTATTGAACCACGATCCAGCGAAGCGACCCACAGCCACAGAACTGCTCAAGAGTGAGCTGCTGCCCCCGCCCCAGATGGAGGAATCAGAGCTGCACGAGGTGCTACACCACACCCTGGCCAACGTGGACGGGAAGGCCTATCGCACTATGATGGCCCAGATCTTCTCCCAGCGCATCCCCCCCGCCATTGACTACACGTATGACAGCGACATACTGAAGGTGGGCTTAAGCTGGGCTTCAATAGAGTTTAACCTGGTTCACAGAAGGATCAAGTCAATTTATTATTTTTCCTTTAAGGCCTCCAACATAAATTCTTAGTCTGAGGTCTGTGTATGCAGAATGTATGCATATGCATTATTCTGGGAAGAACCACACTTTTAATCACTTACTTGACCCACTCCCTCTCTCTCCACCTAAGAGACTGAAGGAGTGCTTTTAGAAACTGAGCTTTGGCCCAGCTGCCCAGAGCCAAAAACATCCAACCAGCTCAGATACAGATCAGGTAGTCAGTGGCTCCAAGTGCTGGCTGCACATCAGAATCACCTGAGAGGCACTTTGACGCAGATGTCCAGGCCTTCCATCCAGTCTAGTGACAGAATATCCGAGTGTGAGGTACTTCAAGAATCTGTTTAAAAGCTCCCAGGTGGTTTCTGAAGCATAGCCAGGTTTGGGAACCATCAATGTTTTCTTTAAAAAACAACAACAACAACAACAAAAACAAGATATGAAGCAATATAACAGAATTATAGCAAAATGTTAAAATTTCATAAAGTTAGATGGTAAATAACAGATTTTTGTTATATTGTCTGTATATTTCTGCATGCTTAAAATATGATACAATTTGAAAGGAGTAGTAGAGGAAGTAGAGAGATAAGGTTTGTGGAAGATCAATATAGATTTTAGGGGCCAAACAGATTTTGCTGGCTGACAGTATTAGAAATACAGAATTATGGGTGACTGTTTTGTCTTTTTGCTTATCTGTTGCTTCTAAATTTTCTCTGGTGAAATGGTACTGCTTTTCTAATAAGAAACAAGTGAAAAGAACAGCTCCTTACAAATATCTAAATGCCATTTGGCTTCTAAGGGGCCCACTGTGAATTGCCTTAGCATATGGGAGGGAGCCTGAGGCTGTTAGGGGCATGATTGCTTTGAGGTGCCCCGGAGCTCCTGAGGGAGAAAGGCAGATATCATCCTAGTTAAGGGCTTGGACTTTGAACCAGCTGGCCCTTCCCAGGCAGGACACCTTGTGAGACTTGTGGTTTATTCTTCCCTGAATATGTTCAAAAAGGCACTGACTTGCTGAAATCTCTTCTATGATCCTCAGAATAAGCAATGTAATGCTGACTGCAAGCCACGGATTAATATTTTAAGTGATCCCTTTGATTAGGTTTTGATGAAATTTTAATTGGTCGTATTTTAGGGAAGCTTTTCAATCCGTACAGCCAAGATACAGCAGCATGTCTGTGAAACCATCATCCGCATCTTTAAAAGACATGGTATGTTCTTTTTAAAACATGTTATGTTTTCTCAAAAGATGTTTTTTTCACTAAAAAGTACTATTATAAAAAGTAGTTAATAGATTTGGGTGCAATTATATTTTACTTTAAGCTCAGTTACAAGCAACTGACATGTGAAATTTAAGCTTATTTTTACAACTCATCTTGATGAGGAGAAATGGATTTTATTTATGTATTTATTTATTTTTAATCCTCACCAGAGAATGTGCTCATTGATTTTAGAGAGAGAGAAAAGGGGGTGGGAGAGAAAGAGAGAGTAAGAAACATTGATGTGAGAGAGAAACATGGACTGGTTGCCTCCTGTACACACCCCAACTGGGGATTAAACCCACAGCCTAGGTGTATGCCCTGACCAGGAATCAAACCCACAACCTTTTGGTGTATGGGACAATGCTCCAACCAACTGAGCCACCTGACCAGGGCAGGAGAAACATTTTAATATTACAACCTTGCTACTAAAGTACAGCTGGTTTGTAGAGTCAGAAATATGACTAAATTGACAGTTAACCTTAGATGAGCTCTCCATTGAGAATCAACGACAGACTGATGACGATTTCCAGACTGTAGCAGGGGCCGTCACTATCAGGCTTGTGTTCATTTTAACTTGCCTCCTAGGAAGAATGAGAACCTGTGATTAGTTATTTTTTCTAATTTGGTATAGGAGCTGTCCAGTTGTGTACCCCACTACTACTTCCCCGAAATAGGCAAATATATGAGCACAACGAAGCTGCCTTATTCATGGACCACAGCGGGATGCTGGTGATGCTTCCCTTTGATCTACGGGTGAGGCTCACTCTGCTGACGGTTTGGATGCCATGTCTGGTCACAGGGGTGGCACATCTGTTAAAGAATTACCCCCACTAATCTTTTTGTTTTTACTTTTTTGCCTGGACTTATAATCTATATGTAACCCTTAAGGAATATAGTTTTAAGGAAGTTATCAGGGTGAGAGCATTACTGGAGTTTAGTAATCATTTGACCGTGTGTACATCCACCTTGCTAATCACACAAGTACCTTTGGCCCCTAGAAACCAGAACCCTGCTTTGCAGGTGCCATGTCTGTACCTCGATGTTG
This sequence comes from Furipterus horrens, assembly GCF_987537825.1. Lineage (NCBI taxonomy): Eukaryota > Metazoa > Chordata > Mammalia > Chiroptera > Furipteridae > Furipterus > Furipterus horrens. The sequence continues at coordinate 146,889,655 of NW_028327173.1, forward strand.
AGCTCTGCCAATGACCAAAGCAAGTTAACCAGGCCAACTGAGACAACTACGGGAGTTTTTCCCTCTTACTTCCTGGGTAGATCCTCAATAACTTTCTAACATGTTAATGTCTACAACAATTAAATCCTTATAACAGCAAGTGTCTCTGCTAATTGAGTGTGCTGAATTTTGCTCATGCTTGCTTTCTTCCGATCCCCAGGGTTCCAGCAACACTCTTAGCAGTGATTCACTCACATAGTGTTGACTGCTGACAAGCCCGTCTGTAGCACTCACTATACATGCATAAGTCAGACAAGAATTTAATACTCTAAGTACCAAAAGCACTTACAAGTAGGGAAATGAGCAAAGGATATAACCAGGCAATTCTCAAAAGAGAAAATGCCCAGAGCTGTAATTGTTGTCCCCTTTTCCCCCAATTTCGCTCCCCCACCCAACCCACCCCCTCTCCCACAATCATATCCCTCCCCGTTGTCCATGTCCATGAGTCATTTATTCGGGTTCTTTGACTAAACCCTTCCCTTACTTATCCCCCTTCTCTTCCTCTCCCCTCCCCCCTATTGACTGCTATTCTGCTCTTTGTTCTATTTAGTTCCTTTGTTTGTGTTGTTCTTTAGTCTCCTGTATTAGGTGATATCATATGGTATTTTTCATTCTTTGCCTGGCTTATTTCACTAAGCATAATTCTCTCTAGTTCCATCCATGTTGTTGCAAATGGCAGGAGTTCCTTCTTTCTTTCTGCTGTGTAAGTATTCCATTGTGTAAATGTACCACAGTTTTTTGATCCACTCATCTACAGGTGGGCACTTAGGTTGTTTCCAGCACTTAGCTATTGTAAACAGTGCTGCAATGAATATAGGGGTGCATAAGTTCTTTTGAATTGGTGTTTCAAGGTTCTTCGGGTATAATCCTGGCAGTGGAGTTGCTGGTTCAAAAGGCAGTTCCATTTTTAAAAACTGTTACTTAAAAACCAAAAGAAGTATGGTAGTTGGCACATCTTGACATTAACCTTTGAAACTTTATTTCTCAGGTTCCTTTTGCAAGATATGTGGCAAGAAATAATATACTGAATTTAAAACGGTAAGAAACAACAGGGGTTTCATTTGGTGGATGTGGGCAAGAAACCCAGGAAGAATGTTTTATCTTCTGTGATCCTTACACAGTTAAGAATTTGGGATTTAAAGTAGTGAGCTTGGAATAGGGTCAAAAAGCCCAAGCAAAGTAGCGCTTTCTATAAAGTGACGAAGACAGTCAGCCTCCTCTTCAGAAGGAAGGTAGCAAGCAGTTGGGTACGTACCCTGAAGCTCCTGCAGTCTATTCTGTGACTTCTAAACATCCCCAAGCAACATAATTATTTTCTCAAATGGTTGCTTGGAGGAAAACAAAAAACAAAAACAAAAATCTGGCTGTTTTTGATTACGGATGGCCTCTTTTAAAATTTAATTGGAGGTACAAATGGCCAGTGGTCCCTGTGTGAAAACTGCCTACCCAAGTAAGTGAACAAATGCTGTGCGTAGGGAAGAGGAGTAAACGCAGCTGGAGCACTGAACACTGAGGAGCTCCAGGCACTTAGCACTGGGGAGAGGTTTTCTGTACATTCAAATACCACAGGGGACTAACACCAGGGTCTTCATAAATTAGAGCAGTATTGTTGTCAATAGGTGCCCTACTTAAAAGCTCCTTTCCTCAAAAGAAATCAAAGCTTTTTACTTGCTTTTATTCTCAGCTGCAAGTGAACAATTACTAGTCATAGTCCTAAGGTGTGGGTATCGCTGTGTAGAAAGCAAGCACTTAAGGTAAAATTATTTTTGTGTGTAATTTCATCTCTATTTCAGACATTTAATGAAAAAAAATTAAGCCCTATAGTTTAATAATGGGAAAACTGGGAATTGGAACCTAGATCACAAGGCAAGACTGTTCTGGGCAAATCTATCCTTAAGCTTTCTTGGTCATATCACTAATTAATTTTTTCATATTGGTACTTTTCTCTTATTCAACAATTTCTTATGCATTTTTTATTTCAGTAAGCAATGACCTTAAAAATCTGGGTTTCTCTCACCAGATACTGCATAGAACGTGTGTTCAGACCTCGCAAGTTAGACCGATTTCATCCCAAAGAACTTCTGGAGTGTGCATTTGATATTGTCTCCTCTACCACCAACAGCTCTCTGCCCACTGCTGAAATCATCTATACTATTTATGAAATTATCCAAGAGTTTCCAGCACTTCAGGTTCCTTTCCATATTCTAACATTCTGAGGTTATCCCTCCAGAGTCCTTCATCAAACGTGAGGAGGAGTAACCTAGACTACAGAACTTCTCATTGTGTGCTGACTGGGAACCACATTTTACTAAAGTAACTGAGGAGAGTTTGACAGGAACAGGCTGTGTTTTTGTCTGTTCCGTTTTGGTGGAAGGGTGTTGTTTCTCTGCCCATTCTTCCAAAATGCAGGAAATTAGGCTAAGGTTCCTAGGATGCTGTTTTAGCATGTTTATAGCCTCTCCAGAGCCCTTGGTGGCTCCCTCCTACACCGGATCCCTCAGCTCCCCAGCTTCACTTCTCTTCATGTGTGCACGCTCCCCAGCCAGGAGGGACTGCTGCTAGCACAGCAATTTGCTCTCCTCAGGCCTTCCCTCACCATCCCACAGGCCTGCGCTGCTCACTCCCAGTCCCAGTGTTCCTTTGCCTTGAAAGACTTTTCTCTACCCAGCCACGGTTTGGGCCCTTTCTCCCCAGGAAGCCTTTCTGCTCCCCCATTGAGGGACTGGCCACCTTTTCTTTTCACCTCTCACAGCACTCAAGATGAGTGCTTCCTTGAGTTGTATTCGTTGTTAGTTGTTCAGACAGAGTGTGTGCTCTTTCTTTTTTTTTTTTTTTCCAAGTTTTAAGAAAAAAGGTTTACTTAGAAAGGTAGCGGTAGTAGAAGTGAGCCAGCTGGGCTGCATAGGCTCAAGAAACAAGGTACAAAGGGAAGGGGCAAGGCGCGGGTGTGCTCTCAAGCAGAACTCTCCCAGTGTGTGTCCACGTCCCTGCATTCCCTGCTGCACCTGGCCCGGCACACAGCTCACGACTGAATGCTCAGTAACTGGCTTGTGTGGACAAAAGTAGAGATAGCTATTCCACCTGCCTGTGCTTCTAAGTCAGTTACCATTGAACCAGATCCTTTCCCTTTTGAAGTCTATGTGAATTTGCTCAGGCTTTTTAACATAGCTGAAGACCACAGTATCTTTGATATGTGTAATAAAATGTTGAATTATACTCTTTGACTACAACAAATATAAAAAGAATGTATATGAAAAAATAAGCTAGAAAACAATATGCCTAACTTCAGTCTTTCATGTTCAGTCCTCCCATATGTTAGGATGACAAATTGGTGGTAAGATCCTAGTTTTGGTCATGTACTATATTGGTTTTATAATGAAAATAATCTCTCTTTTTTATTGGGGGTGGGGGTATTCTAGGAAAGAAATTACCGTATTTACTTGAACCATACCATGTTATTGAAAGCAATACTCTTACACTGTGGGATCCCAGAAGATAAACTCAGTCAAGTCTACATTATTCTGTATGATGCTGTGGTAAGCATTTAATTACTTTGACTTGATATTGAAGGATAAAAACAGCTCATGAGCATTTTCTTACTAATGTAACCATAACATTGAATTGAGTTTTATCTCCTTCCCTCATCACTGGAAGGTAAAAGAACCAATTCTCTTTGATTCAGTTAATAAGTATTGGTTGAATTTTTATTCTGGACTACGCCTTGTACAACTAGTGACCTCCAGGGTGGTGGTTTTTGTTGGTTGGTTGGTTGGTTGGTTGGTTGTTTTTTTTTTTTTTTTTTTTAGGGTAATTTCTAATTTGAAAAGATCAAACTGTCTTATTTCATTTGTAAGACCATCACGTTCTTCACTAACCTACTTTTAGATGCAAGAAATCAGTCCTGATACTTGTGGGTAATGACTATTGAGCACCTCGCCTAGTGGCAAGCATTATTCTAATCTCTATGTGGATTAACTCTCTCCACCCTCACAAGTGCTGTTGTACTTAATTTATGGAGTCCAAGATAAGGGAGTGTTAATATTGAGAATAAAAGGCTTATGCCCTGCCCTTAATTCTTCCAACCTGCCTGTGCTTATCAGTCATTCAGAGATTTGGACTGGTTGAATTGGTGAAGAGAGGTTTAAATTTCCGTTGGAGCCTTATTTCTACTTCCTTCCTGTGGGAGGGGGGCAGTGGCACCTCCAGTTACTTGTCCTAATTAGCCACATCATAATATTCATTACTCTATAGTATGTGTGCAGAACCTGGAGGGAAAATATTGAAAATTTTAAGTAGTGTGATATTATGAGGCTGGGATGGAGGTGGATGCTTGCTTATCTTTTCTAACTTTCGTTCAAGTTAAATATTGTTTTCATGATAAGAAGCATCTAGGAGATTCCGTAACAGTGTCAGGCAGTCTGCAATTAAGGCAGAAAAAATAGTAGAAGTCCACACTGGCTTATTTTTTATACACCAAAAGGCTTAACAAGCTTTTCTTTCCCCTGGCAGGTATATCTCAAGGACCCTAACATTACTGTTTGTTTCCAGTGGTTCTCTCCTCCCCCAAAAGTGCTGCTGCTCTTTAGCAATGATGTCAGTCAAAGACTGGCAGAAACCCCAGGGATCTTGCAGAGGGGCTTCAGGTCAGCCTTGTTCACATCCCACAGCCATAGCCAAACTGCCACCGTGGGATGAAATGCTGAGCCTGTCAGTATGAGGTTTTTATTAGGGGACACAGATAAGTTGACTCCCTCCCCACGCAGACAGAAACACCCTGGTTCAGCCTGTCCCGCTCTGGGTTGCCTTATCATTCAGCAAGTGCAACTTCCCTTTTTTTAATTCTTTTGTGTCAGGATCTTTCAATTTTAGACCAATATTAGTTATAGTTCTATGTGCATTGGAAAGAACTTATTTTGTAAATCACAGAATTAATCTATCCTTCATAATTAGGAGCAGTTTATCCAAAATAAAATGTGTGCTTGTCACAATTAACCTAAAAATTCTGTCTTGTTCAGGGCCATTTGGTCTTTCTCATTGTTTCCTTTTTCTTCTTCATTAGACAGAAAAGCTGACGAGGAGAGAAGTGGAAGCTAAATTTTGTAATCTGTCTTTGTCTCCGAATAGTGTAAGTACCTCCTCATGGTGTTATTACAGCTCTCCCTGAATTTGCGGCACCAGAAAATATCTCCAAATTCTTGTTGCAGTAAGGCAGTAGCACTTCCTGCCACCACCACACAGACAGTTTCTCCCTTGAGTGTCAGTAGGAACCATGGCAACCTCTGGGATTAAGGGAAGACAGAAAGGAGTGCTGTGATCAAAGAATGCCGCTCCACACTGCTGCTTAATGTGCTGTAATCAGCCTGTTCTTTTTGCATCACATCCCTTGTAGAGGCTATGCTTGGTAGAGCCTCCTGCTGAGCAGACCTGGTACGAGCTATCCTCTTGTGAAATAGATTCTGTAGGACTAGAAAAAGGCACACAGCTCTGCAGATCCATTTGGGTGTCCATCCATTCCATACCCCACCCACGTCACCTGGGTCCTGAATTAAAGCTCTTGCTTCTCTGGTATATTTCCTGCTCCTGAAATCTTGCATTTGATCCCATTGAGTGTGAGGAATATCTCCTGGGGTAACCAGGTTTGTTGTATTCTCTCTATAGGCATCAGACTGGGGCCCAGATCTTTGGCATAGTAGCCCGTACTTAGTTGCTGAAAAGCAGAGGGCAACAGGGATTTCTTACATTTTCCTGAATATTTATATAAGAAGAGAGATTAAAAAAAAAAAACAACTTTCCGTAACCCTTGTAGCCCTTGGACTGACACTCAGTTACATGATCCTGTGGTGATCAGCAGAATTCACATATGGGATAGATTAAAACATGATCATGCACAGGTCAGGCGAGTCACTCGATCTCTTGGACGCATACAGTGTGGCAGGCAGAGTGCTAGGGATGTAATGAGTCTACAGACTGATTTCAATTCTTAATTAGTATTGGCCTTTAAAAATTCATGAAGGGATACAGGCAGTAATGAATCTACCCTCAGCTCTTCAAAACAACTTTCACAGGGCACACATGAACCATAGTTGAAGGATGTCACCTCGCCCTGGCTGGTGTGGCTTAGTGGGTTGAGTGCCAGCCTGCGAACCGAGCTGGTTTGATTCCTGTTAGCACAGGGCACATGCCTGGGTTGTGGGGCCAGGTCCCCTGTTGGAGACCTGCAAGAGACAGCCAATCGATATTTCTCTCCCTCTCTTCCCCTCTCTCTAAAAACAATTTTTTTAAGTCTTAAAAAAAAAGAAGTCATCCATACAGTTTGCAGGCAGGGAAAGTAAACCAGATACATAGCACTGGGAGTTCTAGAAAGTCACCCGAGTTAAAAATGTTAGACATTGGAGGAGATATTGATGATATGCAAGAGATCCAATGGCATAGTATTCGAATGAGCAAAACTATTTACAAATACCCTAGACATGTACACAAAACATACCTATATGCACAAATAGTTCTATGTATATAAATAGCACAAATAATCTGCTCGAGAAACTGCCCGATTCAGTATTTCCCTACCTGAAGGTTCAAACCCAAAACATTCTTTGAACTAATGTCACATTTCAAAAATACTTCACACTTGCACACAAAAACTGCATTGGTTGCTAAAATGTCATCTTTTTGCTAAATCTCTACCCACTGATTATTTGATGATGATAAGCCTTAATTCAAAGTTAATAGTTGGTTAGTTTAAAATGAAACAGTATCTAATACAGGCAATTGGCACTCTTGTTATTTAAAAATGGAACTCTAAGGATATTAAAAAGGGAGTAGAAATATTGCAAAACAATTTCAAATGTATCTGGCCCAGTCTTCTTGTTTTACAAATGAGGTGCTGAGACCCAAAGAGAGACTGTGAGTTCTCCAAAGTGATGTGGAGTTACGTGATGATAGGATTATGTTGACTCAAATGTTTCTGGTTATTTTATTAACCAGAAATTTAATGGAAATTAAACGTTAAAATTTAATTGAGAAGAAATAGTTTTATTAAGAAAAATTAAAATGAGACTATTTAAAAATTAAAATATTTTTAGTAAAGAGATTATAGGAGATTTTAACACTTTGGATTTTTTAAAAATACAGATGATTTATGATTATTATATTAAACTATATTAAGCTGACTCTTAATTCAGCTCTTAGTTTCCAAGTGCCAGTTTAGAGTTGAACCAGGTTCTGCTTGCCTACAGCCTTAAAATAGCTATAAGCTTGTTTCTTAATAATTCCCACTTAAGTTCCTGGTAGTTTTCTCTCTGGTCTTATAATCCCAGTTATTTCCTCTTCACTTGCTCTGTGCCAGTGACTATGCCTGGCCAGCAGAGAGGTCATCACTAGCCCCTGCCCTCTCCTGGGGAGGACACTGTGTACAGCTGGCAAGACCTGGGAGCTAGGAACAAGGTCTGAGCTGGAGAGAAGGAAAGCTCAGGAAGCTGCCTGCAGGAGATGACTTTGAGCTGCATCCCCCAGCTACAAATAGGAATCATTCAAGCCAAGGGAGGAGAGGGGATTTCTGACTGACTTGGTGTGGTGTTACAACAAGTCAGGCTTTGCCTTCCTTTCCCTCTCGGCCCCCCACCCTCTGCATTTGTGTGCCTGTAGTAATGGGAATACATCAGAGTGAGGATGGAAAGGGGAGCAGTACTGGCTTGAGAATACATAATGGAGGCTCTGCTAGAGCCAAGGTCTGCTCTGCTGGGGTCAGCATCAACTGAGTGTTTGTAAAAATGAACTGTGAGGAGGTACCTGAAGCACTTCTGCAAGGTGCCTTAGAGTTGTTGAAAAAGGATAATTCTCATTTGGGATGGTGGTAAAAACTAAAATAACCCTCATCTACAAAATCCTCCTCTTGGAGGTGCAAAGGCTCTCCTGGGTCCCCCTGAGTGTACAAAATGCAGTGCAAAGTAAGCCTTGCCACCGTGGACTGGAAGCTAACTGTGCCCCTTTGCTTTCCAGCTGTGTCGACTCTACAAATTTATTGAGCAGAAGGGAGATTTGCAAGATCTAACACCAGCAATAAATTCATTAATAAAACAGAAAACAGGTGTTGCCCAGTTGGTGAAGTATGGCTTAAAAGATCTGGAGGAAGTTGTTGGACTGTTGAAGAAACTTGGCATAAAGTTACAGGTTTGGCAATTGTTTGATTCTGGCAGTATAGATTTGTAGCATTAATAACAGCACAAGAGGGAAATGGGCTTTATTTTTTATTAATGCTAATAATGTTTTATTTTTCCCGAAAAGCTCTGCTTTCTACACTTTAGAACGTTTGATATTTAGTAATAATTTTGGCTTAAATCAGAATTTCTGTGCAAGCATCACAATTCCTATTGTACAGCAATTCTTACTATGTCAGCCTCAGAGAAGTGGTTATTCTTGAAGAGGGCAGTTTCTCTTACTTGGCGGGCTGTAGTGAAACAGACTTTGTGCCAGACCTTACTGAATATTTGGTTTGCGCTAAATAGAATGTCTGATGCTGTTAATGGAAAACAGTGCCTTTGACACATTTGTGTGGCATTTCACTTGACAGGTCCTGATCAATTTAGGCTTGGTTTACAAAGTGCAGCAGCACAGCGGGATCATCTTCCAGTGTGTGGCGTTCGTCAGAAGGAGGCAAAGGGCTGTATCTGAAATCCTTGCAGCTGGTGGCAGATACGACCTGCTGGTGAGGGCTGGCTCTGGATTTGTGGATCTGTTCTGACTTAATTTTACTTCTTTCTCAACTTGTTATTTTGAAATTTTTCAAGCCTATAGAAAAATTGAACCAGTAGTGTAATTGAATACGTGTATCTTTTATCTAGGAATAGGAATAGAAATGTCTTGTGAACCACACTTGTAATGTTTTTAAATTTTTATTTTAAAATAATTATAGATTTGCAGGAAATTGCGAATACAGTAGTCCCTCTCTATATCGCGGTTCACTTATGGCGGCCTCACTGTAATCGCAGGGTTTTTTTAAATATTATATTTAATTATTACGGATTTTTCGCTATATCGCGGGATTTTGCAGTACTGTATACATATATTGTTAAAGTTACGTAGGTTTAAGAGTGTAGAATATGTTTAAAAACGTTAAGTAGTGTTTATAAAAGTGTGGAAAATGTTAATAAGGGACTGGGAATGGTTTATAAGTGTGTGGGAAGGGTTTATAAAGCCTTAAAATATATATAAATACTAAAATAAATGTAAGGTTCCTACTTTGCAGATTTTCACCTATCACAGGGGGGTCTAGAACGTAATACCCGCGATAAGTGAGGGAATACTGTATAGTACAGAGAGGTTTGTTTACATTTACCCAGTTTCTTCCGGTGGTTATGACTGGCATAACTGTAATAAAATATCAACACCAGGAAATGGACATATGGTTTACTGTATGTGTATAATTCTGTGCCATTTGATCCAAGTCTAGATTCCCGTAACCACCAATGAAGTGTAGAAACTGCATCTGCCTTTATGTCCCTTTACCCCATCCCCCATTTGTAATGTGTTACATTGCATACATTGAAATCCACATCAGACAGTGTTGTGCTTATTACTTTGACTATCAAACTCTGAGAAACTCAAGAGAAGAAGAGAATCTATTGTATTTCCCCAACATTTCTGATTTCTGATGAGAAATCTTAATTATTTTTCCCCTATAGTAATGGTGATTCTCACTCAATGGTTTTAAAGAGTTTTTTTCTTTTCTTTGTCTTTAGTTGGAAGTTTAGTTACGATGTGTCTTGACTGGGACTAGGCAGGTATTGTCTAAGTTTTGTGTTCTGCTGGATTGCCCCTTTTTTGGTCTTTTGGCCAGAAAAAGTAGATTTTCACTGGGGCTTTTTTGTTGTTTCTCTTTGGCATATCTGGTTGCCGGTTTCTCCAGCACCCAATCCAGGATGCATGAGGCAAAAACCAAACCCAGGGAACTAGCCACATGTCACATGGTTCTTGGCCTTCTTTCCACTTCAGAATCTTTTTATGTTTGTTTTATATGTAGTGTCCAGGATTTTGAGCTGGACTTAGCGGGAGGAACAGGGAGAAATGTACTTACCCATCTTTGGTTCAGAACCTATATGTTACATTTTAAATTACCTAGTAATATAAAATAGTAAAAAGAAGCAGGTGGAATTAATGTTAATATATTTCATTTAATACAATATATCCAAAATATTATTTCAACATGTAATCAAATTTTTAAAAATTATTAATGAGCTATTTTACATTCCCTTTATTCTGAATCTTTGCAGTCAGTGTGTATTTTACATACAGCACACTTCAACTCACATCAGCCATATCTCAATGCTCAAGCCATGTGTGGCTAGTGGCTGCCATATTGAACAGTGCAGTTCTAGATGTAACATTTTCCTAAGTTTGCACGTGTGCTTGCTTCTGTCTCTTGCCACATACACACATTTTTGTTGAACCCTTTGACAATCAGTTGCTGAGATTTCATGCCCTTTAAGCATTGATTTGCCTATAATTGCAATTTCTTTTCTATTTCATGACCAGAGCTGTGTGTTTTTTTCTGCAGATTCCCCAGTTTAGAGGACCACAGGCTCTGGGGCCAGTTCCCACTGCCATTGGGGTCAGTATAGCCATAGACAAGATATCTGCTGCTGTCCTCAACATGGAAGAACCTGTAAGTTTTGCCTTTTCTTTCCAGTGTGCCTTGAGTTGTCTTGTATTTTGTAGTCATTTGCATGGAGCCCCAGATGTGGAAGTGATAGACTAGGATTTGGGAGACTATCTTTGCCATGATAGACAAACCCAAAACTTGGTGTGAATCCTCGCATTTCAGCTCTGAGGCTCTCGCTGGGGGACCTCAGACAATCCACTCTTCCTTTTCTAGCCTCACTCTCATCTGTAATGAACTATGTAAGTATGAGATGTTATAGTTGTTAGCAGATTCATGTTAAAGACCCTCGTTCAGAAATCCTCCTGCATTCTACAGAGCTAAAAAAGGTTCTTTTTCTATTGTGTTTTGAGCAAGATTAATTTTCCCAAAGGAAAAGTACCTTTCTGATTAATGGCTTAGAGTAATTGAAATAATTTCTATCTTCAAAAGACTAACATTAAAGTTTTTTTTATTATGCTATTTTTTTTTTTAACTATAATTTTGAAGTAAAGGCTTCTGCACATAGGTTGCTGTACAGAATTTCAGAATGCCTATCTTCACATGAGTGCTTCCTCCCTCCTGGTATTGGTCCCACCTATGTGCCAGTAGTCCAGCTCTTCCAAATGTCATCACTCTGTTTCTGAGTTACAGGTTACAATAAGCTCTTGTGACCTCCTGGTTGTAAGTGTTGGCCAGATGTCCATGTCCAGGGCCATCAACATAACCCAGAAGCTTTGGACAGCAGGAATCACAGCAGAAATCATGTTTGACTGGTCACAGGTAATGAGACAAAAAGCTCCAGTGAATGGAGTGCAAATAGTCATGGCTTCCAAGGTACATTATTCTGTACCACTTTAGGTTCTCAAATTCTATCTCTGATTACAGTTGCTTCCTGTATTATCTTCTGATTGCAGTAGTAACGAATCACCACACACTTAGCAGTTAAAAACAACCCAAGTTTATTAACTTAGTACATTTCTGGATTTCAGAAGCCTGAAATGAGTATTAACAAGACTCAACCCAAGATGTCGATAGGGTTATTCCTTCTGAAGGCTTTGTGGGGAGAGTCCCTTTCCTTCCTTTTCCAGCTCTTAGAGGCTTCCTACATTCTTTGGCTCGTGGCCCCATCCTCCATCTTCAAACTTGGCAGTGTAGCATTGTCTTTCCGGTCTACCTCTCTTAACTTTGACCCTCCTGTCTCCTCCTTACAAGGACCCTTGTGATTACATTGGGCTCACCCACATAATCCAGGATAAACTCCCTGTCTCAACATCCTCAACTTTATCACATGTGCAAAGTCCCTTGTACCATATAAGATAATAAATTCACAGGTCCCGGGGATTAGGACGTGGACATCTTTGCAGTCCGTTATCCAGCCTAGCACACTTCTCAGAGGCATTCTGTATTCAGTGTGTTTTTGGTTTTATGTCCTCAGACCTCCCATAGCTGACTGAACCCCTGCCTACCCTTTAAAATATGGTGCCTCTAAATAACCACAAGCAGACCACAGAAGGGGTTGCACCCCTAAGTGGTCATAAAGTTGTATACATATTTACCCACATTCAAGGTACCCCAGACCCTGAAAAGATAGATGCCTGGGGAAACAGAACCCCGACCTCCTTCCTGCTCCTTTCAGATCACCTGACAAGTTGTTTCTGAAGCTGCCGCTGTCCATTTTTGTGTTATATAAAAATTACATCAGAGGTAGGCTGAGTGATAATTTTTAATCATTTGACAGAGCAGTATCCTCTTCCATATGTTAATTTGCTTCATAAATTGTTAGAGAAGTACTCTGTCTTACAGTAAACTATAAGCCCAATAATGGTGACTTCAGGCCTGCACAGTGATATCCCCTTGCAGGCTTCTCTGATGTTCTTTGCATTATCATTCAGTTCTACTTTCCACCTGCCACTATTTGTTCCCTTGCTTTTCTCAAAGGCCTTTCGTGTGTGTGTGTGTGTGTATGTGTGTGTGTTTGTTATAATTACTGGCACCATCCATCAAGATTTGAAGCTTCTGGGCGGTTGAGGAGAGGTGGAACAGTGTATAGGTGGATAAATGGTGATGGAAAGAGACTTGTCTTGGGGTGGTAGACACACAATACAATGTACAGGTGATGTGTTGTGGAATTGTGCACCTGAAACCTGTATAATTTTGTTAACCAGTGTCACCCCAATAAATTCAATTAGAAGGAAAGGGGGAAAAAAAACACTGGAAGCTCCTGAAAACCTCTTACTGTGTCCTGCCACATTGATCGCCCATGGCCCCTTAGAACAATAGTGAAAGTAATGAAAGCAAAAGAGGTCTTAGTCTTCCTTTGACTTCTGTACACTTCTTGCTTAATATTTATAATCCCTGAAGTCAGCATGTACATTTTGAGAGTACAGCTGAACACAGTGTTTTCTTTATTTTTAATTCCTTGAAGCTGCTCCAGGTGCTCTGTGTTTATTTCATACACTGTTTATTTGTTTCAGTCCCAGGAGGAATTACAGGAATACTGCAGACATCATGAAATCACCTATGTGGCCCTCGTCTCAGATAAAGAAGGGAGCCATGTCAAGGTAAAGACCAGAGGAAATCTTTCACAATTCAACAGATTTTCAAAATTTGGTGTTAACTATGGAACACCCAACTTCCCACTTGCATGTAGGTGTTTTTGCTCTCCCTCTGAATTGCTGGGCTTGTTATTGGAGAGAATATAAAGTAAGGAAGAGAGGATATGAACACTTCCTCAGAGCTTAAAAAAAATAACGGCTGCTGTAGTTCTTTCCTACTTTTTTCTCTTTCGCTTTTTTTTTGTTTGTTTGTTTTTGTTTTTTTTTTTCATCTAAGAAAACTTTTAAAATAATTAGAGCTGATAACTGCTGACTGACATATCCTCTGGCTGCTTACTTACCAGTTTTACTGTTGCATTTAACTGAAAATGCTCAGAACTATACACCCTCATAATCTTTATTTTTGTTTTTAAAGGAAAAAAATCAAAATTAACATTTTTCTCCTTGTTTTTCTCTTAAAATGTCTTTGTCTAGTCTTAATATGAAGGTAATATTGGCTTCATAAAATGAATTGGACAGTGTTCTCTCCTTTTTTCTGGGAAATTTTATTAAGAATTGGTATTATTTCATCCTCATATATTTGGTAGAATTCACCAGTAAAGTCACGTGGGCTTAGATATAGAACTGTTCACATTGCCTTTTTCTTCAGGAGCAAGTTTTGGTAGAATGTTTCCATTTCATGTATGTTTTCAGATATTCCCTGTTCTTTCACTGTCTGTAGGATCTGTAGTTGTATCCCTCTTTCATTCCTGAATTGGTAATTCATGTCTTCCATCTTTTTATTTCCTGATCGGCCTAACTAGAGGTTTATCAATTTTGTCTTTTCAGAGAACCAGCTTTTGGTGTCTGAGTTTTCTGTTCTTTGTTTGTTTTCTGTTTTATTGATGTCTGTTCCTTATTATATTTTTTATTCTGCTAATTTTGGATTTAGTTTATTCTTTTTAGTTTATTCTCAGACAGAACTTTAGATCAGGGCTTAACAAACTACAACCAGCAGGCCAAATCTGGCCCACAGACTATTTTTGTATGGCCTGTGAGCTACAAACATTTTATGCTCTTTGTTTTTAAAAAAGAAGAAGAAGAAAAAGAATGTGTGACAGAGACAGTGTGTGGCCTGCAAAATCTAAAATGTTTATTATCTGGCCCTTTACATGACAAAAAAAAAAATGCTGGCTACCTGGGTTAGATCACAGTTTATAGATTCTCTTCTTTTCTAAGCATAAGCATTTAATGCTGTCAATTTCACTCTTAAGTACTATACTAGTTGCATACCACTCATTTTTTATATAGTACTTTTATTTTCATTCCATTCAGAATATTTTCTAATTTCCTTGATGATTTCTTCTTTTATCCATAGGTTATTTAGAAGTATGTGTGTTTTAATTTCCAAATATTTGGGTATTTTCTAGATATCTTTCTTTAATGGTTTCTAGTTTAATTCCTCTGTGGCCAAAGATCATGCTCTGTGTGATTTCAATACTTTTATTGAGACAGGATTTAAAGTCCAAAATATGGTCTGTTATTGTAAATGTTTCATGTGCACTTGAAAAGAATGTGTATTCTACATTATTAGGAGGAATGTTTAATAACATCAATTTGCTCATGTTAGTTATACCATTGCTTCAATCTTCTATATCTTTACTAACTTGTCTTTTTGTTCTATCAGTTACTGAGGAACATTAATCTCCAGCTATAATCGTGGATCTATTTATTTCTTCTTGTAGTTCTATCCTTTTGCCTCATGTATTTTGAAACTGCAGGGGTTTTGTAGTATGGAATGGAGCGAGGGAAAACTAAAGACAGGAATAGCAGAGCAAAGAATACTGCACTATCCCAAACCAAGGCTGAGTGCTGGCCAGGCGAGTGAAGATGAAAGGGCAGGAACCATAAAAGCAGGGTGACAGGACTTGGGTTTGGAAAGGAGAGGGAGGAGTTGTAGAAGCCTTGACAACTGACCAGAGGACATTAAGGGGGAAGAATGTGTGAAAGAATGAAATGAAATAGGAGCTGGTTTGTCTTGGCCTTTTTTTTTTTTTTAATTCTGTCATCCGTGATAAGCTATTTTAGTCTAGACTTGGTTTCTCAGCAGCCACACTTTGAGATCCTGGGCCAGATAATTCTTTGTGGGGCTGCTGTCTTGTGCATTATATGCTTGTTAATAGGGTGCCTAGTTTCTATTCACTAGATGCTGCCACAGCTGCTACAACCAAAAATGTCTCTGAACGTGACCAGATGTTCTGTGGGAAACAAAATCGCCCACAGTTCGGACACCAACCTAACTTCTTGCCTTGTCTTACTGTAGTATTCTAATTTAGCCTTTTGGCTTCTGAAATGGTGGGTCTGTTTCATTCTTTTTAAGGTTAAATCTTTTGAGAAGGAAAGGCAAACAGAGAAACGTGTGCTGGAGTCTGATCTCGTGGACCATGTTGTACAGAAACTGAGGACTAAAGTCAGTGATGAGAGGACTATCAGGTAACCTTAATAAACAAAAGCCCAGAAAATCAGCCACAACTTCCTATATAGAACATATGCACATTTACTTTAAAAGTCAATTTGACCTTTTTTGGAAATAAAGATATGGTCTGTATTACTTTCAGTGACCCTTTCTATTACTTCTGAATAGCTCAGCAGTTTAATTATATGACCCCCTGTGTAAGACTAGTCATCTTACTTTCAACATTTGTTCTTCAGAACTTGTCAAAGAATATTTTATCATTTTGAAAGGCTTACGCTGCCAAACTATCTGCCATTATCTTATTTGGTCTGTTAATCAGTGAATTTTGGTAGTGTTTTGTCAATGTATTTGAAAGGTCTAATATGTTCTGGGAAGAGATCTCATATACTCATGATGGGAATGTAAATTGGTTCAACTTTCTGGATAAGAATTTAATAAGTTTTAAAATTCTTAAAACTAAAAAAATAAAATGACCCCAAATTCCACTTTCAGGAATTTATAGTGAAAATTATTACACAGGGGTAGATAGGTACGCAGATGTCTATCAAGGCATTGTGTATAATAGCAGTTCTCAAACTTTTTGGTCTCAGAACTCCTTTATAACCCTTAAAAATTGAGGACCCTGAAGAGCTTTGTTTATGTGGGTTATATCTATCAATAATTTGTGTCAGAAATTAAAATGTAAACATTTTAAAATACTGATTTTAAAATGACAGTAATAAACCCATTACATGCTAACCTAAACAACATTTTTAATGGAAAATAACTGTATTCTCCAAAACAAAATAAATTTAGTAAGATGTGTGGCACTGTTTCACACTTTTGCAAATACTGTTAATGCATTATTTTACATCTTTTTAAAATCTTTAATGCCTTAATAGAAGAACCTAGATTATCATACCTGCTCTGCATTCAGTATGTTGATACCACACATCATGTAGTTTCTGGAAAATTCCATTACGCATCATGAGAGAATGAGAATAAAAAGGATAATTAATATTTTAGGATTATTGTGAAAATAGTTTTTACCTTGCAAACCCCTTATGAAAGGATCTCATAAGGACCACACTTTGAGAATCTTTCACGTAATTATAATATTCGTTGGTAGAAGATTGTTTGAATTATGATACTGTGAAATACTGTACAGCCTTTAGTTCTAGTAAAACCGAGTTTATTGACATGAAAGGATGTCCACAGATAGAATATGCGATATGATTCTTTTTTTTTTTTTTTAATTGATTTGAGAGAGTGAGATCGAGCTGTTGCTTCACCCATTTATGTTTCACTGGTTGCTTCCTGTATGTGCCCTGACCAGAGATCGAACCTGCAACACTGATATATTAGGACAACGCTCTAACCAGCTGAGCCACCTGGCCAGGGCCTGATCTTATTTTTGTCTTAATGATAATACATAACCCAAACAGATAAAAATGTCTAGGATGATGTACCACATTTTTAACTTGTAGTTTCTGGTTATTGGGATTATAAGGTTTTAATTTTCTTTCCTTCTTTTTTTACTTTTATTTTTCCTTATTAAGGTCTTAATTTTCTTTAAGCTGTTCTATATTTTGTTACTCATATATATATTCATAATCAGAAAATATACCCTACCCTTTTCAGCTTACATCAGTGTTCTCAACCAGCAGCAGTTTTGCCCTCCAAGGCACATTTGGCAATGTTTGCAGACATTTTTGGTTGTTACAACTGGGGGTGCTACTGGGATCTAATAGAGACCATGGATGCTGCTAAACATTCTACAGTGCACAGGACTGACCACCCACCCCCAACAAGGAATTATCTGGTCCAAAATGTCAGTAGTGCTAAGACTGAGAAATCCTGGCTTATATAAAATAAATGGTTTTGCTTTCTTCTCCCTCTCTGGCTCCACCCCTCCCAACCTACTTGCACAAATTCATCATCAGGCTTTTTCTGAGGGAATATGTTTTTGAAGTAACCAAGTATTAGGATTATCAATCCAAATCAAAGACAGCGATTTAGAGGAGAAAACAAAGAAGTCAACTTTTAGTGAGTCCATGAGCATTATTAAGACACTTCATAGGCCAGATGAGATTTAGTTTTAGCAAGAAATGTTTAAAATCTTTCCTTCCATATGATTATTTCCTTGTTTTCCCAAGATAGAGTGCTATTGTGTCTCTCAAAGGCTATAAATTAATTCACAGTCTTTGAAAGAACATTCATTCCCAGCTTTTGAAAGAATCTCCTTATTTACTAAATGGTCTCCTGTGGGTGATTGCCAAGGTTGCTGCCATAATGGAGGCGGGGCCTGCTGTTACTAATGTTTCCTTGTATTGTGAGGGGAGGGAAAAGAACACCCATTCTATTTCATTGAAATTAGCTTCTTACATTAAGCCAGGATTTCACACCCACGTGAATAAACCAGAATGTGTCTTTAGGCATGTGTTCATTTGAAATGACATCCTTTATAGTTTTTACCTGCTCTTGACTAAAAGCATAATTAAGTGCAAATTTGTTGTTTTTGTTTTTCCTTCACTAATAACCAACTTTATTAAATACTTTTATATTTAATAGAAAAAATTGGTTCACTGTAAGTAATCTGTGCTGCTTTTGCTTATTGACTGTTTTCTAATTGTTTTTGTTTGGTTGTTTTTAGAGAAGCTTCCGATAATCTTGCAGTACAAAATCTGAAGGGATCATTTTCTAATGCTTCAGGTATAATTACTAATTATAATCTAAGTATAATAATGCTTTTATGTGTGTGCGTTTGCGGTCAGCACTTATGACTGTGGCTAACTCCTTATTGCATCAAATATATATATTTAAAATAACATATATGCAATTATTTGTACCAAATGGAATTTATCCCAGTGTTTTGAAACTCACATCCTAGGGAATGATCAAATGACAACTGAGCATTTGGTGACTTCTGATCCTGGTATTCTTTGTTTTACTGACTTATTTTTACAAGTAGTTTAACCTTTTTTCAAGTTAATTTATGGTACAGATGTATTAAATGTGAATAATTTTCCTGGAAAATTGAAGAAAAGTATTTTAAATCCCTTGAAGAAAGACTATATACATTTTATTTTCATGAAAGCTAAGCGGTCCTAGTTATGCCTTTAGTTTCATCGCATGTATCTTAAAAAAGAAATGCCCTAATTAAGTCCACAAGAATATATATTCGGCTTTTAACAGACTCTGGTCTTTTTGGTTCATTTCTGTTGGCACTGACTCTCTGCCACCATCAAATTTCAAGTACTTGGAGGAATTAAAGGAAGTATTAGTTTCAGAGATGTTTGATTTTCTTCTTAGGTTCATGAGGTTTTGGTGACTCATATTGCCTACCTATGCTTTTGTCACCTCCCACTCCCACCTGAGCAGAGAAGGCTGCTGGGTGTTGGGGTTCTGGGTTCTCCCTGGGCAAGTGCAGGCAGTTGCAGAGAGAGGAAACAAGCCTCCAACATAATCTAGCCCATAAAATCACCCCAGAGTGGGTTCTGTTATTATTCTGCCCTCTCAGTGGTGTGTTACAGAGCATAGGACCAGAGAAGGCCATGAATTCTGAAACTCTTGTTTCAGGTCTGTTTGAGATCCACGGAGCAGCTGTTGTTCCCACTGTGAGTGTGATAGCCCCCGAGAAGCTGTCAGCCAGCACTAGGCGGCGGTATGAAACTCAGGTACATGGCATTTTCCAAGGCTTTCTAATGTGAGCTACAGAGAAGGGAGAAAAACGCAATTAAATATATTTAATATAAGTGTTAGAGTGCTACAGACCTATGGGAGAGGGACAGAGATCAGTGTTGGCTTCACGGAGGCAGTGCCTGAAATAAGCAGGGAGGAAAGGTTAGGGTATTCCAAATGGGAGGGACAGGGGCAAGGCGGGATGGACAGTGCTAATGAGCAGTCGGGACACTGCCCTCACTTGGGAAGAGAGTGAGTGTTAGAGAGCAGTCATTTTTTAGAAATGTTATTAGACTGAAATACAAAAGATCAGGTTACCTAATTTTTGTAAGCTCTACGAGCTGTTTGTCATCAGGATTTTGTTGGAAACTCATTTTTCGTATCTTTCTACCAATTTCAGTTCCATATTTTCATTGCTGTCACCTTCCCCTTTTTCCAAATTTAGCTTAATTCTTAAATCTCCCTGCTTCCTTGTGCACTGTTTCACTGCACTGAGCTTTTACTGGGTGTCATTTCAAAATTATAAACAAATAAGCAACTAGGTGGATTATTAAACAAATTGTAAAGAAAGGCTATGAAATCTCATTTCTCCTGAGATCATAATAGGATACACATACATCTTCTGAGGTGGATTAAGAGCAAGTCCCGGGATAATATTTGGGATCCCTTCTGGCTTTGGTTCGTCATCTGTGATTGTTTCCTAGAATAGACATAAAATGACAAGAAAAATGGCTTGGTTTGACAGGTTCTGAATTCCAACATGATTTCTTCTTGTTAGGTACAAACCCGACTTCAGACTTCCCTTGCCAACTTACATCAGAAAAGCAGTGAAATTGAAATTTTGGCTGTAAGTTGCTTTCTTTAACATTTTGAGAATGGTTTCTGTCGATACTGTCAACGTAGTTTCCTCAGAGGTGAGGGCTTTTTTGCTCAGTGTCAGCAGTATTGGGGTGCAAGCCTATTACCACCGATGTGAACCACATGTAACTTAAATCTGTAAAGGACTAGGGAGAAAACTGAAGGTTTTGTATTTGTTTCTTATACTTTCTTCCTGAAAGGTGGAGAGGGGGAGTGAAAATAAATCATTTTTTAAATGTTTCAGGCCTTTGCCTCATTAAGCCTACACTGAGTGCAGGTAGTAGTGTCAAGCCTTTGGAGTGTGTATAGTGTGTGGGAACTAGGAATATTAGTTCACCAGGGCTGAGATCTCATCCACGCACAGTTCAGTAAGTCTGCTTTATAGCACAATAGCATCCCAGACTCTGCCAGCCCTACCAAAGTGACATCATCACAAGTCATCATGATGTGCTGCTGTGGGTTCTCTGACAGATGACATACATTTTTATGTACTGACAGGTGGATCTACCCAAAGAAACAATCTTACAGTTTTTATCATTAGAGGTAAGCAAAATGAACTCTTCCTACATTATGGTTTTTAAAATCCCAAAGCTCTGCCAAACAAAAAACAAAAAAAAACTGAAAATAGCATTATTTTCTTAAGTGATATTGGATATTTTTAATGGCAGTTCCAGGAATTTGGTAACACTGTTCCTTCATGTGATGTATATATTACTAAATCAGATTCTGAAGGAACTACACTTTTCCAATGACCTTTTTTTTAATTTCAGAGATTCTTTAACAAATACCTAGTGCTTTTATTGAGTGTCAGGCTCAGGCAGGCATTGTCCTAAGCATTTTACGATTAT
Organism: Furipterus horrens; assembly: GCF_987537825.1. Taxonomy (NCBI): domain Eukaryota; kingdom Metazoa; phylum Chordata; class Mammalia; order Chiroptera; family Furipteridae; genus Furipterus; species Furipterus horrens. The sequence goes on from NW_028327173.1 coordinate 146,910,706, forward strand.
TAAACTCAAAACCGCCGCAAGAGAGAAATACTGTTATTATCCCCATTTTACAGAAAACAAAAGTAGAGAGGTTAAATATCATACTCGAGGTCACCCAACTAGTCAGTAGTAGAACCACGATTTGAACCTAAACAAAGTAGCAGAATATATGTTCTTAAACACTATATACATGCTTTGCTGTTTCAGACTTTCATTCCAACTAGGGAAGCTCATTTGTAGAACTAGAACTATATGGAAGATCTCTTTGTAAAAATTAAATTAATTTGGGTTTGTTGTTTTTTTTACAGGTACATACCCTAATTATCAAATAACCAAATAAGAACTTTAAATTTTTTGAATAAACCTTTGCTATTAAGAATGCTTAATAGCCCTGGCTGGTGTGGTTCAGTATATTGAATGCCAGGGTCACTGGTTCAATTCCCAGTCAGGGCACATGCCTGGGTTGCAGGCCAGGTCCCCAGTTGGGGGCACATGAGAGGAACCACACATTGATGTTTCTCTCCCTCTCTTTCTCATTCCCTTCCCCTTTCTCTAAAAATAAATAAAATCTTTTTTTTTTTTTAAAGAATGCTTTTAACAGATAACCTTAATAGCTTAATCATAGCTATAGGTGATTTTTGCAACATGTCATATCAAAGAATACTTTGTCTATCCAGAGTGTTTAGTCACAGATTAAATCAGATGAAAATGAACCTTGCCCCAGAAGTAACATTTCATATATTTTGTGTTGTCTTATAAATAAGCAAATACCACTACACTGGTAATGTATTGCTTTATGAACCATTCAGATGGATGCACATCAGAGGCAGTATGTCCATTCTACACAAAGTTAACAATAGACAGAAATAACTGGTCTAAAGTCACATAAGCACAATGCGGCTGCAATATTATTAATCAGGATCTAATAAGGTAGTCTTTGGTAAAGAGGAATCCCAGCAGTCTCCTCACCAGTCCTAGTATCTCCCCCTATAGTGATTTTCTTCGGTATACTTAAAGGAGGGAATGGCATTGGTCTTTCATTAGTGACCCCCCCAAAACAACCAGTTAATAAACCGGGTGTTCAGACTTACCTGTTTCTCCTAGTGGGATGCTGATGAACAGGCATTTAACACAACTGTGAAGCAGCTGCTGTCGCGCCTGCCCAAGCAAAGATACCTGAAATTGGTCTGTGATGAAATTTATAACATCAAAGTAGAAAAAAAGTAAGTTATCACTTGGGTATCACAGATTTCAAAATGGGTTAAAACTCAAGAAGGGGTTTTAAAGTGACAGTGTACGAAGCGGGACCCCCAAAAAATGGAATTATCTTGTGGAGGGTGGGCCCCTTATAGTACAGGCTTCCCCAACTAGGTGAGTGTTCCAGGAACCCCCCCCCGTATCAGTGTGCCAGCTGCCATTGTTGTGAGAGGCTGCCTTTGGCTTCAGCACATTTTTTGTTTGTTTGTTGGAAGACTTTCAACACATTTGCCCATTTCATGATGGGTGATTTACTAGCATACCTCCCCATACTGCGTGCGGCAAGTGTTCAGTAGTTTGTGACCAAAACAGCATGTGACCCGTGCCCCACCCTCCCTATCCACCCGATGTTGCCCCAAGCAACTTTTTTTGTTTCCCTGCATGAAAAATTACCTGATGCCTGAAGTTTAAACATGTAAGAATAATTTTTTATAAATAAATTCCATTTTGGGGGGTGGGGGGGTTCCCCCTCATATTGTCTTATTGAAATTTGATGGCTGATAAGCTGTTATATTAGAACTGCAACTGGTAACCACTAAATCTTGCTCAGGACTGTATCACAGTCAGTCTTGTCAATAGCAAAACAGAGGTCCCAGGAGTACCTATCCCAATTATAATTTTATCACCGAGGTAACTCCTAGAAATATGTTTAAATAATCAAAAGCAGCTGTGACTACTTTGCCTTATCTCCACATCAGAAGTCAGTTGTTCATGTGATCTTCTGCTTAAAGGCAACAACAAAGCCTGTGAAGCAAATGGTGGCCTCCTTGTATAGGGCCTTATACTGCAGACCCTAGCCAGTCACAGCCATTGTAAAACTTGTGTAATGTTTTTAGTTCCTAGCCTTCCATCTCATTTTTGATTAAACAAAATTCCTACAGTTCATTACTCTAAAAATAATTTCTTATTAACCCTGTTCTTTACCCATTATGTTGATCCTACCTTCTCCTTTCTTTTGCAGGGTGTCTGTGCTATTCCTGTATAGCTACAGAGATGACTACTACAGAATCTTATTTTAATCCTAAAGAATAGTCATTGCATTGTTCAGACAGGAGCTTATACTGTAAAGTAATGTACATTCATTGTAATTTTAAATTAACTTTACATTCTAAGAAGCTGTCAAAGTGGAGCTTTGTAAGTTTTTCATGTATAATATATATATATATAAATTTATTTCTTTGAGTATAATAAATGCTTTCATATATTTGCTTTTTCATTGCAAATCTTTTAACACTAAAGGTTTTATGAAGCTAGAATACCAAAAAAAAAAAAAAAAAAAAACCAGCCTGAAGGACATAAAGAAATCAAACATTATCATTAACTTGTAATCTTTATTCTTAATTTTGTAATATGTTTATCCTAAGGGACATAGGCAAACTCTCATTTGACTATGAGAACTCATTCAGATTTGCTAAAAGAACTATGATAAAATTATAGAGCCGGTTGGGAAGACTACCTATGAGTTAACACAACTTTTAATAAAATTTTCAGGTTTCATTTCCAGTAACCTAGAAGATAGGGCTAAAAGCCTGTTCATAATCATATCATTCCAAAATCAGTGATAATTACCAGAAACTATTAACATGGGGAAGGAAAAGAATAAAGATAGTCTGTGCTGATAAATAGACAGGTTTAATGATACACTGCTGTTCACACAGATGGCTGCGGACTTTATAAACTATAGTCCAGGCGTACATAACTATGAATATAGACCAGTGAGCCAGGTCAGAAATGAAATGGCTTCTTATAACTACCCTGTAAACATCACGGTCTTTTTGTGGCCAAAAGTAAAAACCAAATGAAAAATAGCAATTCAGTGGTTCATTGGTGAAAACAGGGAATCTGGTGCCCCTCACTGTGCTGCTTTGCTCTTCTTACTCTTGCTCTTTTTGTCCCTCTTCTTCAGCCCATCCATGTTAGCTCTCAGCAGGTTTGAGTAAGCCTAAAAGATACAGAGCACAACCTTAGTGGGAAGAGTTGCAAATTGGTGCAGCAGCTGCTCCGTATCCATAATGGATTTAGTGTTACCAAAATCAGAAAGTCTACCTGATAAAGCATGTAATACCATGGGATTCTTGTACCTGAAGGAAATGGTATAAGAGGAAAACACTCTCACATTATAGCATCTTCTGCAACACTCACCCACAGTGAGTTGTACTTTTTTTTTTTTAAGCAAAAAGGGATAAACACAGGCAACTTCTTGTTCAACTTTCCTATAGATAAAGCATATCTGAAGCCTATGATGGCAAAATCTAGCTTATAAAAACTAAAAAGGAAAACAGTATCAATGTTGAAAAGTAAAATTCATAGCCTGGCAGCTATGAGTTTATAAACTATTGGTAAAACATCATAGGAGAGCAGTGACCCTAAATATCAATTTTAACCCAGTGCTCAATATTATGCTGACTCTTGCTCTGAGGAAGGGAACATAGGGAACAGCAGAAACTCACCATCTGAAACTTATTCACTTCTTTGGAGCTCACCTGGAAAAAAAACGGGGGAAAAGGTCACCCCTGGTATCCATATAGGAATCGCCTGCCTCGCCCTAGATCAGCGGTTCTCAACCTGTGGGTCGCAACCCCTTTGGGGGTCGAATGACCCTTTCACAGGGCTCACCTAAGACCATTAGAAAACACATATAATTACATATTGTTTTTGTGATTAATCACTATGCTTTAATTACATTCAATTTGTAACAAAGAAAATACATCCTGCATATCAGATATTTACATTACGATTCATAACAGCAAAATTACAGTTATGAAGTAACAACGAAAATAATTTTATGGTTGGGGGTCACCACAACATGAGGAACTATATTAAAGGGTCGCAGCATTAGGAAGGTTGAGAACCACTGCCCTAGATAATAACTCAGGAAGGCAACATCCTCATCGTTAAAATATTTCTTCCCAACTTCAGGGGTCATGATGCACTAAAAGTTATTTTTCTACTCCACTTTCTCTGCCTGGGGAACAAGCAAAGTAGCTCTGGACTTTTTTTCCCCATAAGAATTGTACCAAGATGAGGAAGAGGCAGAAGTAGATTGCTAAAGAAGCTATGCTTCTCACCTCTACTGAAATCTCTTACACCCATGGCATTGACTTTTTCTCCCTGGGTTCTGATATGTCAAAGGATGAAGTACTAATTTTCTGTATAAGATATATTCATTCCCTCCTCTTAATTTAAACCTTCCATTAATTCAGGCCTATTTAAGCAAAATGTAAGCTATGACAACAAGAAATTCTACCTCTAAAAATTCCTTAGGTTTCTGTATTTCATGATACCCAACTTTATTTTTAAAAACCACTTAACCTTTATTGTAAATGTTCTCTAAGAAAACATAAAGGGAGGCATCAACTAAATACGATCTACAATCTCACAAACGCCCTACACTGGTGTGGCTGGAGGGGGCATTCCACTTCTGCCCCAGCAGAATAAAGTAGTACAGACGTACCTCAGAAACATTCTGAGTTCAGTTCCAGACCACTGCAGTAAAGCGAGTCTCGCACGCAATAAAGCAAGTCAACCATTTTGCTGGTGGAGAGTTGCCTTCAATTTGTAATGAACTCAACATCTGGCAGCATGATAAAACAATGTGCAATAAAAAGAGGCATGCCTGTATTCATTTGGAATCCAGGGAATTGCCTGCTTTGCCATATTCAACCTCCACCTTGAAAGGGAATGCTAGAGCTCTTGACTAAATTTATCATCTCTCACATACCAAACCTACATAGAGCCACATGCTTACTATATGAAGCCCAAAGAAAAGGGATAACCAGCTTAAAAGCAGCATCTGGTGACAAAAAAATTGTTCATGGAAGGCCTAGCACCGTAAGTTAAGGGTGTAAGTAATCATGTAGCTATGCCAACTGTTCCTTACGTGCTACTGTGAGTAAGGACCAATGTGCTCATTTTGTTTCCACAAAAATTTCAACAGAACAAGCATTTGACTTGTTAAGTTTGTTCTTGGGTTTTTTATTCCTAAGGTAATAAAAGGAAGCCCTGATCCCAAAACAGCTGGAGAGCTATGCCTCTATTTAAAACAAAAACAAAAAATGGTTCAGATATGCCATATGCTAAGTTAAGTTTAAGTCATTAAACTCAGAAATCGTAGTGTTAGGAATCCAGCTCACCACTGTGCTGATCTTCTTTTTCCCGTCAGTAGCTCTTAACAGACACTTGTTGTCTGAGGGCTCAAAGCCCTCCACAGAACCCTTCCGCGGAATGGGTTTAGTTCGGCCATCATCTGCATGAAAAATACGTCCTGGTGAACACAGCCACAGGCGTTGTTGCGAAGTAGTCAAAATGTTAATAATTAGGGAAGGGACAGCGGAGGACACCTAATCCACCTGCACTGCTCTTGTTCTGTTAACCACCTCGTCCACCACTGGGGTCGCCGGTTTGGCCAAAATTTGGGAAACTACTTGCTACTTCCACGACAGGACCACTTAAATATCAAAGAGATTAAATCCCACTAATAGAGGTTTGGGATCCTTGACAAGGGGAAGACCCATGACAGGCTGGGGCCCAATGTAACCGAAACGGTGTTAAAATAGTTAAGTGCTGGGGTCTGCACCCGCCACAGCCCCTAATATTCTCCGGCCCTCGGCCCTGACTGCCCCAGTACAAGGCGGAGGAAAGTGAGGGAGGGCCGGCGTGCGCCGCAGACTCGGCTCTAGGTTCCCAGACTCTGGACACCCAGGCTGGGGCATCGCTCGGCCTCGCAGCCTCCTTCCGGCCTCGCCCTGTCGACAGCTGCTTACACTTCTTCAGGGTGATGAACACACTGCCCGACAACCGGCACTTCTGGAACAGCCTGGTCAGCTCCGTCAGGAACTGGAACACAACAAATCCGGCCCCGTTACACAGCCCCAAATCCCCGCCGCGTCAAGTCCCAATCCGACCCACCTAAGAAGACAGAGGTCCCGAGCCAAGCCCCGAACTGCATCCCTCCCCCAGCGGGCCAACTCCGACCGTACCTGCTCACTCTCCAGCAGAACCATCCCTTATCCGCAAGCTCCGCTCTCTCAACACAACACCCAAGTCCTCGGAACCGGAAGTTCCTGCCAGGCTGGGGAGGGACTTCCGCTTCTAGATTTCAACTCTATTCCACCAAACCGTGCCTCCGCCCTCTCTCCGCCCCTCCTGTCCCGCTCCTGATTTCTGGGACGCCCAGTCCAGCGGTGCCTGGGGTGGGCCGATCCAAAGGGCCGTGGGCTGTCTGGGATTTCACGCATCAGAAATCGTCTCAACCCAGCCCTTATCAATGTGGCTTAGTCGGTTGGGCGTCCTCCTGCAAAGCTAAAGGTCGCCGGCTGGATTCCCTGTCAGGGTACAGGCATGGATTGCGGTTCGGGCCCTGGTTGGGTGTGTACAGTAGGCAACGGTGGATCACACACGATCGGATTACACGTGGATGTTTCTCTTCCCCGCCCCACTCTCTAAAAATAAATAAATAAAATCTAAGAAAGAAAGAAACCCTCTCAACTCAATCAAAGTGAGGGCATGAGAGGGAGAAAGATTTGATAGGAAGCTGTATAATATCCAGTTCAAACAGTTCACAGTCTGGTTGTAAAGAGTAAATGAATTTACGTTAAATACCTAGAACAGTGTCTGGCACGTAGGAAGTTCTGGATTAGCATAAACCGTTACTGTTGCCATCGGTACTATAAATTCTCATGGCAGTCCTCTGAACTCTCCCTCTTCTCTGACCCGGCTTGATCGGCCCTTAAAGGGCCTCTTGCAAAAGGGACCGGAACCGATCTCAGTGTTAACCTCTGGATTCTGTCAAGAGACCTGTGTCCCAGGCAATGCTCTGCCAGAAGCCAACTTGAACCCTAGGCTTTCTGTCAAGGCAAGCATTCAATGGCACAATGGGCTTTTACTGAGAGCCTCTTAGCCTGTGTTGTAGTATACAGCAAAATACAGACAAGCTATGTTCCTGGTTTCCTGGAACTTGGATTAAAGGAGAAGTGAGGAAATAAGTAAGTATAGCTTCAGATAATGTTGAGTGCTGTGAAGACAAGTAAACAGGGTGGTACAAATGAGAGTAACAAGGGAACTTACTTTAGGTTGGGTCAGGGAAATCTCTCTGAGGAGAACTTTGAACTGAATGGACAGTGTTGCATACAACAGGGTATGGCTAGAATGAGTTGTCCTATTTCCAGGGGCTGGGGGTGGGGATGGGAGTGGAGAGGGCATGAAGAAGGAGGAGTGAAGGAGGAGCTTGGAAAAGGAGTCATATAGGGCCTATGGCCATTCTAAGTTTGGATTTTGTTCTAGATGCAAAGAGAAGCTTCTTGTTAAGCTTTAAACTGGATAGTGACAACCTAATTTACATTTTTGAAAGATCTCCCTGTCTGTGGTGTGGAGAATGCCCTGTGAAGAGACAAGGCAGTAAACAGGGAGACCATCAGAGGATTGTATTAGCTTCCTTCACCACAAACTTAGTGGCTTAAAACAACACGAGCCGTGGCCAAGTGGCTTGGTTGGTTGGAACATCATACCATCCACCAAAAGGCTGTGGGTTTGATACCCTATCAGACAGGGTGCATATAGGAGGCAGCCCATTGATGTTTCTCTCTCACATAGATGTTTCTGTCTGTCTCTCTCTCTCTCTCTCTCTCTCTCTCTCTCTCTCTCTCTCTAATCAATAAACATATCCTCAGGTGAGGATTTAAAAAACACATAAATTTATTCTTTTACAGATCTGGAGGTCAGATACCTAAAATCAATTTGTCTGCAGGGCTGCATTCCATCTGAAAGCTTCAGGTGAAAATCTGTCTCCTTGCTCTTCTGAAAGTCACCTGTATTCCTTGACTCGTGGCCCCTTCCTCACATTATTACAACCTCTTGGTTTCATTATCACATCTCCTACTACTGACTGATTCTTCTGCCTCCCTTCTACCCGGATAATCTAGAATAGTCTCCCTAACTCAAGATCTTTAATTTAATCACATCTTCAAAGCACCTTAAACATGCTAAGGTAATATATTCACAAGTTTCAGGTATTAGGACACAGACATCTTGGGATGGGGGCGGGGGCGGGGAGGGGGTTGCCTACCACAAAAGTTATTGCAAAAGTCTAGGTGCTAGTACACATGCAAACAGATTCTGTTCAACATTATTTCATTATAATGTTGATGACATGCCCTAGAGACTTAACTCTTGTTTATAGAAATTAGCCTGTGGTAAAATTGTTTTCATTATAGGTCATTTTGCTTAAAGTCACAGATTGACACTGTTCTTTGAAGGTAGAGTCAATAGGACTCACATTCAATTAGATGTGAGCATTAAGAGGAAAAGACCCTGGCTGTTGTGGCTCAGTGGATTGAGCATCGGCCTGCAAACCAAATGTCACTGGTTTGATTCCCAGTCAGGGCACATGACTAGGTTGCACGCCAGGTCCCCAGTTGGGGGCACATGAGAGGCAACCACATGTTGATGTTTCTCTCTCTGTCTTTCTCCTTTCCCCTTTCTCTAAAAACAGATAAAATAACATAAAAAAATTTTTTTTTAATAAAAGAGGAAAAGAGAAATCAGGGGTGTCTCATAGTTTTGTTTTGTTTTGTTTTTAGATTTTATTTATTTATTTTTAATGAGAGGGGAAAGGAGGGAGAAAGAAAGGAAGAGAATCATTGATGTGTGAGAGATACATCAATCACCCTCAGTGGGGAACCTGACCTGCAACCCAGGCCTGTGCCCTTGACTGAGAATCGAACCAGCGGCCTTTCAGTTCACAAGCTGGCCCTCAATTCACTGAGCCACACCAGCCAGGGCTCATAGGTTTTCGATTTAAACAACTGAGTGGATGGTAGTGCCATTTGCTAAAATAAGGAATATGTAGGAAGTAAAAAGGTGTGTGTGTGTGTGTGTGTGTGTGTGTGTGTTTTTCCACGAGGAATTTAAAAAGGCCTTGATATCCCACTCTTTGAGTTACAGCTAGTATGACAATTGAGAGGGGAGCAAGAGTGGGAGTGGGATGAAGAATTAATTAGAAGGGGGCTAATGGCTGCAAGCCTAGTCTACTTAGTTTTTGTACCAGAAGGGCTCATCACCAATTTCGTTGAGAAGACACATGCAGATGAGGGCTTCTTTCACCCGTAGGGGTCCCAGTTGGCAGAGGGGTGCCAGTTTTTAAAGTAACCCTTCTCCTGGCTAACAGCCCAGCGCTACAATTCGTCATGCCAGCAGGAATATCGTTGGAGGTTTCGTTGAATCCACTTACGCACCTGGCATTGTCCCAGCCCCCTTGGGATCACAGGCTCAGATGTGGTACTGGTGCCACTTGCTCAGCCTCTCGATGGACTATGTACTTCAGACATTCTCCTCCTGCATGGCCTTGGTGCCAAAGTTGGTGTGGCAGCCCACACCATTCCAGTTCCCAGGAATAGGCTTGGCATCAAAGGTTGCTATCACTCCAAAATCTTCACACTCTCAATGCAAGATGAAACAAGCAACCCAGAGATGATCTCTCATGTCAATTCCTTCACAGGGTCCTATCAGGAATTCCCAGTGTGCGAGCATGAGCTTGGCATTTTCCTCCACAATCTTATTGATGGAGTACAAGCAGGCCCAGTAGTAAGCCTCCATAATATCCTTGCCATAGGCTCTGCTCCCATGCCACAGTAGTATGGACGTTGGGGCCCAGGGAAGACATTGGAAGGCAATCTGAAAGGGTGCCCATCTGTGCCCATAAGAATATATTTCAAACCAAACCATGTCCATTATCTGTTTACAGGTATGCCTTAAATTAGTCTCTGTAGGCTTTCGGTTGTACTTGAAGACTTCACAGAACACCGTCTTACTGGGGTCCTAGCAGAAAGGGTCCCAAAACACGGCAGCAGAGACAAGATATGTGTCACTGTTGGAGCCTTCACACTGTAAAGTACTAGAGTCATCAACATTCCATGTGGGCAGCTCTTCTACACAGTCGGGCTCACTGTCAAGGGTCCTGGTCCTGCATCACAGTCCTTCTTCAGTACCATCAATCCAGATGTACATAGCGTGGACTTTATCACCCTAAGGCAGGGACATGTACATTTGCTTGATGTCTTCATGCAAGAGGGAACTTGCGAGGTGGTCATGGTGGAAAATGTTCTGGGGGATGAGCAGGTGGTAGGGCAGGCTGGCCATGAGAGCAAGGTGTGAAGAGGGAAAGAGAAGATTCTGGAGTTGCTGCTTAGACGCTCCGTTCTCCCATCCTCAGCTCTGCCAGGAAGTAAAAAGTTTTGTGAAAAGATGAAAAGTTTTTGTTTCATCTAGTAATATTTGAGATGACTCTTACATGTCTAAGTGGAACTATCAAGTAAGCAGCTGAATGTACACGTTTGGAGCTCAGTGGCTCAGTAAACATTATAAATAAAAATAGGAGCATCATCTGCATATGCCACAGGGCTAGCACAGACTGGAAAAGTCTGGTGAAAACCCCTTCTATGGGGCTGTCAGCACAGGACCACTGTGCAATGACCACCACTATGAATAACTTCTAAAGAGCCCTGGGCCTTGGTGTCTCTAGCTAAGAATCAGAGTCCTTGTTGGGAGCCCCAGATTGGCCAACCCTAAGTCATATTCATGAGTCGAAGTCCTGAGGGCAAGTGAGAGACTGACCCCTCTGATCCTTTTATTTTCTTTGCCTTTCACCAAGAACCACACTGTGGGAGATTACAATAGGTTCAGATCCTGGTAAACAAAAAGCCAGCCCACGTCTGCTACAAAAGATCGTCAGCCTAGGAAAAGAAGTGGGCAGAGGGTGCTGAGCGTATGAAATCATCATAGTTGAGGTGTGTTTTCAGAGAACATCAGAGCCCATTTGATATTTGTGGTCATGGACTTAAGCAGAACCTATAAGTATAGTGCTTATGTGATCTAAGGGTTGACCTAAATGACTATTTTACTCTGATCATCTGTCATTCCTTGAACATTGAACAACATTCTTTGGAGTCATGGGGTTGGTGCTGGGGGCATCAGCATAAAGGAAATGGCCTTTCCTAGAAGAGAACAGAGCCTGGAGGCCATGATTCATTTGGGGCTTCATCAGGATTAGCCTTCAATTGGATACATCTCTGTTTCCCATGGTCTCAGTTACACCTCAATTCTATTCAAGAATTAATAGCAATGCTAGCCCCTGCATGACATCTCAAGGCTGTCCATGGCAGAATATACCACTCTAGTAATAGAAATAACCAAGTCTGCAGTTTTAGCATCATACTTGGCCCAGTACAATTCAACTACTGACAGAGTATTCTTTGGGCTCTATTCTTCTGTGGGAAGTGATTAAGAGCACCTGTTCTGAAGTCAAATGACCTAGGTTCAGATCCCATCTCTGCTGCTTATTCATTATGTGACCTTAGGTAGCCTCTGAAAGTCTAAATCTCTTTATCAGCAAAATGACAATAATATTTCATAGATGTTATAAAGATTTTATAAAATACTAGAATTGAGACCCTTAGGCTTGCTCTAACATGGTAAATATGGATACTTAAGTTTAATTAAAATTAAATAAAAGAAAAAATTCAATTCTTTAGTCCACATTTCAAAGATTCAGAATCCATATATGTCTTGGATAGTGCAGACATAGAGTATCACAGATTCTGTTGGACATTGCTACTGTGGATACCACAGTACTGCAGCTGGCACATGATGAATACTCAGTAAACAGTAATAAACAGTGTTGTTATTTATGGACCATCCATCATTTGGATGCCACCTTCTTGAGTTTTGCTATTCTAATACCACCTGTATTATGCGTTAATATTTTTTAAGTTGACTCATTTTGTACTTAAACAGATTTATTTAATATCATTATCATAAAAGAAAAACCAGTATCATTTGCCATAAAAAAGGAGTCATAAAAATAAGTACTACAAAACAAAATAATGTGGCTAAATTTAAATTTTTTAGATTTAAAAAATTAATGAATAAAGCAATAATGAAGCAAATTTATTTCTAAAAATAGAGATCTGAAAATAAATTCCCCAAAGTGAAAAAAGTGGATTGCTAATGATCAATCAGGAATAAAGGCAGCTCAGTGAACTATGAAATTTGAAAGTCTAAGGACATTAAAAAATGTTGAATGACATTAAATTTTAATGTCAAGCTCCCAAAATATTGCCCTGCAGTTAGGTCAGTGGCTCTTGGCCCTTAAAGCAGAAGAGTATGTGAGGCAAGAAGCTGGCCCCTTCTCCCTCACCCACCTTAAGAGAACTAGGAAATGCAAATATCTCCGAATCCCCTCCCACTTTCTGGGGCCTTCAGCAAAGGCCTAGGCAGCACTGAGAGCAACATGGAGCCCCTCCCCACAGAACACCTGAGGCTGCTTGCCCAGCTTTAGCTCCCTCCCCAAGTGTGGGGCTGCTGCAGGAAGACCTGGGAGAGAGCACCCCGTACTCCTCAGTGGCCTGGGGCCTAAGGTCTGGAAGAAGTGTCCTGCTTGTACCACCTTGATCATCTCTCCAGAATGCTGTGGTCACACGTGTCCTTTCCTCAGACAAAGTACAATTGAATTCATTATGTTTTAATTAGGGCTAGGGTTTGAATTATGTTCAAAGGCCTTATTTAAGTGTGGGTTGATTAATTTACAGCTGTAGTTATTCTAATGCAATTAGCTTTGCAGTGCTTGGACTGTAGAATGACAGGTATAAACACAGATGCTTCATCATGGCTACCTGGGTTTGAATCCAAGCTTTATCTCTCCTCATCTAAGTGACTAGAAGTGAATTACATGACCTATGTTAGAAGGTCACTTTTTAAAAAGTGAAATGACTATCATGCATATTTAAGATCTATTTACCTTATTATTAATGAGGGAACGAGGGAGATGTTACAAGGTGAATCCAAAATACAGACCATTAATAGACCAAGAGTATTGAAATGAATTTGTAAATGGAACAAAATTGAAATTTCCATGAGAGGAAAGGTGAACAGAATCATTTCCGTATTCATAGATCCTTGCAAACTAGCTCAAAGGCAATGAAAAGCACAGAAAGGTATGCTCTAAACAGTGCATGGTTTTTCATTGGCAACACCTGCTAATTTTTTTATTCCAATTTTACTTAAATCCTTCTGTCTCTTAATTTCCTCATCTGCAAAATGGGGGTGTAATTCAAGTGTCTACCCCACTGTGTTGTGGGGAGGGGTAAGTGAGCTAAGATACGTGTTATTACACCCCAGTCCCTTAGATTGGAGTTGGCTGTTCCCTTTTCTATTTGTCACAGTGGATTCAGTCTACAGAAGCAGGTCACAATGACAACAAGCATGGATTAGTGCCCACCTTGCCAGATACTGTGCTGGTTTCCAGTTTCACTCTGAGGGGCACCACAGGTTCTGAACTGCCTCACTGTAGTCCCAGGGTGCTGATTTTCAGGGTCCACTCAGAATGAAGGAAGGAAAGAGGGTGTCATTGAAACCTAGCCATGAATGACATTGACAGGTTTGTGTTCAGGGTGACAGGAGTGAGATCAGAGGCATGGAGACCTCCTAAGTCTGTGGCAAGTGGTTAGCTCTAGTGGCAGCATCCTAGAGAAGGCCAGAGGAATGGCCAGAGGGAATTGAGGATTTGTCCTGGATGTCTGGATGCCCAGAGTGAGAGAATAACCTCCCCGTAACCATGGGAACACACTCCTCAAACTGAATCTACACAGACATTCCAAACTACAAATTCCTTTACTCTTTCCATCAGTCAGTAGATCAACAGGTGTTCATTCTGTGTCTTCTTGGGAAATGCAGGGCTCCAGGGACTTTTGCACCCCCACCCCCACTCCCGGGGATGAACTCCCAGGTTTAGCTCCTAGCCCCAGTGCCCTGCAGAGACAGCATGACAGCACTCAACTGGGAGTCCGGGGGCCTGGGTTTGCCAGTGGTCCCTTACTTGGTGAGGGACCTTGAACTAGGTCCTTACCTGCAGTTTCCTCTGCATAGTACCTAACCCAAAGGGTTGTTTTCAGGTTTCATTGAGATAATCTATGTAAAGGGCTCACAATAAGCGCCAAATAGATGTATTTCTTTTATTTTTCACCATTATATTGAGGACTTAGACTAGATTACTAAGGTTAATTTCACTTACAAAATTCTGAGAGCTACTGCTTCTCTCCCCCTGACCTCTTCTGGGGGGGTGGGGGGCTAGGGAAGTTTCCGGAGCCCACGAGAGTCAGTGGTTAGCACTGACCTTCCCTTTGCTCATGGCAAGATAGGGGAAGTAGGCAATGCCACCATGCCCGTCCTCTAGACGGGCATCTCGGGCGGGAGCGCCCGGCGGAGCCCTGCCTGTAGCGTCCCTTGGGGCCGGCAGGGGACGCCCTAACCTCGCCGAACCAGCGCAGCCGGAGCCAACCCCGGTCTTCCCAAGATCTTTTGTCCCAATTACCTTAGGCCATAACAATATCCGAGATTGTGGTCATTTCTCAAATACGTTTCTGCTGCGGCTAGAAGTTTCCGTGTAGCAGATATTGTCATTTATTCAATCATTAAACGAGAACTAAATGAGTATACACTTGTGTCAGGCGTTCTGCTGGGGTCACAAGAAGCTGACTGAGATTTGCATTAGAGAAGGGACTAATTTTTTCTCAGATACTAATAGCTCGCTTATATTTATTGAGAATTTACTAAGTGCCAGACTCACTTGTAAGTGCTTTAAATATATTCTTTCTTGAGCCCTCACACTAGTCCTGTGAGGTGAGTGTTGTTTATGTCCATTTTCTGACCAGAGACACTAAAGGCACCAGAGGTGAAAGGACAATGTGCCTTGGGTCACACAACTAGTAATCAGTGGAGCAGAGATTTGAACCCTGGCCCACTGACTTCAGAATCAACCACCATGCTGCATTGTCTCTCTGCTGGAGAAGAAGAGCAAATGAGCACAACGTGAGGGAAGCGCAGGCTGGCCTTGGGGTCTTTCAGTTGTCCAAAGCAGTGGTAGGAAGCAGGTAGGAGGAGATGGTGAGAAGTCAGGAACGTGGCCAGGCCTAGGCAGAGTAGAAGAACCTGGGAGTCCACTCTCCACGTTCATCTTTCTCTCCCTTCTTCCTGGTATGGATCCACATCCCATGCCTCTGTCCACCACCACCCCAGTAACACCCCCACGTGCCCACCACCACACAGGCAAAATCCTGCCCTCTGGGTAGGATCCACTCCTTGGATTCTAGGCCCAACACCTTCTGGCTGTGTCTCTGAGGGAAAATCACTTCTTTAGTCCGTATGAGCCTCCATTTCCTCAACTGTAAAATATGAGTGTCTTCCCCACACTGCTTTGGTGTTGTTTATTATAAGTGAGAAAGCGTGGTGGAAGGCCAGGTGTCATTGCTATTTTCCCCTCCTACTCAAGCGGTGCCCTGAGTACAAATATTTGATCCTCCAAAACCCCCTCCCCACCACCCTCACCAAAACCCAGTGTCTCTCTAACCTCAGCTAGCTGTGCAGAGGCAACCCATCTGGGAGCTAAACCATGCTAACGTGTTTATGACAAATAGTTACATATGTCACTCACACTCCATTTTTAGAGGCAACTTAGGCAACATTAAAGAAAGAAAAGACTCTGAAGCTGGGCTTTGGGGAGATTCAAAGGAATACCCAGTATCCCACAGCCTGCGCCCCATGGACAGCCCTTGCCTCACATGCCTAGAAGTTCAACTGTGTACAGGATCTGGTGGTGGCACTCATGAAACACGTGTGATCTTTAATAGGTTCTCCCTGTGATGATTTTCTTCCTTGCTGAACCTCGGGAAGAGGAGAAACTGAGACCAAGAAAAGCAAGTGTGGTTATTGCTTAAACAGTCCCAGTGAGGCTGGAGGTCAGGGGCATGAAGAACTTTGTCCTCCAACCCCTCAGAAAAGAACCCTGTCCTCTTCTTGTCTTCCTCCTTCCCCAACTTCGAGGGGTAGTGAGTGCGAAGAGAGGCTTCTTTATTCATGATGATTAGGGGGTCCCAAAATTTTAAATTTTCTGCTGGAAGTCAAGGACAGGGAATCATATAGCCAGAATTTCTGCACAAATTACCCAGGTGTCCTAACTCCCAAAAGTAACAGATGCTGTTCATTTCTTGGCCTCTGTCATCATTCATCCTTGATTGTCCAAGAAAGCCCACTCTGCAGTTCTGAGAGACCAGCAGATGCAGAGTTATGTAGGGAACCTGAATAGACACAATGTACAGATTCCGCTTCAGATCAGAGCCGAGTCCTGATAATAACATCTATGAATCACTGACTTCAGTGAGTCACAAGATCAAGCTGCAAGAGGTCTCTAAGATCTTTCTAGATCAACATTTTACCATCTAGTTACTGACAAGTAAGAAAACTGAGGGAGACCTGAGAAAGTGACTTGTCCAAGATCACAAAGCTTGGTAATGGGAGAGGCTGGAAGCCCTGAGCCCAGGCCTATGCACTTTCCACTGCCCTTCACACCTCTCTGAAAGCCCCATGGGACTGGGACAGAGGGTAGAAGGTAAAGCACAGGCCCCTCAGGATTAGCCAAGGGCAGCTCCAGCTGTCTTCTAGCAGGTGGGCTCCAGTTAGCCTCAACCCTCCCTCAGGAAGGAAAGAGCAGGGGGTCCAACTTCACATCCTAGGCACCAGGCCTCACATTAGAGGCTATCGGAGGCAGTTTCCTGCTTGGCCCTCATCCAAGGCCATTTCACAATACAGGGAAGAGCACTCAGCTGAGTCTCAGGTTACTGCTCACTCCACCCCTACCCCAGCCTCCCTCAGACCCCCTAGGGAGCATAAGCTAGGCCCTACCTGAGATTTGGGGTGTAGAAGGGAGACCAAAGCTGGAGAGCCCCCACTGTGAGTGCTCTGGGAGTGGTGGCCTGGGGTGGACATGGGGGAAGCCTTGCAGGTGTCCACCCTTCTTCCCTTTTCCTTGCCATCCACCTACAAGCATTCACACTCCAGGAACCCTTTGCAGGACCAGAGACGGTCCATTCAGACTAGTCCCGTAACACTCCCATTATTAGTCCGTGGTACCTGGGAGCGAGCTGGGAGTAGGGTAAGGCCTTGGTCAGCTTCCTGTAATGAGGCTGACCTCCAGGCAGAAAATTCTGGGGAGTGACGCCCCAGTCATTGTCCTCCTCCTCCCAACATGCCCCAGCCTGGCATGACCAAAATTCGGGCAGGATAGGATCTAAGACAGACATTGGGACATTCAGCGAGGATTTATTATGCCTTACAATAGGGTCCGCTCTGAGCTCAGCTAGGTAAGGGATCATCTTTTAAGTAGGAGGCGGTGGTTAGAGACCCAAATTTTCCTGTCTTTAAGTCTTCAAGAGGAGACCAAAAAAAAAAAAAAAAAAAAAAAAACCCAGGTGAAATGTCAAACCACAAAACAAGACAGTGTGAAATTGGGGCCCACATTCTCATGCTGGTCAACCCTAGGGCCGAGTGCAGGATGGAGGGGACAGGGGTAGGTCACTGCGGGCAAGGCTGAGGGGGACCCAGGAATGGGGAGAATTCAACTCTGCAGAGACACTGGGAAAGGTCTCACAGGCAGGGGAGAGAAGGCAAAGCAGTAACGAACTTGCAGGTTCAGAGGACAGGACCATGTTTGCACAGCAATGAGGCTGCGCAGTCCTCCCTCAACTCTCAGTCCTTAATATGGTCTTCCTCTGTGTCCATGGGAAGTCGCTGGCCTCCTGAGGCAGGTGACCATGTGGAAAGCTAGGCAGGGACAAGGGGGTGTCAGGGAGCTCAGCCCCTCTGTGGAGGAGCCGTGTGACAACAGGAAGCAGCTGCAGCAGGTTCCAGGGCTGTGAGAGTGTCTGTCAGACTCCTTCTGCCCCTGCTGCAGCCGCTACAGAACAAACTGTTCCTCGAGAAGCTCTGGGGACAAAGGGCCCACACCTGCTCCCCAGGTCGGTTTGGACAAGCCCCCATCAACCCAGGCACAGAGCCCAGCAGAGCCATGACAAGGCTCAGCAGCTCCCCTCACCCCCTACCTCCTCCCACTTCAATCTCTGCTGCAGTTCGCTGAGGCAACGAAGCACAAAACGAGAGCCTTGGGGTGGGGGCAGCACCACAGAGACTGATTCTTCCCGAAGACCCCATTCCCAGGCTCCGGCCAGGCAGCTCAGTTGCTTTGAGTATCGCCCCAACACACCAAGGTTGTGGGTTCCGTCCCCATCAGGGCACATACAAGAATCAACGGATGAACATATAAATAACTGGAACAACGAATCAATGTTTTTCTCTCTCTCTCTCTCTCTAAAATCAATCAATCAATCAATAAAAAAGACCTCATCCCCAGGTCCCAAACTCTGGACTGTGTGGGGATGCTAAGTGGCGTGGTTTTGAAATAACAGCTCTGGATTAAAAGTCAAAGCCCTGAGTTCTAGTCTTAATTTTGTCACTAGAAAGCTGTGTGACCTTGGACAAGTCATTTCTCATTAATGGCCTTCAATCTCTTCCTCTGTAACATGGGAAGTTGGAATTGATGAACCTTCCACTTAAAAAAACGAGAGTCCAGCCCTGGCTGCTGTGGCTCAGTGGATTGAGCATCGGCCTGCGAGCCAAGTGTCGCTGGTTCGATTCCCAGTCAGGGCACATGACTAGGTTGCACGCCAGGACCCCAGTTGGGGGCGCGAGTGAGAGGCAACCACACAGTGATGTTTCTCTCCCTCTCTTTCTCCTTTCCTCTCTCTCTAAAAATAAAATAAAATAAATAAATAAACAAACAAATAAATTATAAAATTAAAAAAAAAAAAAAAGGGAGTCCAAGTTCTGAGGTAGATTCGAGGTTGCTGAAGTGACTCTCAGGGGCTGGGGCAGCTGGGAGAAAAATTAGAGTGAGAATCTGATTGACACCTAGATAAAATGGAACTAGATTCAAGTTAGGACCTGAGATGGGTTTTGTTTCCTCAGATCCCTATGATAAAGAGATATGGTTCTACTGGACTGAGAATACCTCAAGAAGCGATAACTCTATGGTAGAAGATTCCCCAACACTTGGTGCAGAACTAGAATCATTCCAGAGTTTGAAGTCATTCCTAAGTCATAGCCCCCACCCCTAATTTGGAACGAACTGGGAGAAGGGACATGCATGAGAGCAGAAAGCAGCCTGTGGTAATGCCAAGCAGGAAAGATTCTCACCCTCCCAACCTTCTTCCTCACTTAAGCTGCTCCTTAAAATTCCTTTGGCTGGGACCAAGCCTTTCATGCTAGTTATAACTAAAGCTGGATACAACCATTTAAACTCTACCTTTCTAAGACCCAGGGAGATGCTTTAAGAGGGGTGGGACTGGAAGAGGCAGGGAAGGTGGAGTTCCAAACATCAGAAGAGCCAGGCTTTTTCAGAGGTCAGATCTAGGCCAGGCAGCTCAGACCAGTTCTCTGTGGGCAGTGATATGGCAGAAAGCTGTGGGCTTCCTAATGCCTTCTGGTTCACTTTCTGAGACCCTCCACATTTGCGTTCCAGGCCCCTGCAGCCCCTGAGAAGAGGACCCCAGTTTAACTCCTATGAGTACTACCTGCTCATCTTCCAGTGGGGTGAGGGAAAGCCCAGGCCCCCGCTGGATTATCCATGTGGTTTAGGTGAAATAGACTGAGCTGTTTAAAAAGGAGCCACAACCATAGGCTCTTGGAGGCAGCAGCTGTACAGGGTGAAGCGTATGGAGTGAAAGGGAGAGTGAGAGTAAGTGGGAGAGGGGAACGTGCCGGTCTCCGTTGGCTTTTGGTCTGCAGGGCTGCACACTGCCAAGACCAATGTTGGCAAAAAAGCTAAGGGAAAGGAAGAACAGGCCAGACCAAGCTTGTGTGTGCTGCTTCTCAGCTGCAGCCTAGAGCATGCAGACATGGGCTTGGCATGCCCCCATCCCGTGTGTGTGTGTGTGTGTGTGTGTGTGTGCACAGGCGAACACACACAACAAGAGAACATGTGTTTGTTGGCCTGAGTGAGCACTGGCAATCACAACAGAGGAGATGCCAAAACTCTGTAATTACCATCAAGGCCAATGGTGCTGGAGGTTGCAGATCCAGAGCCTACCTCCCACATTTGCCCATCCCAAGACACTGCTTATCACAGCACAATGAGGAAGAAGAGAGGTGGAGAGGCCTGCAGCAGAGGCTTCATCTTCAAGGAGTGCTCAGCCAGGCCAGCAGCCTTCCTCACTCCAATGTAGCCTTCACCTTCTGTTAGTCAAGGAGCATTGGACAAGCAACTCCCTTGCCCAGGGCATTCTCCAAGCACCACACAGGTTTCTTTCCTCAAAACATAAGCTGTCTGTCGGGTGGGTAAGATTTATACATACAAGGAATAGCTTCCAAGCAGCACCTCTAGCACTGACTTATAAAGGAGGTGGACTTCAAAGAAAAGGAAGGATTTGGAAAAACTGAGACTAGTGGACCCATGGGCATGGAAGGGGAGGAGATGTGGCAGGCAGGAGAAGGGGTTAGGCATGTGATTTATAGGGAAGATTATAAGGAGCCCTCTTTGGCTTTACTCGCACATCTCTGACACCAACTGAGTCAGACCAATTGAATTATCCTGGAATTCAATTCAGTGTCAATTATGATGCTAACCCCCGTGAGCTGGCATCAGATCCCACCAATTAAAGAGCAAAGTCTCCAAGAAGGCTGCCCTTACTTCTGATGCCACATGCACATGGAGTCCCCAGGCCACCCACACTTCTCTTGGCCTTGTCCCCCTTCAGGTTCGATAATTTGCTAGAATGATGCACAGAACTCACTAAAAGTGCTGTGTTTACAATTAGTTTTATTTAATATGTACAATTCTGTAACAGCCAAGAGGAAGAGGCATGTAAGGAAGGTGTGGGGCATGGGGGGATGCAGAGCTCCCGTGCCCTCTCGTCAAGGGGTCAGGTGTGTCCCCTCCCAGCACATCAGCGTGCTCACCAACCAGGAAGCTCTCTGAGTGTCTGTGCTGAGAATTCTTACATGGGTTTCATTCCACAGGCATGATTGATTAAACCATTGACCATGTGTTTGAACTCAATCTCCAATCTCCCTCCTCCCCCCAGAGGTTGGGAGTCTTTCAGGGTGGCCAGCCCCTCACTTGAAACTTTCTAAGGACCCACCTGAGTCACCTCACTAATATACACTCAAGTGTGGTGGAAAGGGCTTGTGATGAATAACAAAGACACTCCTATTACTCAGGAAATAACAAGGGTTTTTGAAGCTCTGTGCCAGGAAAGGGGGACAAAGATTTAAATATATATATATTTATATTACACTAGGGCAAAGAAGGGGGAGCTGAGGATGGAAAGGTTGGATGGACAAATTTATAAGGTCAGAAATTGATGGGTAAGAGGAAAAGGAATCACTGGCTCCCCACATCCCAGGGGAGGGGAGGCAAAGGAAAAGCAGTAGCCACCACTCCCTCACTTTAGTATCTTGGTAGACTCGCTCACCTTTTTTACATGTTTAATTTCCTCATAGGTGTTTCATCCAGAAGGAGGAGGCAGCCCCCAGTCTCTGCTTTGTCGCCAAGGCCCCCAAGGACTTAGGGCCACACACCCCCAACTCAGCCTATTGACATCCCCCAGTTCAAATACCATCTCCTTCCAGTAGTCCTTCCTTATTACCCTAGTGAGAAGTGACCCTGCTCTAAGTTCCAAAAGCCCTTTGGGTCAGTCAGTCCCCTACTGCCCTTTATTCTAACTCATATTCTTCTATTCCCAATTTGACCCTAAAGCCTTGCCATTCCTCGTTCTGCTTCATTCAAAACAGCCAGCACTGCATGTGTTCTCTAATGTTGGTGAGCCCTCTGCAGAAGTCCATTATCATCATTATCCTCTTTTCTGTCCCTGAAGAACCTGGTGCCTTCCCTCAGCAGGCCCTGTCTCTCTGAATAGAGTATGAGTGTCTATCTTCGTGAACAGTATGAGTGTCTACCCCACCAGACTGACCCTCCAGGGCAAAGACATGTCTCTCCATTCCAAGCCTTACACAGCCTGGGCCGTGGGTGCTCAGACACGTGTGCAGAACAAACTCAGTTCCTCCTAGAAAACGTTACCTTTCTCACATTTAGGGATCAAGAGAGTAGAGGACGACTTATATTGGGGGGGGGGGGGGCGCTAAAACGGGCAAGGCTGGCCTTTCCCACAGGATCCCAGGCCTCCTAGGCCTCCTGCCAGAAGACTGCTGGTGGTAGGTACTCCACCAGCAGGCAGGTGACAGGGTGAGAAGTCAGACCATCCCTGGCAGACTGGCAGGCAGATGGGCAGCATTAGCACCACAATGAGCCCTGGGGACAGGGATGGCTGAAAGGAGCCCTTCAGGGAACCGTGTGAAAGCTTTCTCCTTGAATGGCTTCCAGCCCCTTTGACAACCCCAAGGCAATGTCCAAACCATGGTTTATTTGCCACTAATAGTTACCAAGGGGGCACTGGGCTGAGCGGGAGAAGGCCTGCTCAGCCACTGGCCCCTCCTCTGAGGCCTGGCCTAACATTCCCTGAGGCAGCCCTCTGAGGGGTCCTCAGTGGACAGACCTGGTTGGGGGTGGTAGCCACACCCTTCCACCTCCCTCCAGGCAGGGTCCCATGACATGGAATCGCTCAGGGGAACGGGAGGCCAGACATGAACAGGAACATGATACCCAACGTTTCCCAGCGGCCTCAGGCTGGCCCAGAGTCAGTGACGGTGGCTTGGTGCCTCTCCGCAGGTCAGGGCCTTTCAGGCAGGGCTTGTCTCGCATCCTTGGGTCACAAGGTCTTGGACTTTTCTGTGGCCATGTGTCCACCTCACACTCCAGAGAGTGGTACCCGACATCTTGGTGAAGCCACGGTTTGGGAATGGAAGAAATGGAGAAGCCTTGTTCCTAAGAAATAGTTAATCCTCTCCCCTTCCCCCAGGCCCCTTGCACCTGCAGGCTGCGGTGTGTGGTTTCCCACAGCTGCAGCTGGCTCTGCAGCAGCCCCCTCCCTCCGAGGGAACCTGAGAGGCCCCGTGGCCTGGGGCGCTTGGGAGGGGGCGCCTCGCCCTGGGTCCAGCTGCTAGGGGTGGCACGAGGCAGTCCTGCTGCCCTCTGACCTGGACCTGCCACAAGGAATGCTCTGGTTGAGTGACCAGTCCTGGGAGAGGTCTGCTGGGCTTCTCACCAAAGGGAGTGATTCCAGTTTAAGAGATCCACAGACTCCCTCTAAAGGGCCTCTCAGCCCCCTCCCTTGCTCCAGCTTCAACTGGCTTCTGGAAGAAGCAGATGGCCTCTTTAGTGTGGGCTTGACATTCCCCCTGGAGAAGGGGAGGGAGTGGAGCTCCTGAAGGAGAGGGTGAGTTGTGTGTGAGAGGTGAGTGGGAAGGACAGGAAGGAGCAGGAGGAAGTGAGATTTGGTGGGGCCAGGCCTCTGCTGGTCAAGACAATCTTGAACCCACGATGCTAGGACTGGCAGGCTCTGTTCTCTGTCTGGCCTGGAACAGGGCAGGTTGTCACAGAGCCTAGGCAGATACCCATTTGCCCTCTGGGCCAGATATATGTGCTCAAGAGACAACTCTGAATACTACTCATTATGAGGCAATGAAGAAAAAGCATGGAAGCTTCCCTGCTGGGACATGTCCCCAGAATAAGTGAGCAGGGCCCCCAGGCTCAGCCCCTTGATAACAGCCTACCCATTGCCCCACCATTAGCCCCTGGGTATACGATGATACCCCAGGGGGACATGTGGTTGATGCCACATGGAGTGTTCCACCCCCAGGTCACAGCCAAGAGTGATCACTTGTGTCCCATGCCAAGGCTTGAGAGATGGAAGGATGGGAAGGCAAGAATCTGACAGGCACCTGTGGTGACAGGGGCCAGTGCTCTGGCTAATCTCACATCCATCTCCAGCAAATTGTTTCAACACTTTCCCTGTGAGGCCCTGTGGCCCCCTGCTCAGGGCTTCGGTGGCTTCCAGTCTGCAGAAAAAGCCCAGCTGCCCCTTGGAGACAACTCCCCCACCAGGATAGGAAGAGGGAGGGTGATTTGGCAAAGGAGGCTTGAAAGGAAGCAGAGCTACCCATCTGCAGAAACCCCTGAGTCAGATGTGGGGAGGAGGAAGAGTGTATTCAGTAGAAGCTGCAATATGGTCCTCATTCCTCTGTCTCGGGAAGACACCAGCTGCAAGGTGGCAACCAGGCCTGGAGGAGGTAAGGGTGCGTGCTAGGCAGGCACTGGCCAAGCTTTGGTTTTGGCTCCCATGTAAGCTGACACTCCGAACAGACACTCTGAAAGGGGTATAACTGATGCCAACAACCCTTGCCAGTGCTAGGAATCCACTGTGTACTCTACACTTGAGCTTGGCTCGGTCTCAGCAGCGCCACATGACCATGTGCGCAGAGTGTGACTGGGAGTTGGCCACTGATTACGGTTTGCCCTCCGGTATATACAGGCAAAGTCCGGTGAAAGAACACTAAGCTTCTGAGAGAAGGGGCTAGATGAGATGGCCCACGGTGATCCTGCCTTCACTGGGTTTCTGTTTTTGTTTTTGCTTTATTGATGTTATTACACTATATTCAACATTTAGTTATTATGGTTTTCCAGACCCCACGTGTCAAGAAAATTCCAAGAACCCTGGCCTGTGTGGCTCAATTGGTTGACCAGCCTCCCACAAAGTGGAAAGCTCAACAGTCCAATTCCTGATCAGGGTACATGCCTAGCTTGCCAGTTCAGTTCTCTGTTGGGGCATGTGTGAGAGGCAACCATTTGACATCAATGTTCTCTTCCTCTCTCCCCCTCTCTAAAAACTAAATAAATATTTTTTAAAAAGAAAGAAAATTCCAGGAAATCTGTTGTTGGACAAGCTATGGTACACATTTGGAGTACCACCTTCTGATTTTTTACTTAAACAGCATTGTCATTTTCCTCCTTGCTCAGATTCACCCATTTGACAGTTTTATATCAGTCTGGACTTTTCACCAAGATTGAATCATTCCATTACTAAGTTAGGAATCTTTTTATTCATGAGTTTATTTAGTTTCTCATTTAACAAATATTTAGTGAGTGCCTACTGTGTGCCATCCACTGTGCTGATGTTGAGAACACATTGATGAATAAAAGAAGACCCATCCTCGTGAGCTGACAGGCCACACCCCAGATGACACAGCCAACATCATTGGAGTAACTATCTACCCCCAACCATGATTACTGAGCACGTTCAATTTCTTGAAAAAAAGATCTTAGAGTCCTTAGAAGAAGAGCAACTCCACCACCATATGACTGTGATTTTAACAAAAAATACTTTTTTATTTATTTTATTTTTTAATATGTAATATAGTCACAAACAGAAATGACATAAAATTTCAATAAAGTTTCCTCCTAACTTTTTCCTAACAGATCCCAACTCTCCAGTATTCTTTTTAATATGCTTTATTGATTATGCTGTTACAGTTGTCCCAATTTCTTTTCCCTTTGTTTCCCTCCATCCAGTGACTCCCCTTCCTCCAGTTGTCCCCCCAACTTAGTCCATGCCCATTGGTTGTGCATATAGTTCTTCTCAACATCTTCCTATCTACTCCACTCCCTCCTACTATGCTTCTTAATTCCTGTACCATCTCCTTCCCTTACCCCCTTACCCATCCCTGTGACCTCCCCCTAAAGTATCCCCCATACCTATAATTCTTTTCCCACTCTCGTTGTCTACTTAGTTTGCCTTTGTTTTGATTCCCTAGCTTCTCTTGTTGGTTGTTGTGATACAGTTTTCATTTTAATGTTCATAGGTTTGATCCTCTTTCTCCTAAACAAGTCCCTTTAACATTTCATATAACAATGGTTTGGATCTAATGAACTCCTTCAGTTTTACTTTATCCTGGAAGCACTTTCTCTGCCCTTCTATTCTGAATGACAGCTTTGCTGGATAGAGTAATCATGGTTGTAGGTTTTTGCTTTTCATTAATTTGGATATTTCTTGCCAGTCCCTTCTTACCTGCAGAGTTTCTTCTGAGAAATCAGCTGATAGTCTTATTGGGACCCTTTTGTACACAATTCTCTTCTCTCTTGCTGCTTTTAAGATTCTCTCTTTATCCTTAATTTTTGACATTTTGATGACAATGTGTCTTGGTGTGGTTCTCCCTGGGTCTAGTTTTTTTGGAACTCTCTGTGCTTCCTGGACCTGTAAGTCTATTTCCTTCCCCAAGTTAGGGAAGTTCTGCTTCATTATTTTTTCACATAATTTTTCAATTTCTAGTTCTTCTTCTTCACCTGGCAGCTCTATGATTTGGATGTCAGCCCACTTATAGCTGTCCCATAGGTTTCTGAGCCTCTCCTCATTTTCCTCACTTTTTGTTTTCTCTTTCTGCACTGGTTGACTGTTTGTTCTGATTTGTTGATTGGATCCCTAGTTTTCTTCCCCTCACCAATTGTTTTGTATGTGTTTTTATTCATTTCAGCAGGACTAGCCTCCGTTCCTTTCCTGTCTTGTTTAAGATCTGCTATCAGGTCTGTAAGCATTCTTATAACCAAAGCTCTGAACTATGCCTCAGAAAGATTTCCTATCTGCTGATCGTTAGATCAGATATTTTCCAGTATTTTTTATGTAAATATATTTTCTTAGTTTTTTTCTCTTTATTATTCAAGAGGTAGTCTACTATAATCATGGTTTTTCTTGATAATATGTCTTGGGGATTGTTCTATATCTACACATAGAGGGTTTTCTATTTCTTCTGACAGGTGCTAAATGTTCCTTGTTCTGAAATAGTCCTCTGCTGACTGCACTTGATGGTCAGTCCCCAATCCTTTGTCAGACAATGCCAGAGGTGTCCTTTCAAGCATGAACAGCCACCCAGGGTCCAAGAGTTTGTGCGTTCATAATTTAGAGAGATATTCCACACTGTCCTCTACAGAGATTGTGCCATTTTTATTTCTATCACCAGTGTATCAAAAGGCTGAAATTTTTAAAGAGGAAGGAAGAGGGCAATATCAGGGCTTCAAAGAAGCAAGATAGGGAGAAGGCAAAGTCCAGAGCTTGGCCAACGGTGGTATACAGATAGCTGAGGCCTGGGTGCCTTTGGGTCACAGTGTTTTATTTCTGTTGGAGCAGTAACCCTCACAGTTGGTCAATGGGATATTCTTCCCTGGGGGAGCAAAGGGACTCCAGGAAGAAAATCCACGAGAAAAGCCTAAGGGAAGAGAGTTTCGCTGGTGTGTGGTTGTTGTGAGGACAGAGGGGATATATATGAGAGAGGACCACAATCCTAGCAGGAAAAGAAAATGAATGCAACATGGTGCGGTTTCATTAGGCCTAGGGAAGAACTTTTAACTTTGCAGGTGTCTCACACTGTTGTGGGGGGTGGAAGAAATTGTGGAAAATCCTCAATGGGATTTCTAGAAGCATTACCCAAGCATTCACGCAGCAAATGCCAGACATCAGCCAGGTGCCCAGCTCTGTTATAGGTGCTGAGAATACAGGTGTGAACAGGACAAAATCTCCACTCCGTGGAAATCTAAAGAGGGAGAGAGCCAGTAAGCAAATAAGTAAACACAAATATTTCTAATAGTAAGGGGAAGGGGTAGGAATGGGCAGAGGGCAGGGGTTATAAAAAAAAAGGAAAGTTCTCTCTGAGAAGGTGACATTTGGGCAGACACCTGAATCATGAGAAGGAGTGGCTCAGATGCAGATCTGAAACAATGAGGCCTGAGGGTCTGAGGGTGAAGGATGGGCCCAGCTCACAGCACTGCCAGTGAGGCCGGAGGAGATAAAATGGGAAAGGCAGAGAGCAAGCTGGGGAGCCTGCAATGGTCTGCAGACCATAGCAAGGAGTTTGATTCTTGTTTTAAGACTAACAGGATAACCTCGGGCAGGTAACTCAGCTGGTTATAGCGCTGTCCTGATATGCCAAAGTTGCAGGTTCAAATCCTGGTCAGGGCACATACAAGAAGAAACCAACAAATGCATAAATATGTGGAAAAACAAACTGATGTTTCTCTTTCTCACTCTCCTGTTCTCTCTCTCAAATCAATTTTTTTTTTTAAATTAAGAGAGAACAATGAGAAAAAGGCACTGGTCATAAACACTCATATTGCATGATTCTATTTATGTGAAATGTCCAAAATAGGCAAATCCTTAAAGACAGAAAGTAGATTCATTTCTCAAGTAGATTAGACAGGACTGGGAGGGCTGGGAGGAAATGGGCAGTAAATATTAATGGGGGTGATAAAATATTCCAAAATTGATTGTGGTAGTGGTAACATAATCCTGTGAATATACTAAGCAACCATTGAACTGTATACTTTGAATGGGTGAATTACATGATACATGAATTAGATATCAATAAATTGTTTTAAAATTATAATAGTCCTGGCTGGTGTGGCTCAGTGGATTGAACGCCACCCTGCGAATCGAAAGGTCACCAGTTTGGTTCCTAGTCAGGGTACATGCCTGGGTTGGCCAGCTCCCCAGCTGGTGGGGGTAGGGGTAAGAGGCAAGCAATCGTCCATTGATGTTTCTCTCCCTCTCCTTCTCCCTTCCTTCCCCTCTCTCTAAAAATAAATAAATAAAATCTCTTAAAAAATGATATGAGAAAGCTGTTGAAGGGCTGCTTTAATCAGGGGAATAATATTATTACTTGGCTTCTGTGGGAGATTAAACTGTAGGGAGTCCAGAGCAGAGGCTGGAGACTGTTGAGAGGCTACTTGCAGTGAGCCAGGCAGGGGGTATGCTGACTGGGCCTGGACTGGCCACTCTGTGATGGAAATTAATGAGGAGGTCAGATGGGGTATATTCTGAGTTTGATAATGGATTGGATGTGAGGGATGAGGGAGAGAAATGAATCTAGGCCACTTAATTGCAATGAGAAGACTGGAGGAAGAGTTGGATTGGGGGAGGGACAGGGAGTCAGAGCTCTATGGTTAACTGATAGGCCTCTGAGATGCCCACTAGGCAGAGAAAATACCACCGTGTAAATGATCACGGCTGCTAAGGGCCAGCAATCCCATGGGGAGAGCCCCTGCAGGATCCAGCACCAGTCACCCACAGAGGAGGCCAACTCGTTAACACAACCCTCTATCCTTGTTTCACTCTTCCCCTCCCTCACTCCGGCTCCCTGGGTCCTGTTCCCATGTAGACTACTGACACTTAAGCCTTTGTCTCAGACTCTGCTTTTGGGGGATCCTGTGCAAGATGCCATCCCACCATGGCACAGAGGATTATTTAACAACAATGTCACAGCTCATCAGGGGCAAAGAAGGGATTCACATCCAGGCATAGGTTCCAGAGCTGGAGCTGCATTTAGTTCCCTACTCTGTTCCCCTTGCCTGAAAGATTCCAACCACTAGATAGCATTTAAAGGCACAGATCTAGATGGGATCTGACATGGAAGAGGCTGTAAATAGGAAAGAAGTCCCCACACCATGCTAACACTGAGAGGTCAAGAGGAAGAGCCAGTGGAGGAGTCCTGGACTCTAAGTAAAAACAATATTTCAATAAAGTTCTGAACTTCCGGCCAAATGGAGGTGTAGGTAGACACGTTTGCCACCCTTCAAAACAGTAAGAAGAAATACAACTACCTCAAAACTAAAAACAACCGGAACTACCAGAAAATTGAACTGCACGGAAGTCCAACAAACAAAGATATGAAGAAGCAATGCTCATCCAGACAGATAGGAGGGATGGAGAAGGGGCGGAGAGAGCATGGTGAGGCAGTGGCGGCGGCAGCAAGGCAGTGGCTATGGTCGGCCAGTGGAAAGCGCAGTCACACATTATAAAACTCAGGAGGGATATTTGGGGAGTGATCCCAGCCTCAGGCCATGCCACACAGCTCACAGCTCCAGCACTAGGGAAAATAAAGCCTCATTGCTTCTGACTGAGAAAGCCAGTCGGGGTTGGGAAAGCAGAAGAAACTGCTGGTCTCTCAGCAGAGTCCACTTGTATAGAGGGCCCCCACAGTCCTAGAACATCCGCAGACCCACCCACTCTGGGAATGATGGCAGGGCAACAGCTAGAAAGGTGCCAGTCCCATACAGGAAGCAGAAAAAGTACAGTATTTCCTCACTTATCACGTGTATTACACTCTAGACACCCCCGCAATAGGTGAAAATCCACAAAGGAGGAACGTTACATTTAATTTAGTATTTATATATATTTTAAGGCTTCATAAACCCTTCTCACAGACTTATAAACCATTTCCAGTCCCTTATTAAACTTTCCCAGTCTCTTATTAATCTTTGCCACACTTTTATAAACACTATGTTCTTAAACATATTCTACACTTTTAAACCTACGTAACTTTAACAACATACATATACAGTACCGCAAAATCCCGCGATATAGCAAAAAATCCGCGACAAATAATTAAATATAATATTTTTAATAATCCTGTGATACAGTGAGCTCGCAATAAGTGAACTGTGATATAGAGAGGGACTACTGTACCTGGAAAAGGGGTGAGTGCTGAGCAAGCATTATTTTTCCCTCTCAGACCCCTACCTGACATACGATGCCACAACATGGTGAAACAGGTCACCCTGCACTGATAAATACCTATCCACCCTTTACAATGTAACATGAATGACAGCTCTATCTAAGACACAGAGGTAAACACAGGAGGCTGACAAGTTGAGGAGGCAGAGAAGCATGGCCCAAAAGAGGGAACAGATTAAGGTTCCAGTGGGAGAACTAAGCAATAAGGAGATAGCTAACCTCACAGACGAGGAGGTAGCCAACCTAACAGATACTGAGTTCAAAACACTGGTGGTAACAATGCTCACAGACTTGACAGACAAAATTAAGTACAACAAACACATAAGGGAAGAAGTGAAGTCTAAGCTAAGTGAAATGAAGGAAAATCCACATGAAACCAATGGTGAAAGGAAGGAAGCTGGGGTTCAAATCAACAATTTGGAACATAGGAAAAAATAGACAGTCAACCAGTACAGAATGAGGAAACAAAAAATGAAAAAATAAACGCCCTGGCCGGTGTGCTCAGTGGATTGAGCACTGGCCTGAGAACCGAAGGGTCACCAGTTTGATTCCTATTCAGGGCACATGCCTGGGTTGTGGACCAGGTTCCTGGCTGGGGACATGTGAAAAGCAACCATACGTTAATGTCTCTCTCCCTCTCTTTCTCTCTCCCTTCCCCTCTCTCTAAAAATAGATAAATAAAATCTTTTTTTAAATAATTGAAAAAAACAAAGAGAGGTTTAGGCACCTCTAGGACAACTTTAAACGTGCCAACATCTGAATCATAGGGGTGCCAAAAGGAGAAGAGGAAGAGCAAGAAGTTGAAAACTTATGTGAAAAAATAATAAAGGAAAACTTTCCTAATTTGGTGAAGGAAATAGACATACAAGTCCAAGAAGCACAGAGCGTCCCAAACAAGCTAGACCAAAGAGGACCGCACTAAAAAAAAAAAAAAAAAAAGAGGACCCCACTAAGACACATCATCATTAAGATACCAAAGGTTAAAGATAAAAAGAGAATCTTAAAAGCAGGAAGAGAAAAGAAGAGTTACCTACAAAGGGGTTCCTATAAGACTATCAGCTGATTTCTCAAAAGAAGCTTTGCAGACAAGAAATATTCAAAGTGAAAACAAGCAAGAACCTACAACCAATATTACTTTATCCAGCAAAGATGTCATTTAGAATGAAAGGGCAGATAAAATGCTTCCCAGACAAGGCAAAACTAAAGGAGTTCATCATCACCAAGCCATTATTATATGAAATGTCAAAGGGACTTACTTAAGAGAAAGAAGATCAAAACTATGAACACTAAAATGACAACAAACTCACAACTATCAACAACTGAATCTAAAAAATAAAAACAAAATCCAACTAAGCAAACCAGAACAGGAACAGAATAATAGGTATGGGGATCATTTGGAGGGTTATCAGCTGGGAGGGGGGAGGGGGATAAATGGGGATATGGTGCAGGGAATAAGAAGCATAATCGACTGGTACAAAATAGACAGGGGGAAGTTAAGAATAATATAGGAAAGGATGAAGCCAAGGAACTTATATGCACGACCCACGGACATGAACTAAGGGGGTGGGACTGCTGGAGGGAAGGGGGATTCTGGGCGGTGGGCAGCAAAGGGGGAAAAAATTGGGACAACTGTAACAGCAGACTCAATAAAATATACTTTAAAAAAAGAAAAAGAAAACAGTGTTTCAAGAAGAAGCAATTTCTCAATTGTGCAAATGCTACTGAGAGGCTGAAATAGATGACAGGAAACTGACCTTTGGATGTGCCAACAGGAGGTCATTGATGACTTGGACAAGTGCAGTTTCAATGGAGTGACAGAAACAAAAGCTTGGCTAGCATGGGCTAAGAGGGAATGGGGGTGAGCATGTGAGAGGAAGGAAATAGGGCAGGAGCTGCAGAGGCTATAGTCAAGAGGGAATTTGTTTTTAAGATGAGAGAGATTACAGCACATTTATACACTGAAGGGAATAATCTGGTAGAGAGGAGCAGTTGGATAGTACAAGAAAGAGAAGGATGATTTGGGGCAATCCTTGAGTAAGCGAAGGGACTGGAATCTGGTGCACATGTGGAGGAAGGGCTGGCCTGGAACTCCAGAGGAAGCCGTGGGCAGAGAGTAGGACACAGATGCAGGCACCTGCAGAGATCTGATGGTGAGAAGACAGGTACCTTTCATATGGTCGCATCTATTTTCTCACAGAAATAAGAAGCAAGGTCCCTTGCTAACAGCAGGGAGCAAAGAGGAGGTGCTGTGGCCTGGAGAAGAGAGGAGAAAATATGAGACACTCATCTGGAAAGTGGGGCAGTGAATTTAGTAGAGAAACACAGTAGGAGTACTGGGCAAGCTGAGTGCCCACTTGAGGTCTGTGGTCAGAAATGTAAAGTGCGACTAGTCAGTGTGACTGTGAATTTTCCCCAGTGATGTGCAGCTACTCAGTGCAGGTGCAGAGTCGGTAGGAATGAAGTAGGGTCAAGGAGTATCAGGAGATTCCAACCAAGGGGAAAGGGCCAAGAGAGTGAAGAGCTTGTGCAAAAGGGTGATAATGGTCACAGAACACAGAATCAAGCTAAAGAGGGAAGTTAATGAGGAGATGAAGAGTCTAACGGACAGCGAAAGGGGTGAGTTCAGTGGCATGGAGGTCCTAAAGGAGATAAAGGAGAGAGTGAAGGTAACAGAGTAAATGATCTGAACACAGGAAATGGTGGTCAGAGAGTGGGGTTGGGGGGATAGAAGTGTTACGTTATAGGTTATGGCCATGAAGTGGTCAAAGACCACAGCGGTAGGTGTTGGGAGGGTCATCTATGTAGACAGCCTTCCCTGCCTGCTGAGGTAGTTCTTTTATCCCCCCACACCACTCCTTCGCCTGCCTTTTGTGATATCTCTAACTAATGTTATATGATGCCCTTCTTATGTGTTAAACATCCTTGCTCCCCTAAGAATGTAAGCACCTTGAGGGCTGGGACATTTTTTCTCTCTGATTTATTCCTATATCCTCAATTCTAAGAACAGTACCTGGCACTCAGTAAGTGCTCAAAAATATTTGTTAAAAGAAAGAATGACCATTAAGGTCTTGAAAAATAATGAAGGGGTGGTAACGGAGAGGAAGATTGTGAACCAGGCACTAGAATATACTGTAAATGAGAGGGAATGGCCTAAGTATGGTAAATGTCTAGAAGGGGTTGCGGCCAGTTTGGTCTGATGACATGGCCTTCAAAGAATATGGAGTTTCAGTGTGAGGAAGAAGGAGGAAATCCTAGAAATAGGCATTAGGAGCAAGGAGGATAACTCCGCACCTCCAGATACATTGGTCTGAGGGATGTAGAAGGAGAAATAGCCACCACAGGAGGTGGCTACAAGAAAGTTGTGTTGGGGGGATTAGGGAGGTTTCCATTCGAGCAGGAAGGAGAAGGAATGTTCAAAGAGATGTTTGCGTATATGGGGAGATTTTGCTGATGATAAACCATGAGTTCCAGAGAGCAAAGTGAAAGGGTTTGGGTCAGATTACGGCATTACAGAGCTATATGGGAGGGGAAGTCTGGGGGACGAGGCGTCAAGATTCTCAGTCGCCTGGTGGTGACTGGGGACATGAGGGCTGCAGGGTGTAATAGAATTATCTTGATGGTCTTTCAAGGCAAGGTGGGCAACAGGTCTCATCTAACCCCCTTCCTCCAGCCGGGACCCTCGGGTAGTATGTAGCGGTGAGGCAGCGATGTTGCCAGATACCAGTTGTGCAGAGTAGAAGGCGGGGGAGCATTGGGTACCAGAAAGAAAGCTGAGTGGGCACTAAAGAGACTAGATTATTGTCCCAACCTTCCCTACGAACAGTTATGTCACTTTAGACAAATAGGCATCATTTTCCTTATCTATAAAATGGAGAGGAAAGGGGTCCCTTCCGGCTCTGTAAATCTTGGACTCTCTCCTCCCTCTCCTCTTTTCCATGACCTCCTTTCTCCTCAACCTCCCCACCACTCAGCCAAGGCTTTATTCTTCCTGGAACCTGTATACATTAACCTCGCTTCTTCTGGCATGGTAGCTGGGAGGCAGACCAAGGCATGCCCCATCCTTCTCCCTGGATCCAAATGCTCCTTGAACTGTCCCGTGCCACTCTAATCACAAGCAACCAAGGGTGTAGGCACCGAAGTGACCGTTGGACATGAGTAAGGAAAGGAATCTTCCCACAGGCAGTGGGGAAGACCCCAGCAGGGACAAGTGACAAAGCCACAGACTGGTTTAGCTCAGTGGATTGAGCATCGGCCTGCGAGCTAAGTGTCGCTGGTTCGATCTTCCAGTCAGGGTACATCAGAGAAGGAAAACTCTGACTCCAAAAAACCTCCGCTGCCTTGCGGCATACCTCTTCAGGGGAAAGGCTAAGGGAGTAAACCCCGACAGAAAATCCGGAGCCGGAGTCCCTAAGGCGGTTCGACGTTGTAGTCAACACCGGCAACTCCTGCGGCGCACCTGAACCCAAGCTGTATTGACTCCGTCTTTCCCTTGGATCCTTCAGCTGCGAAGAGAGGGGGGGTCTGCTGCATGGGCAACAGCTGGCCCTCCATATCACCCTGCCCAGGCTCTGTAGCTTCAGCGTCATCGCAAGATGTCTATTCAACACGGGAGGAGACAGATACCATGTCACTCCCGAGTCGGACTGCACAGCCATTCTCGGCCGTGCAGATAGACTCTTAAGAAGCTACACTATCGTCTCTCGAGACGGACGGCTGCCGACGACGACAGGGAGAGGCTCCCCAGGCCCTCTGGAAGAGAACAAAACCAGCAGCTACGGCTCAGGGAGGGGCACTATCCAGCAGCTCTGTGAGCCTGGGGCCTGGTCAGGGAACCAGCCAGAACAAGGTTTTGGCCAGGGGCTTAAAGTTCTGGTCTAGGATGCAAGCTTCACCAACAGCTAGTGTGTGATCCTTCCTGACCTTCTGGGCCTTGTTTCCCTCATTCGTTGAAAGGTGAAATAATGAATGCCAACATTCACATAGTGCTCACCATGTGTCTGGCATTAAATCATCCTCACAAAGACCCTCTAAATTAGCTTCTACTATGATCCCCACCCCCACTTAGGGATAAGGTGGACAGAGGCACAGAATAGCTAAGTGCCTACAAGTCCCACAGCCAGTAAGCAACAGAGTCAGGATCTCAACCTCTAAACCCCACGTTAGAAATGTATTGTCATTTAGTTCCCTCAACTTGTGTTGCAGGTATTACTGTCCATTTTACAAATATGGAAATGTGCTCAAAGGTGTTGATTATTTGCCCAGAGTCACTGGGATGACTGGTTCAGAACCAGGATTTGAGCCCAGGCCCCTCTCCAAAGCTGATCCTCTTCTCACTGGGCCACACGGCACACTTGGCATCAGCACAGGGATGTGTCTTCAGGCTGCCCTGCCCGAAGCTCCAGCTGTGACATAGAGGAAATCACAGTCTAAGTCTGGGCAGGTTCTGCAAGGTCAAGGAGGCAGCTAGCCAGAGGCTGGCAGGAAGTGTTTTGCTGAGCTGCATCTCCATCAATCCAGAACCCAGGTAGCAAAATCCACCTTTCCTGAAACTCACCCAGATGAGGTGGATCTGATGCAGAGGAAAGGAAAAACCTACCCACATCTCTGTGCTCTTGAGAACTATTGATAAGTGGCTATTGATATTCCCGTTTCTTCAGAGAATCACTAGAGACCTTCAAGTTACTGTCAGCTGGAAAGTGTTAGCCTCAACATTTCTCAGGTTGGATAATTAAGGCACGAAGAGTAGACTCCTTTAGTGAATCCTTTCCTGGTGTCTTTTATGTGTGACATGAGTCAGGAGGTGGGGGAAAAGGTATTTCAGCCACAGTTACTGCTCTCTAGAAGACGCAGGTTAGGAGCAGGGATGTGCAGGATTCCAGAGCTTTCCATTGCCTAGTGAATGTGCACTGCTGATGGTGAAGCTGCCATGCTGGCCAGGCAATTTGGGGACTTGAAACCACTCACACGAAAAGGCTCCATTTTCATCTTCTGGCTGCAACATCACACCCCGCTGCCCACGCACACTCATAACTCAAATACAATATGTGCTCAACAAATGTTAATTAGCCTCATAAAAGGCTCAGTTAAGACTTTGGGGAGAAAGGAGGTGATGTTTCCCCTGGGCCTCTAAGGGAATTCAGTTCCGGCAGAGACGGGGGAAATGAGCAAGGCCACATGCCACATTCATGGGAGAGTATAGTGTAAAATGAGATTAGACTAGAACTCAGAGTTCCAGAGTCTTTTACTTCCAGGGACCTGGCTAGGACATGGTGATTCATTCATCCTGTTTGAAAGATTTTGACTTCTCTTAGGCCCAGAACTATATTCGGCTCTCCAAGCCTTATCCCTGGCACAGAGCTGCACCCACCCAGAGGGAAAAACCTGTTATAACTTGCCACCAATGCACTGGATAGGTTGACAAGGGTCCTACTTGATGATCTGGCATATTCCATTCATTGCAGGGACCACACTTGGTGCTTAAGAGCTGATTGCAATGATAAAAAAAGTTCTCTATCTGTGCCATCCAATACTGTAGCACTAGCCACCTGTACTACCGAGAACTTGAAATGTGGCTAGTGAGCCTGGAGTATGAATTTTACATTTTATTTAATTTTAATTAAACAGCCACATGTGGCAGGCTAGTAGTTACCGTATCAGGTAGTGCAGGTGCACATTCCTGCCTGGTCATGGACTGTCAGTTCTATGAGAGACTAACTATGCCTGGTTTTGCTTACAGGCTTCTCCCAGGACCTACATAGGGTCTGTACATGATTGGCACCCCATTAATTAAAAGTTGCCAGATAAACAAATGAGGGAATTCTCTGTTTCCCTCACTAAATTCTATAATCACTTTAAGAGCAGAAACTGTCTTTCTTTCTGTGTGGAAAAAACCACACAACATGAAATTTTCCATCTTAACCATTATTAAGTGTACAATTCAGTAATTAACTTATATTCACACGGTTGTGCAACAAGAGACTTGTCATTTTGTATTCTCAAAACCCAATACAGTGCCTGGCACATAATCTTAGTAAATGTTGACAAGGATTGGGGAGCTCCAGGTTTTTGAGAAGGCCAGAACAAAGGTTCCAGTGCCATTTCCTACCCCTCCCCAACACCTTCTCTTGGGCTTTGAGAATAACTAAGTGAAAACTCTAGAGGCTGGGTTATAAAGAAGGTTTACAATACAGTCCATTGGGGGTATGGAATAAAATAAACTTTATGTTTTTAAAACCTAAAATAAAGTTAATCTACATATGAATTGACAGTACTAGTACATGTAATAACTTACAAATGTACAAATACTGGGGGTACAGTACTGCCTTTCTAATTTTGCTGATTGATTGGAGGCCACAGGCAATTGTATATTTAAATCGTATCTATTTTTGAACTCACTACTAGCAGAGGAGTCAAAATGTAAGTTCTGACTCCCAAGTAAATTTTCTTTTCCTTTTTTTTTTTAAGGTTTTATTTATTTACTTTTTAGAGAGAGGGGAAGGGAGGGAGAAGGAGAGGGAGAAAAACAGCAATATTTGAGAGATACATCAATCAGTTGCCTCTCACCAGCTCCCAACTGGGAACCTGGCCCACAACCTAGGCATGTGCCCTGACCGGGAATCAAACTGGTTACCTTTTGGTTAGCAGGCCGGCGCTCAATCCACTGAGCCACACCAGCCAGGGCTCAAGTAAATTTTCAGTCTTAATCATAAAATTGGGGTCTTGAACCCCAGAAGCACTCAAAAGGGATTATAAATCAAGAAAGTTTGAAGAAGATCCATTTTCTGATACTCAATTTTCTATGCTCTTTCTTTAAGGGGATCTTTCTAAAAAGGCACCTTGGTTAAGGCATCCCCTTTCACAACTCACAGAATAGAGGGTTTTACAAGAGAAAGTGGCACCTCTCATCTATTAGGAGCCCCACTGTGGGCACTGCTTTGTGGAGCAGGTATGAGAACTCTGAGTGACTCTAAGATAAGGTAAACAAGTCTTTTTGCAGGTCATGTGGTTTCCAATTCTTTGCTTTCAACAAAATTGAAGGAGACACCAATCAAGTTTCAGTGGATCATTCAAAACAATTTGATAATATTAGGCATATAACTTAGAAGTTCAAAGAATTGAATGACATTTCATAACAAAATTCATTGGTTTCCATTTATTTTTCTACCTAGCTACCAAATATGAAGAATGTTTCTGAATGTTTAAATCTATAAAAATAATGTAAGTCAATCACCCTGGCTGGTTTGGCTCAGTGGATTGAGCGTCGGCCTGCGAGCTAAGTGTCGCTGGTTCGATCTTCCAGTCAGGGCACATCAGAGAAGGAAAACTCTGACTCCAAAAAACCTCCGCTGCCTTGCGGCATACCTCTTCAGGGGAAAGGCTAAGGGAGTAAACCCCGACAGAAAATCCGGAGCCAGAGTCCCTAAGGCGGTTTGACGTTGTAGTCAACACCGGCAACTCCTGCGGCGCACCTGAAGCCAAGCTGTATTGACTCCGTCTTTCCCTTGGACCCTTCGGCTGCGAAGAGAGGGGGGGTCTGCTGCATGGGCAACAGCAGACCCTCCATATCACCGTGCCCAGGCTCTGTAGCTTCAGCTTCACTGGAGAGGACACTCCAGCGTCATCGCAAGATGTCGATTCAACACGGGAGGAGACAGATACCGTGTCACTCCCGAGTCGGACTGCACAGCCATTCTCGGCGGTGCAGATAGACTCTTAAGAAGCTACACCATCGTCTCTCGAGACGGACGGCTGCCGACGACGGAATGTAAGTCAAAATAGATGATAAACTTCTGGTCTAGCAATAAGTAACAGGCATCCACATATTAATGGAATGGACTAAATGGGAAAAAAACCTGCCCCTACCACCTCATTAATAGATGTATTTCCAAGAAAAATTTACTTTTTATATTTAATAGCTGTTTATATCAAAATTTACAATTATTTATATTTTTGTGATCAATCAAGTGTTAACCACTGTAACAAAATCAGCAAATCTTGTGACAAAAATTGTTAACATTTAGAGCTTTATGAACCAAGGAAGTTTTAACTAAAAGATTATATTGGCCCCTGGCTGGTGTGGATCAGTGGGTTGAACACCAGCCTGCAGACCAAGAAGTTGCCATTTCAATCCCTGGTCAGAGTACATGTCCGGGCGGGGGCTTGTGAGAGGCGACCAGTGGACGTTTCTCTCTCACACGGATGGTTCTAACCTTCTCTCTCACACTTTCCCTCTCTCTAAAAGTAAAAAATTAAAATTAAAAAAATAAAAATAATTGTATTGGTGTATTACTCTAAAATATTTTCAATCGTTAAAATATATTACAATAGGATAAAATCTGTAACGGGGTGGAATGGAAATATGTACAAGCTCCTGGAAGGAAAGGACCAATGTAAATTACCAGCTGTTAAAGAATTAGTTTGTTTCTCAATTTTTTTTTAATGGATAATGGAGGATGTCAAAATACTATGCTATCATATTTAGATTCCCTTGGACATTTAAAAGAGGTATTAAAATTTTTACTTTAAAATGTCAATATTCATTTTTCTTTGAATTTTCATAACGACTGTAATGAATATTCAACTAAAGGCACACAGAAGTGAAAAAAATTCATGTTCATAACATGTTAGAAAGGCCCTGGCCAGGTACTCGGTTAGAGCAGCGTCCCCATGCCCAAGGTTGTGCTAAGTTGGCGGGTTTGATCCAGCAGCAGGATACATGCAAGAATCAGCCAATGAATGCATAAATAAGTGAAACAGCAAATCGATGTTTCTCACGCTCTCTCAAATCAACAAATTAAAAAAACAAGATGCTAGGAAGGATATTCTTTAGAACTATTTAAGCTAAGGCATATAATGTAAAAATAATCTTTTAGAAGACTTAAAAGCCACTGTCTGGGATTTAAGGACCCCCGGGTCTACAGCGCCTGCTCCCACCCCTAAGGTACGGGTTTGGTCTGTGGAAGCGCATTTGTCCTGCTCTGCCTAATACAGGGAATCTTTGATAAAAAAAAAAAAAAAAAAAAAAAAAAAAAACCCACAAAAATACAAAACAAACTGCTCCCCAGTGTGCCCTGCCCTGGGGCTCTGCCCGCCGCCAACCAGCCGCCGGGCCCTGGGCTCAACCGGCCCTCGGCCCCTCCCCGCCAGCAGCCGCCGACCCAATCCCCCGCCCGCGCCCCTGCCCCGCCCGCCGCGCCACCTCCCAGCCCCAGCAGTCCTGCCCCGGAGTAAATAAACCACCGGGCAGGGACCCAGACAATGGGCCTTGGCGAGGAGTTAATGGGCTGGGCCTCTCGCGTTAGCCGAGTGTGACCGGAGCTGGCAGGGGGCCTGGCCTGGCGCCAGCATCGATTACGACTAGACGGAGCCAGGGCAGACTTGGCACGGGCGGGCCCCGCAGCTGGCAGATTCAGTCACCCTGGCCATGCGGGCACTTGGCCTGCCCCGGGCACCCGCTGCCACCCGCTGGCCGCGCTCCCACAGGCTGCCGACACTGCCAGCGGGGAAGGGCCGCCTGGTGAGCCCCCAGACTCTCGGCCCTGACCTTTCGTCCTCCCTGGGGGACTGCCCCTGATCTGGCCTCTTCCTGTCCTAGCTGCTCTGTGGCCCTACGGACGGGGGTGGGGGACGTGGTGGGGGATTGGGCAGCGGCACGGAATGAGAACCTGCGGAGGTTGCTAAGCTTGGCTGGTGTCTGTCAGCAGGAAGAGCAGGTGAAGGAGGCCTGAATTCGTCGCCAGATTGGGGCCCCATGAGGTCTTTCTTCTCCTGCCCCTCAAAAACCCTGCGGGGGCCACTTGGTTCTGCTCCACCTCAGCAACCCCACCCTGAAGAGGGAGTGGGACAGGAGGCAAGGGAGCCAAACTGAAGAGCTCTCCTAAGCTCTGTGAGGGCTTAAAAAAAATCAATACTTCTTCTCCCACCTTCTAAGTTCTTCTGCCGGGGCTACTCATCAAAATAACAGAAACAGATTAACCGGAGAAAATCAAATTTTAATACATGTACATAAGAATTCAAATAAGCATGAGAATTCCAAAGACACTGATGCAATATTGGGTTTATATGACATTTTTCGACAAAGAAAAGGGGGGAGGACAGGTATTAAGATTTCAGAAGTGAGAATGGACAATTTACAGGTAGTTGAGGAAGAGCTGAAAGTACACAGCAGGAAAATTCTTGCCAAGCAACTCAAACAATGGGACACAGTGGGTATCTAGCTAACAGGCTAGGAGTCTTCCTGACAAATGCTAGGGTGAAGATCCTAAGGTGATTAAGCCAAGGCTCCCTTCCTAAAGCAGGTTTTCCTATCTTGAATCTCTTGGGCAGGAAAGGGGGGGAGGGTCAAAGGTTCTTTCTGAGTCTTGTTTCTTTCTTTCTTTCTTTTTTTAATTTTTATTTATTGATTTTTAGAGCAAGAGAGGAAGGGAGAAAGAGAAAGAAACATCAGTTTGTTGTTGCACTTACTGATGCATTCATTGGTTGACTCTTGTATGTGCCCTGACCAGGGATCAAATCCACAACCTTGGCATATGGGACAGGACGACACTAATCAACTGAGCTACGCGGCCAGGGCCTGAGTCTTGTATCTTAATAAACAGTTTAAAATCAATATGCCAACAGGCAACTTCAAGGTGGCAAAATTTTGGTTCCCTTCACTTCTCTGCTAAGAAGTTGTTCAAATTGCAGTTTACAAGCTGGGCTTGGCTGGGTGGAAAGGAAATTCTTTGCTTTTTAAAGTTTACTTCTATTTCCCAGACTGTTTGGACACTCTCCCCTGGGCAATGAAGTATAGTATAACTCTTCATCACAGCATGTGTCTATCTCAAGCTGGTTCCCTGTCCTATCCTGAAGAGATCCATGGTCTCACAGTCTTGCTGAGCAAAGATTTTGCAGGTTTGGCCTGACATCAGGGACACAAATCATTACACTGGAAAGAGTCTCCAAATCTGAGGGAATAGTACATCTCTTCCCTGAGAGGTCCAGGAAACCCCACTGAGGAGAGAAAACACCTGGCCACATGCCCAGAGTGACAGTTCCTGCTCCCTGAGAAGAGCAGGGAGGTCAGGTCCTCTAGAGCCTGATCATCCCACAACTTCGGAGCTGCAGGTGGAGATGTATCCTCCCAGCAAGCAATTACAATCCCACCCCACCCCATTATCCAGAGAAGAAAGCTGAACCAGGGAGTGAGAGAGGCATTTGAAAGGGACTACTCCAGAGTGGAGGAAAAGCAGTTGGGTCTCATGCACTTCCTGTTCTTCCCCTAAACCTCAGTTTCCCCTCCTCCAGCTCTAGAGCCACATCTTTTTCCATGAGCTCTGTTCTCAGAGGGTGTTTTGATATGTGTAATGACAGACCAGCTGAGAGTGAGTGAGACTTGGGGGGTGGGGAGAATGTGTGGCCCACCAAATGACATCAACTCTAACAACATTGGGAAGCTGTGCCCTCCAAACTGAATGAGGACACAGTGACAAAAAACAAAACTTGTCTGGACTAGGGATGAGAAATGTCCAGACATTTTGGACTAAAGGGAGGAATGGTGGGAAGGATTACTTTTCTAAAAGGAATATGGACATTTGATGGAGAAATGGAAATGGACGATTCTCTTTTCCCCCCTCTACACTTACTTTTTTTAAAAAATATTTTATTTATTTTTAGAGAGGAGAAGGGAGAGAGAAAAAGAGGGAGAGAAGCTTTGATCAGTTGCCTCTTGCACGCCCCCAACCAAGGACATGGCCCTGCAACCCAGGTGTGTGCCCTGATGGGGAATCAAATGGACGGCCCTTTGGTTCGCAGGATGACGCCCAACCCACCCAGCCACACCAGCCAGGGCTACACTTACTTTTTTAGTGTCCTTTAAGGACCCACAAAAAACACTTAGGTCGTTTAGGCACATAAAATGTGCTATGCA
Source organism: Furipterus horrens (assembly GCF_987537825.1). Classification (NCBI taxonomy): domain Eukaryota; kingdom Metazoa; phylum Chordata; class Mammalia; order Chiroptera; family Furipteridae; genus Furipterus; species Furipterus horrens. The sequence continues at coordinate 146,954,179 of NW_028327173.1, forward strand.
TAACTTGGCTCATAAAATTGTCACCTTTGTTATATGGTTTTAGAGATGTGAAGGCCTGTTAAAAAGTTAAAAATGTGTTGTTAATGGAGAGTCTTTATATTCCCCCAATATTTTTTAAAACCAAAGGACTCAGGGAGTTTGAGGTTTTTTTTCGCCCCTGGTCTTCACATCTACAGCCAGGACTCATCATCCCTTTGGCGTCTGTTCACACAGGAGCTTGAAGACCTCTCTCACTGGAGAACCTCAGGCCCAGGGCCAGGTCACGCACTGGTGACCTGAGCCGCTGCAGCCACAGGAGACCCTGTGCTTAGAAGGGCCTGCACTTGGTTTAATACTCTGCAGTTGCCATGTTAAAATTCATTTTCAACAAGGAGCCCACATTTTCATTTTGCACTGGGTCCCACAAATTACCTAGTGGATTGTGTTTGCACCCTACCAGCAGTCCCTTTGCCTGAGGCCAGCGCTGACCTTCCTGCCCTGGTCCCTGTGGACCATTGCTGGTCCCTAACAGCAGTCTCTCCAAGATCCTGGATGGCTTTGTCCTTTCCTAACTCTCCTTGTTCTCTCTAGGCCTCTGCATTCCTCTCCTGTCCCCTGCCAGCTCATCAGCATCTCCTTCTTATATCCCCCTTTTGTCTGGCTCTGGTGACCACCTGGAACACACCAGCATCACTGAGCCTGTTTCCAGTGTGGAGTCAGTTTGAGCGGCCAGGCTTGCTCCCTACTCCAGCTGGTGCTCCCCTCCAGAAGCCATACTTTACGCAGAGGAGGAAGTCTTCAAAGGAGCCATGCCTTCCTGGTTGTTCCTTTCACATCCTGGTCCAGTCTGAGGGTGTTTTTGCAATTTCCCTGTCAGTTTGGTGGGAAAAGTTCAAAGGGAATCTGTCTTCCTTTCTGGCCTCCTTTCCAGATGGAGGAGCTTTCTCTCGACTGTTCCTCTGCCCCACCTCTCTCAAGGAAATTGGTGTCTTTCTTCCTCTCTCCGCTACCAAAAAAGGTCCATTCATGAGGATTATCCTTAAAGCAGGTGTGTGTATGTATGGGGGAGGGGTGGCATCTAAAGCACAGGGAAGGTCAGAAGCCAGCCAACTGCCTGGCTTTGGGGTCTCTTTGCCAACGCCCCCCTGTGGAGTTAGACTCTCAGACAATTGGAGAGGGCAAAGCAGGGAAAGAGAGCTCCTGGGGCTAGGAGAACATTAGCAGCTTTCACTAGAGCACTTGCAACATCAATTCTGAAAGAAGGTGATGGACTGTTCATAATTTGCTTCTCCTGGACATACTTTCTAGTGGCTTGTGACAAATGGGAATTTGCCCACTTCCTATGAGGAAGTTGAGCGTCTGAGACTATTCACTGGAAAGAACCTTGGACCCCAGAGGTCTAAGAAGCGGCCTCCGATTCCAGAATGTGTGGCAGTCATTCCCGATCCAAAGTGGGAGTTTTCTAGTTCTCCCAAGGCATCAGTATTGCTCAGCACTCTACTCTGTCAATTATAACTGCCCCCAAATCTAGTATAGTGTTCAGGGAAGTGTGTAAACACAGTTAACATCACTCTTCCACCCCTGCTCTCCCTGTCAGACATAACCACTCACTGCAGAAGAGCCTGCCAGACCCAAGGACAAGCCCTGGGCTCCAAGACTACCTTTCAAAATCAGCACTGAAGCCAGCCAGAGACAAACTGGGCATCTCCCCAGACCTGGGGATTGAACTAAATAGGTAGGACTTGAAAGCACCAGGAAGACAAGGTGAACAGTAGACCAAGAGGCAGCAAAAACATGCTCTGAACATTTAAATCCCAAAAGAATAGAGGGGGCTGGCTTCCAGAGAGACCTCCCCATGGAGCAGATTCAATTGACAGAGGAATATCTGTTTAGGCTCTGGAGAAAGGGGGAAGGTGCCTGGGACAGAAGGGCAGAGGAGCACATGAGGTCAGTCAGCAAAAATTACTTCTTACCCCCAAAAGGGAAGAGGAGTAAGGGTGGAAATTACCCTCTTAAGCAAGATTTCCAAGATACTGGGTACCAGTGGAAGAAAAAGAGGCACACAGAGCAGGAAAATCACACAAAGTGATTCACTGAGTCTAACGATAAAAGGAAGGGAATTGGAGTAAGTGTTGAAATTTTAGCCATTTTAGTCCACCTTGTGACTCAACAGTGCCTGGGACTTTCCCTGCACAATTAATGCAAATGGACATGGAATACCCTTTGGGGTCAGAGATGTCATCTGTGCACCAATTATTTATGCACCCTTCTGTAGTGTGCAGGTGATGCTGGGAAGTGCCCGCCCAGCCAGGAACTACATTCCCCAGCTTCTCTTGCAGTGTGATACCGTGTGACTAGTGCTCACTAATGGAAAGTGAATGGAAATGGTGTGTGTCGTTTCCAAACTGATGTGGCTAAGAAGCAGATGTGCTGCCCTGACCAGGCGGCTCAGTTGGTTGGAGCATCGTCCGTACACCAAAAGGTTGCAGGTTTGATCCCTGGTGAGGGCACATACCTAGGTTGTCAGGGCACATATCTAGGTTGCAGTTCAATCCTTGGTCAAGGGCATGTATGGGAGGCAACTGATCAATGCTCCTCTGTCCCTTCTTCTCTCTTTAAAATCAATAAATATATCCTCCAGTGAGAGTGAAAAAAAGCTAAAAAAAGAAAAGCAGCAGCACATATGCCTTTTCCACCCTCTTTTTCCCCATGTGTACTGGCTTTTGAAGATACATGCGAGGTTTGACAAGCTAGAAGGAGCCCAGATCCTTGAATCATCACAACAAAGGCCGCCCACCAAACACCCTCAGTAGACAACAGTGTGAGTGAGAAATAAACTTTTCTGTGTTAAGCCTTTTTAAGATTTTGGGGGGTTATGTAGTAGAGTAGCTAGCATTCCTTACATCTCTGACCCAGAAATTGTACTTATAGGAATGTTTACTAGAGAAACAATCAGAGATGCAGATTTATAGAGCCTAAGAACAATGAGGAAAACCTTAAACAGTTTTAATCAGTGAGCACTGCACAGGGCTCTGAAATATGGGAATGGGAAGTAGCCAGAGAAAATAGATTGGGCAATTGCACAGTAGTACAAATACTAATAGTTGTGATAGGAAATAAGGAAGACTAGCAATTGAGAAGAAAATAAGAAAACTGATCAATAAGCCCTGTGTTTAACAAGTGTAGAAACTGAACCATCTGTCCAAACATTTTGGAAGAGGTTGGTGAATAGATCCTGGCATGGGAATACTTCGTTAATTGCAATCAGGGAGTAATCAGCATTTTTCCCCCTAAGAAATCCTTTGATATATGATTAAATTGTCAAGATCTCTTTTACCTTTAATATCTGGATTTCTCTAGCACAAGTACCCTAACATTAGTGTTTTCATAAATCTGAAGCCTTTTCTTCTCCTTTTTGTAAGTGGTCCTTCTCACCATCCTCTCTGGCCCCAGGCAGTGATGGTAGTGTTGGTAGAGTAATGTTTAAAATATACTATATTTATACATTGCTTATATTTTCACATACATGTTCACTATTTTGCAGGATTGTAATTACTACTGCAAATGGCATTTTTTGGATGGACAACCTGCACACACATCAGAAACGATTTTCAAGGTTCTATCATTTCACATTTTTGAAATAGTGATCTCAAATATGAGCAGAAAATGAAAAAGGAGAAAAAAACTGTTCCCCTTTGGTTACTATGCATAGTCAGGATAGGCCAGGGTATGCTACAGTAATAAAGTAACTCTGAAACTCCAGTGGACACAAAAAGATTTCTTTTTCTCTTAGGCTATGTGTTCATTCAGGGTTGGCTCCACACTCAGGGAACCAGGGTGACAGAAATTACACCATATTGTAGCTGCACTATCTGGAACAAAAGGCCTCCTCAATCACTGGAACAAGGGACGAGAAAGTAAAGAATGGCACATGAGTATTTTCTGCACCAGCCTAGAGTGGACACATATCATTTCTGCTTGTATTTTATTGCTCAGAACTTGTCACATGGTCCAACTAACTTGAAGGACTAAATACAATGTTTAGTGAGCACCACTGTCTCTGCCATAATTACTATGTCTTCTCTCGTCCTGTCTACCATTTCCTTCCCGGAACTGCCTGTTTTCAACTTATCTTAACCTATGTACGATAATCTAACTTTCTGACATTGTACAAGGCCAGAGATAGCAAATATGCTGTCATTTCCTCCTCCCATGCCCAGCAGACACTGTTCATTGGTCATAGCACTCTTTTCTGTTGAGCCAGGAGGGAGCCTCAGAATCTTCCCCAACAAGGGTGGCTGCCAGCTTCTCAGTATCCTCACTAGAGATGAAAGTTATTTCATCTTATCTAAGGAATTTCACTGACCCCTAGGACATGGAACTGGCTTACCTGACTTGACTTCTTTCTTTGGGAATGGACATGAGACCAGCAGGCACTTGATCATTTATTTCTGTTATCTGTACTATATACAAAAACTTAATCTGGGACCTCCAATGTTACCAGCAATTTTGGGCTTTGGTATTTCCCCTTCAACTTCTACCACTTTGATCAGGGTAAGAACAATCAAAGGAAACTTGACTTCCTTCACAGCCAACAGGGGCTAACACAAGAAAAGGAATCTTTAGGGGAAAAAACAGAAACACAAGTCCTTCTGAGCCAGAGCTTTGGAATGGGAAAGTCCAGACCTGCTCTCCAGAAGCCTCTACAGTTTCACGGGTCGCTCTCCTAAACCAAGGAAGGGAATGTTTCATTCTGACCCTCAGTGATACGGCGCAAAGAGAATATTCCTCATCTAAAAATATTTAATAATAAATTTTAAAAGGAAAGAAAATGTTCCTTTTCTTAAGGGCTGAATTAAGTAGGATCTTAATTAAGAAAATCTATAACGTTCTTCCTCTCAGCCATTAAAACTCTGCTCACCATTTTCTGTTTCTTGAGAGCTTTCTCCTGAGCCTCTGGGGTCTCTGGTAAGAGACACTTTAGAAAATAGAGAAGTTGGGCAGATTGCAGGCTTCCTCGTTTTTTCCCTTTAAGTCGTTTCCCAAAACTTGTTCAAGTCCTCACGTTCTACAAAGTGAAGATTTGTTCTCTTACACCAATAGTCAAGAAGCCTCTCCCGGCAGAAGTTTTCACTACTGTTGCTGTTTGGAATTGGCTCAGCAGACGTAAACAGGGTCATCTGGGGCCAAAGAGGGTGGGTGTTTAGTTTTAAAGCTCTGGGGTTAAGAGTGAAAGCATGTGACTCCAGCCTGGCCAGAAACAGAGAAGCCTTTGTGTGCAGGGAGCCAGCGATTGGCAGTCCTGAGGCTAAACACAGGGGAGAGGGAAAGAGCAGAGCGCTGACACAGGTTTCAAGGGTCTGACAGGATACCGCTGGAGGGAGGTTAACTCTTTGTGTCAGGCTCAGAGGCTTCCGTGGGCAGCGCTTCTGTTTGTGGCTCATGCTAGAGCAAAGAACTTTAAAAAAAAAAAAGAAAAGAAAAAAGGAGCTTCCTTGGCTTGCAGAGGAATACATGTACTCCTGTAGCCAGTGTTGAGAAGAGGCAGGCTAAAGCAACTGGAAGCAAAAGCAATGTCTGGGAGGGGCTGGGGGCTGGCAGATAATCCAAAAGAATTTCCTTGGAGTCCTAACATCGAAACACTGCAGACTGTTCCTGTGCCACACATGCCCCCCACCCCCTCCTCCAGGGCTGGGATGAACCAGAGAAGAGCAAAGGGCAGCCTGGACGAAGTCTCCTCCTTACTGGCCCTCCTCAGCATGGTGGTGGGCAGAGCATTGCTAGAGGGAAGCCGGCAGGCTGACTCAGCCCTCCCTGGCTCTACCCTCAGACCTCCGCAGCACATGGGCAGCATCATTCGCCAAGGTGCTGGGGACCCACAGGCACTTGGTGAGCTTGGGCTCTGCTCACGGTCAACACTGAGTGAGGCAGGAGGCCCTCGGCCTGGCACACTGTCCAACTCTGCTCAGAGCCCACCTGCCTCAGTGCCAATGTGCCCTTTCCCTAATCCCACTTCTGCCCAGATATTGCTGCATTGAATATTTTTGAAGTGAGCAAGTCAAGTTTCCTGAAAGTCTGCACAATCTGACGACTTTCAGACTTTGGCAGAAGGAGGAAAAAGAAACAAAGTTCACTGAAAGCCTGGACCCGTGAGACTCCTCAGGAGGCGTTCAGTAGTAGTATGGCAGTGGACGGCATACCTTGCTGAACATCACTCAGTACTCAGCCCATTCCTCCAATAGTTACTGATCACTCCTTCCTTCCACAAAGATTTCTGAGCATTGTTCAAGGGTCAAGTATTTTGTTGGGTTGTAAGGATAGAGCACCTAATGAGACAGGCCAGTTCCTGCCACCAGGAGACTTCAGTCTATCCAGACATGCCAAGAGCCATACACACATTAATGCTCACTGGTCAAGAAAATGGCAATAGGCCCTGGCCAGGTGTCCCAGCTGGTTACAACGTTGCCCAATACACCAAGGGTAGGGCCCATACAAGAATCCAACCAATGGCTTTCCCCCTGGCCACAACATCAGGGGTATCAAAAGGCTCACTTACATGATTTCCAGAAAACATGTAGCAGACGCATAAAACTCTTAAGACTTCAATTCCTTCCCACTCAAAAAATTTAAAACATCTATTTTGTATGTAGAAGATAGTCGATCAAAGGACTAAATGTCTGTTAAACTGAAAAAACAAAAAACAGATCACTCAATGAATGCATAAATAAGTGGAACAACAAATTGATGTTTCTCTCCCTCTCCCTCAAAAATCAATCAATACAGTTTTTTCTAAGTGATAATAATTATACTGGGTAAACGGTGACTGCCAGTGGTGAGGGGTTGTCCTGACAGAATGAAATCTAGTCTTACAGGCGGGTTCGGTTTCCCTAGTTGATGAAGTGTCGCCAGCCCCTCTCTAGATTTCCGAGGCATCACTGCTGCAATGATGATTAGTGGCAGCACGGTGGGGCAGCACCAAGTCCTCGTGTTTAGGCAGGAGCATCACTGAGCCCAGGCCTGATCTGCCAGACTCAGGGCTCATGGCTTTTTCCATAGCTGCTGTTTGGAACAGCACCCAGTCCACCTGAATGTGCGTGTGCGCAGGACCTAGGAAACTGGGGCCCGGTGCTCAAGGGCACTTGGCAAATTAAATGATGTGTTAGAAATGAGGTTGCCACCAGGCACTGAACCCTCTCCACTTCAAAGATAGAGTCACTGGGCAGAACCCAGGACTCACTCGAGTGAAAAACAAGAATCTTTTATGAGAGCTGCCCAGAGCACCCAGATTTTTGCCCTTGAAAGCTCCTGGGTCTCCCAGAGCCCCAGGGCACACACCTTCAGCGTCTGATTGCTTCCTACCAGCTCATTCAGCACGAATCCTGAGACACCTTCATCAGGAGCCCTCTCTGATTTGATAGGACGGCATCCAAGCTCATTGCCTACTTAAAGCTGGATAAGATAGCAGGGCTGCAAAGACAACTGTGGCCATAAATACCCTGTCTGCACGGTGATGTGGCGGTCTCCAAAAGAACCAGGCTGTTGTCACAGTTTCGATCTCTGAGTGTGCTAAGGGAGAAGAGTGCTCTCTGAAATCCAGAATGCAGTATAATAAACACAAATACATCCAGAGATCACACCGCCCTCCTTCATACTTCTTGCAGCATGAACAAAGTCAGGAGCAGAAACAGGAAAGAATTGGCTGTGGTTTCTCAGTTTTTGTACTACTTGTTCTTCACAGATATGCAGTCTGGTCCTGCCCTATTTTACAGAGGTGAAGTCACTACTTTGCCCCAAGTCCTTCAGGCAGTTAGGGACAGAGTCAGCCTAAAAACCCAGTCTCCTTAATCCTAGTCAGGTGCTTCATACCAACTGCATTTCTTTTAGGACATAAATTTGAGGGCAGGGATCCTATGGCCTTTCTTTAAAATCCGTGCATGGGCACAGGGTGATGTCTTGCTCGTGGTAAGGAGTTCATGAGCCAGTGCTGCTGACTCATTCGATGGACCTTGTCTCCTCTCCTGGGCAGAGACTGGCGTTAATTCAAATGCTAGTGCCAAATCTACCTGCAAAGGTAGCGGTAAGCCAGGGGACCCTAGGATGGCAGCAAAAGCACTGGCCAGAATGGACGTCACTTGCTCTTACCCTCCCTTCAGGACAATTCCAATTCTAATTCCACTCTGAGCCTTCCCATCAGGAAGACAAGCACTTCTCCCGAGGAAGCAGGGGATTAAGGACAAAGTGACTGAGTTTAGTGGTCCAATGGAGTCTCACTTTCCATAGGAACTGGTTCCAAGACCTCCTGTAAGGCAAAAATCACATCACGTGAATGTTGCCCTTAAACATCCTTTCAGACACCCATGAAATACAACAAGCAGACATATCACTTCTCAGGAAATCCCAGCCAGCCAGCTTTTCCTTCAGCTTGGAAGAGAGCTCTGTGGCCTCAGTTGAGAAGCAAAGAAAACCAGTGGCAGTCAGGGCCACACTGGGCCAGAAAACCTTATCTTTGAGTGTGATACAGCGCTGGTGCGATAGGAGGCCAGGAAAGGGCTGTCGTGCATGTTCCCACGTCTCACTACAGGCACCACATGCTCACTGAGTGGTGATACACATTTCTTCTCTCTCTCCCTGTACACGCCCCCAGACTGAGCCGGCACAGTTGATTTTGTATAAATTAAATGGGTGCTCCAGGAATCTCCACCTTAACACCAGTCTGTCAACATGCTGCCTACCACCTTGGGCTGCCACCCCTGAATTCCTGACCCACAGAAACTGTGAGATAATAAGTGTTCGTGGTTTTAAGCTGCTAAATTTGGGACATTTTGTTACATAGAATACGAATGCAGAATTCTAATACAAGGAGATAGCTGGAGAGGCAAGCTAAGGAGTGTGAACTTGATTCAGGAAGACAAGTTTTCCAGCAGAGAGTGATGGAATCAGTGTGTCTTTTATAAAGGTCCCTGGCTGCAGAGAGGTCACCGTGGAAGGGGCATGGCTAGCAAAGAGGCCAGTTAGGAGGCTCTATAGTTGTCTAGGCAGAAAAAAAAAAAAGAAAGAAAGAAAGAAAAGAAAAAGACTCACGTTAAGACAACACAGCGGAGACAGAAGACAGGTGCAAGGGACAGTTCCCAGTAAGAATGGTCAGACCTCATTGATCAGCTGCCTACGAATAATTTTTAAAAAGTAATAATATCAGTTAACATTTATGGACAACTTAATATGTGCCAAGCACTGTTCTAAGTGCCTTACACATCTTCACACAATTAATGTTCACAACAACCTTAAGATAGATACTATTGTCATCTCATTTTACAGATGAGGAAACTGAGGCACAGAAAGGCATGTGACCTGCCCAATGCCATTCAGCTGGTGAGCAGCAAAAGCCTGGGCTCAAACCTGGGCAGCTGCGCCTTTAACTTCTTACAGGACTTCCTGGGGAGGGATCAGAGAGAGAGAAAGGAGGGGCAGGGTGGGACAGGGGTGAGCTCTCAGGTTTCTAGTCTGGGCAACTGAATGCAGCCTTACCCAAAGTAGGAGCAGATGACTTGACTTGAAAGAAAGACAGTACATCACCAATCACCTACTAATTCCCTGTGTACCTCATAGAAGCTGCTAATGGGCTCAACTACAATCCAGCACGTGAAATGTAGAATAACATCCGGACGTGGCACCAGGCCGCACTTCTACCACACTCCAGTAAAAATAAACCTCTCTGTCCAAATATAGAGTGGTTAGAAGTGCCATGTTTTACAGGAGAAGAGGCAGTTATTTGGCATTAAAAATAGACAAGTTTTGGCTTCCCTGCAGATCTGGGCAAGAGCACTGCAGTTTCCAAGTGGAAACCCAGATGGATGGGGTAGGCCCCCCTCAAACTGACTCAGCTATTTAAAAAGCCCAATAGAAAACTGCCTTCCTTTTCTGGGTCTCAGTTTACTCACCCATAAAACGAAGAGCTTAGACAAGATGGTTCAGCATCACTTCGAGCTCCCGCTGTCTAGGAGGGGAGGAACTGGAGTCCGAAGCTGGTCCTCAGAGAGCCGACAGCTTCCTAAATCACGGGCCCGGCAACTTGGCCCTTTGGCTCCCAGCTTACTGCTGACAGGGCCAGGGGTGGTTTTCCCCAAGGATTTTCAGAACTCTGTCAAGAGCTTTAAATTACCCTCTTGAGTCAGACACATTGTTAATCCACAAAGAAATGCAAGCCAGGAAGTCCCCCTGCAACTAGCCTATCTCCTAAGATGCTCCATCCAGTTGACAGGGGTGGGGGTAGTGGGATATGGGCAGGTCCTTAGCACAGCTGTATTTTACACATGGAAGAACTTGACAGCTCAGAGAGGTTACATAACTTGCCTAAGATCATTCGGCTGACGGAGGCTGAAACTGGATCCAAATCCAGGTCCGGATTCAAAGCCCGTGTCTTTCCACCTCGTGAGGCTTCTGCTGTGCTGCTTACCGTGTTCAGAAGGCTCTTCTCCATTCCAACAGGAAAGGGAAGTCCTGACAAGCCGGGACCCTCAGGGGTAACTCAGGATGGCAGCTGAGACACAAGTTAGGAGTCTCAAATTCCCTAATGGGTCCCCTTGCATTTTTACCACACCTTGAAACAGACCAGCTTTGCTTTAAATGGTTTTATTAAAAACTGTACCAATTGATGAAGGGAACACACACGCACGCACGCACGCATGCACGCATGTGAAGAACAGAAAGCCAAATATATTCTGTACAGATTAAAAAACAATAGGTCCCAATTCCCCTCCCTCTTTCCCTGTCTCTCTCCCAGAGGCAGGGTGCCTAGAACCCAGGGAAACTGCTCTGGGGTGAACAAAATGCTACATTCTCACTGGGTCTCCCTTGACAGCCCTGTGGACGCAGGGATGGGGCCCTGCTGGGCAATCCTCGCAGAGCAGGGAGAGGTGCTGGCCACCTCTGCAGAGAGGGGCCATGTGAACCTGGGAGCCTGCACGGGCTCCGAACACCTTCAGCTGCTGTTCTCTGGAAGCGCTGGGCTTTCCCTTCCATCCCCTCACGGCTCTAAGTCCTCACTAGCCCTAAGGTGCCTGCCCACTGCCCAGTGTCCCCAAGAGGTTTCATGGACTGATAAGTTAATCTTTTCCTGGGACAATTCTGGCTTAGGTGGCCTGCCACCAAGGGTCCCTGCCTATACACAGAGGGGTCCTAGGCTTCCTACAGCCTGGGCTGCAGCACTGATTCACAGAAGCCCTGGGAGCAGTGGCAATTTAAGTCTTCCTGCTTCTGCTGTTCTCTACTCTCCCACCCTCCTCTTCATCAAGTCCCCCCCAAAAGACAAGCTTTCCTGGGGCAATGTAGTCCTTGCTGACTAGGACAGTTAAGTGGCTCCCCAGCCCCATTCCCAGAAGACTTCAGGCAGATGGAAGCCCTAGATGGACCATCCCAATCAACACCCTCCCTGCCATACCCAGTCAGGAGCCACCCTGGGACAGGGCTTGGCCACTGGGGACATGAGACAATACAGCTGGGCCCCTCAGACACTGTGAACATGTCTGCCACATAAGCTCTGGAAACAGACCTACTCCTCTAGGGGGTTGGGGAGGTCACCGGGAGGTGATCTTTTTCTGCCTCAGATTGAGCAAGAGAAGGCCATGGGGACAGCTCTCCAGCAGCCCAGACTTTGAAGCAGGCAAAGGCAGAGGCCAGGCCAGGTCCTCCAACTGGCGGGGGAAGTCAGATGTCTGGCCTCGGTGTTCCCTCCCCAGTTCTGTCCACAGGCTTCCAGATACCCCTACTCTGGGGTTCTGAATTGGAAAGGCTGTTTTAACCCTGAATAGCAGGCTCTCCTTCCTCCAGGGCACTTCTACAATGGGGAGGGAGGTTGGTTTCCAGTCCCTCTCCCACCCCCAACTGTCAGCAAACCACAAAAGCTCCACAAGTCTTCAGCTGGTTACAGGTCAGGACCCAGGTCAGACTCTCCCTCCCTCTAAATCTGATTCTCCACCCCCTCACTGGAGACAGCCAAGCCTCTGGGGGTGGGGGGTGGGAAGAGGGGGCCCGGGGGGAGGGACATGTCTCCTGAGGCTGGGCTTGAGGAATGTTCAGACCAGCTCACCAGGCACAGGGGGAAGGGCCGGGGTCTAGATCACTAGGCCAATTAAAAACAGCCAGCCAGGAGGAACCTCTCTCCCTCCTGGGGCTATTCTGCTTCTGTGAGTTACCTCCTGGGTTTGCTGGGGGAAGGGAAAGCAGGGAGGTTTTACATTTGCCCTACCTTGCTTAGGATAGTTGAGTTAGTTCTTGGCTTCACAAGAGATGGAGACAGTGCAGTCACACCATCTTCCACCTGGCCCCAGGCTCCATATTCAGATGGGCTTGTCGAACTCTGGGCTCAGTTCTCAGGACAGGCCCTCCTGGGCCTGGTGGGGTCCCTGAAGTGGATGGCTTTGCCTCAGCACCAAAGTATAGAGCATTTATTTGCTCTCTCACTCAGCTCAGGTTGAAAGTCTGCCAAGAGGGGTTAAAACTGGTTGGCAGAAATGATCCTGGTTTTCTTGTGTGTTCCAGTCACGCATATACCAGCAGCCTGCCTGTCACAGCCTTGGTCCAGGAGAAGGGAAAACACCACACGTCCTCTGCACATCATAACTGGTACGGAGACACACAGAGAAGGCTGGATTTCACAACGGTCAGTGTGTTCCAGAGCCAGTGCTCATGCCTGTTCTCTGGGTTCCTTCTTGTAGCAAGAATGCATCTTCTTAGCAGACAAACCATGGTACACACCCTGAGAATATAATTCTGGCCAAGAAGAGGTAATACCTCCAGAACATCTAAGTAGAATGAAGCAAAGGCTTTTGCAGTTTGAGGTCCTTCTCTTCAGGGCCACTATGAGCCCATATGGCACCTTCATGCGAATTAGGAAAGGTACCAGTTTTTCTGGGCAGACGTAGGCCTATACAAGGGCATACAACTTTGGGAGCAGTGCACGGGCTGGATTTTAGCCTCTATTACCTTCCTCTGCAGATGCCCTTGTGCAGTGAAAAACTTGACTGACATCCAGATCAATGCTTCTTCCTTCAACAGTACTGAAGACCTCCTCTTTGCAAAATTAGAGGCACTTGGACTTGTTTAGATTTGAGAGTCTACTCTGGACTTCTCCAATTTCCTTGGTAGCCTGGGGTCTTCTCTGCCTAGGAAAACCATCTTTTCTTTGGGCCTGCTTCCTTCTTTAGCACCAATGTTATCTTTTCTTCCATATGCAAAAATTATCATTTAATTTCTAAGAGTCTGGTTAACAGGGTCTGTTAACCAGATTCACTGTTTTATTTTATTTTTTTCAGATTCCCTGTGTCTGCTATCAGAGCTGGCAGACTAGCTGCTTTAAATTCTCTCCATTAGCACCGCAGCAGGGAGAGAAGGGAAGTTCAGAGGCAGCTGTGATCCTGCTGAGTTCCAGAGCATGTCCTTTGGGCCTAGCTGGAAGCTGAAGGCAGGCAGGCAACGTTTACCCAGCTTTGACGATTCTGCACTCTAATCATTATCTATAGTTCTAAAAGACACACTTCAGCTGACAAAGTCACTGTGCAGGCTTCTTCCTGTGTCATACTAGGTGTGAAAAAGGAATGGGGATAAGGAGGAGGAGGTATGTAGTTTCCAAGGAAACCAAGGGCTCTGGGTTCCTCTAGGGCTGATGACTCTTACAGGTGGGATGGTCCCATTTCCCAGTCCCATTGCAATCCTGCCCCTTCATGCCCTAGAGCGCTGATACTGGGGGTGGAATGCAGTCTGTTGCTGGATCTTAGGAAAAAAGAGCTGACAAAGGCACAAGCTGCTGGTGACAGCACGTTGTTTGGCTATTTGGCTCATCCATGGCTGACACCCAGCCAGTTCCAGAAAGCCAGAGGTGGCAGTGGTTCTGTACCTCAGGACCAAATCCTGGGGCCTCCAAGTGGGACCAAGTCAGATTTGAGGCCTATGGAGAAGTTTGGTTCATTTTGTGGCATCTTTGAAGGGTCCTTGGAGAAACCCAACCCTCCCTGAGGTCTGCTGGAGATGACAGGGGCTGGGCAAGAATCCCTGAGCCCTTGGGGCAGGCACTGGCTGGGCCACATGAGGACCCAGATATAGGCAGACTGGCTTAGCGAAGTTGCCATGCTCCGCTGGAAAGCCCCTGGCCAAGGCCCTGGCGGGTTAAAGCAGTGTGACTGTCCAGATCTCAGCCCCATCCATGGTGGACAGCTGACAGGTTTGGTGGAACCAGGAGGGCAATCCAGTCTCCTATTGCTTAACAGCGTTCCTGTGGGTAAACTACAGTCCAGTCGTCAGAGAACAACTTCTGACGGAAGAATCTACTTGCTGGAGCCCTTGGGAGGAACCACCATCAGAGACACATCAGCCTCTACTTCAACAGTGTTTGACAAAGGCCCCATTCCTGGTCAAGGCCCTGAACAGGGAAAAAGGTCCCACTTGGGTATGTCTTATGTACACACAGAGATAAATTTTTTAAGATAAAAACAACACAAATCAACTTCACAAGACACAGTGTCAGTCCTCGCCGGTGTCCTTCCTGTGGTGCCCCATTCGAAGAGGGCAGCCCAGCCTCACCTGGGACCTGCGCCGTTCCTGTTCTCATCTCCATTCAGGGCAAGGTTGTGTAGGAAGAGGAGGATCTGCCACCACACGCGATTTCGGTTCTGCTGGTGCTGAAAGGAAACAAAAACCGACGTGACTCCTAAACGCAGCCTTAGATGACTCCTTATCATTTCCAATAAAAGTTCAGATCAACATGTCTGGGGGCAGCACTTTAATCCTATCAGTACAGCAAACTGGTGGGGAGGGGCTGTGCTGGGACAAGAGAAGTGGTGATGAGGGGGAGATGGAGAGTTGAGTTATCCTAAAACAACTGCAGTTTTAACATTAAAAAGACAAGACCAAGCTCTTTATGCACTGTGCACAAGAGGATTAAACTTTTTCCCCTGCTTGCAGGATTTTCCAGAGTTTAGCCAAGTGCTGCTTTTAATCAGATTGGCTCCTGAGCCCCTCAGACCTCAGCTGCATGAACAACAAACTTTCTTCAGAAAGAAAGAGAAGTGCCCCCCTCCCTCCCCCCACTCCATAGTAACATAGAGAACAAGGGGGAAAAGGGGGGAGCCTCCATCTGCAAGTGATTTGACACTGTGAAGGTCAAAGGGTTAATCTTCAATTTAAACCACACTGCTGAGGCAGCAAAAATCTGATTTCATCCAGTGCAAACACGCACACAGACAGACATACACGCACACACACACACACTTGTGCGCCCGCCCTCTCTCCCTTCCCAGCATCTCCAGCTCAGCAGTGCCCTTTTTATAGCTGCTCTTGACAGTAAGCCATAAATAACCCCTCTTGGAGCTCTTTCCTACTGACTGGAGCCAATTAAACGTTAAGCAAGAACATACTTGAAAACAAAACAAAAACAAAGAATGCACACTGCTCTCTGGAGGTTATCCCAGGTCCTACTGTCAGGCAGGGAAGCTGAGGGCAAAGGTCAGAGGTCAATGGCTCAGAGGATTGTGGCCAGTGCCCCACCCAAACAGGTACCACTTCCTTTGGGCCAGAAGAGGCCAGGAGGGGACTGAGGGTGCTGGAAGAAGTGGTCTTTGTTCTCCTGTTATCTGCCAGGGCAGGAGGACTGGGTTGGGGCCCTCTCCACAGGGTTCTCAGTGGACAGGGGAATAAAAAGCTAGTGTGTAGAAAGAAGCCAGCACACGCTGGACTTGGATTACTGCACTGGCCCAGGCGGCAAGTGCATTGACATCGAGGGTCGGGGGCCTGCAGCCCTCTCTGGGGCCGTCTGTAACCACTGCCCTGGCCATCACCAGGACACTCCCAGTCAGATAGGAAGAGGACAGGACAAGTCAGTGGCAGAACTGGGAAGTGAGCCCAGGTCTCCTGACTCCCAGAGCTTCGCAAGTACATGGGATCCAGGACAAGCATGCAGGTTGCTGGGTTCCCTTTCACTGCCTTAGGCCACAAAGAGACAGGTGAGGTGTCAGCTCAGGCTGACCTCAGAGCCCTGACAACCCCATGCCTGTGGCAACAGTATTCCTCTCTCCCCTGTGGAAGGGGGACTGGAAAACCCAGAAAGGTGGAGGCGCAGCTACTGCTGGGAGGGGCAGGAACACAGGGCTGTGCCACAGAGGCGGCCTGGCAGACTGCGGCCGAGGAGACTGATGGCTTCCTCATGTTTTGTAAACAAATATGAGTAAAAAGAGGAAACACACCCGGCTTAACAAAATCTGGTTACAGTAAAGCAGCGTGAAAATGGACTCGCCTGAAAACCTGAAGACTCAGGCCTGCAGCAGCTGGGCAGAGCACCCTCCCCTTCCCCGCCCCAGCTGCTGCCTAGGACAGGTGCAAAGGTCATGTGGTGGAACAGGAGGAGATTCCAGGGAAAAGGCTGGTCCCGGGAGAGGCCAGTCTGCTGGAATTCCCAGTCTCCTCAGGTGCCTGTTTGAAAAGGCCAAGTAACAATAACAGCCATAATAGTAACATTGAGTGTGCAAGGCTTTGTTTTGAGTGTTTTATATCTTTTCCTCTCAAGAGTGTGGTCCACGGACTAGCATCATCTGGGAGCTTATTAGAAATGCAGACCTACTGACTCAGAATGTGAACCTGTAACAAGATCTCCAGGTGACTTCGAGACACATTATAGTATTAGAAGCACTGCTTTATATAACCTGTACATGAAACTCCTTTGGTCCCCTCAAAAACCCTACAAGGGAGGGATATATTATCATCCCCATTTCACAGGTGAGATCATTGAAAGAGTTAGGTAACTTGGCCACATAGCTGTTAAGTGCCAGGGACTGGACTAAATCCACACTATTTGACCCTAGAGCAATGTCCTTACCCTTTATGATTCCAAGTGCCACCATATATACATTTCTTTCTACCAAGTCTAACCCTCTACTCTCCCCTTCTCTAAATCACCTCAGAACAGCACAACATCCAGGAAAGGGAGATCACAATTCTACGATTTGGGGCCTGGCCCAATCCCATCTCTGTATGCCTCCGTTTCTCCCCAAATTCCCTTAACAGAGGCTACCTGCTGCCTGGGTAACCTCCTGAGCCTTGAGGTCTCGGGAATAAGGCAAGGTAGCACCCTCATTACCACCACTGGCGGTGTTGGGGAATGCAGAAACAGCTCTGGGCCAGACAGTGGTGTCAGACAGGAAGGCTGAGGTCTTGCTGGGAAACACAGGCAGGCCTATGCACAGGAGGGTCCCCTCTCCGGAAGGATCCACATTCTGCACATCTGTCAGGGCTCATGAATTGGCAAAGAAAGCTCTGGGCCAGGAATAAGAGGACCTGACTGTAGGCTAGGGTCTCCCACCAGCCTGTCTGGCAGTCCTCACTTTCCTTGTAAGTGAAATGCAGGTTCCCAAATCTGACTGTGTCCAGAATCCACAGAGGTCCTCCTATAAATACAGAGTCCCCGGGTCTCACCCAGAGTCCCCGGGTCATAACCTCCAGGGAAGGGACCCAAGAATTTGTATATTGAACCTCCCAGGCGACATTTTTTAAATCAGAAGAAACATTTATTGTATACTTTAGTCAAAAAAGTAATACATGTTAATGACAGAAAATTGGAAAATACAAGAAATTACAGAGGAGAAAATAAAATCATTCATGATCCTATAGCCTAGGATCACGTCATGATTTCACGTTTTCTTCACTCTCTTTCAACCTCTTCCCACCAGAGTAATGACTTAGCCAAGTCAGAGGTAAATCCTGTCCAGGTGGTTCTATAGCAGCCAGGCCACAGACAGGCATTTGGAAACCACTGAGGTGCTTTCCAACCCTAAGGTTTGGTGATCCGGAGTTTGTCATCCACAATTATCTTCAAGAGTACAACTCAGAGCTCCAACAACTGAATCCGGTTAGCCTGGTAGAGGGTCTGGGTGGGCCTGGGAGTAGGCTGCCTTATACAGAGTTAAGTTGGCTGCGGCAGCAGCCATGAGACCAGCGAGAGCAGGCTTGGGAAGCCGCCTACTGCCCAGCATAAGCAGGTGCCACACATATTCCATGTAGCCCTGTCCTACCACAAGGCAGCCCCCACAAGGCCTTTTTCTGAAAGGAAACCAAGCCGCCTCATATCGAGAGAATAAAAGAATACCCTGACTTTGAGAAGCAACAAAAAATATTTTTTAAAAAATTAACAAAAGGGCCTGACTAGAAAGGAAAGAAAAAGGAATTGAAAAGAGGCCAGTGAGAAACAGTAAGGAGGAAGGAAATGAACATTCACCCGACAGGATGAAGTAGTACACACACAAAGACACCAGAACACCGGAGAACATGGATCCTTTCGGGAGAGGGTGTGAAGAAGGGGAGAAGAAAGACTGAACCAGGAAAGAGTGTGCTTGGTCTCTGACTCTCTGTACTTAGCACAGCAGCCAGCACTTAAATCTCAGATCAACGAGTGCAAACCCTGGACCAAGGCCCAGCTCTCTCACACTCAGTGTGAGCATTCCTCAAAGTATAGGAACCTGCAAGGAGTGGGCGTTCCCAGAATGCTTAGTCAGGGTGCCCTCGGGACTAGGGGCTGGGCTACAGGGCCTGGGAAGCCAGGGGGAATCTAAGCTCACACCAGAAGCACTGAAATTCAGAGTCTAGAGAGGGTAGGACCAAGGTATGGAGGGAAAGAATAGAGGTGAATGAATGTCCAAGGGAAGGGGTTCAAACATGGGCTGTAAAAAATATTCTCCTCCGTTAGGAGAGCACAACCAGGCATTAGAGGCCTAAGGTTCTCCTTTGACGGAGGCCTACTTTTTTGCTGTGGTCAGGAGATGAAGGCAGTCAGATGACAAGTGTTCCAGTCACCCCAACTGTGTGCAAGGCACTGTGACGGAATGGATGTTTACCCTGTAGAACAGGGGACTTGTAGGGGACACACAGTAGGTCCTCCACAAGTCCACCCTGGACTGACTACACAAAAGTCAGCCTTGCAAGATAACCTAGTTGTCTGAGGCAAGGAACAACTGATGTCTGGCCAGGTCTAATGATGTACTTGATGTGATAGTATCCGCCTTTTGCTTGGGGACAGGCCCAACTAGTAAAAGCCCATTTTTTTTAAGCTAGCTGTAGTGTCTGACGCAGATGCATTAAACAGATCAAACTCTGTTTCAGCCCACTTGGCCTCTGCCCTTAAGCACAAAGAGTGTTCCATGCCCTACCCAGATAAGAATCTCCCTCTGCCTCTCCCCTTCGGATCCAGAATCCAATTCACACCAGGCCTGGCGTGGGGTGGGGAGGGGTAGAAGAGGGGGTGGGGGCAGCGCTGTATGTCACCAGTGTCCAGATGCTCCAGCAAGAGCTAATTCACCCCAAAGAATGAGAGGAAGGAGCAAGGCTACACCGTGGCCCTGCTTTAAAAGAACACTGCAGAATTACCAGACAGATGGCAATTTATTATATTTCATACTTAGAACAGAGTACTTTCTTATCTTCCCATTTGCTCCTCCCAAAGATCTGAGACATAGAAGGACAGGTATTATCAGTCACAGACAGGGAAACAGAGGCTCAGAAAAGTTACCCCAAGCCAATTAGTTGAGACAGGGGGTTATTCAGACCACTGATTTCTCATTCCAGAGCTATGTTCTTTCATTAAAATATTAGTGTGTTTATGCACATTATGGAAATAATATTCACTTTTCAAAGCGAATCACAACTGAACTGCTTGCCTAGTATGTTTAAAGACATTGTTTCCAGATCATTAAGTATTTAGTAAGGATGCTGTGGACCAGAAAAAACAAACCTTTCAGAAGCAGAGCTAAATGAAGATCAAACAGAAATAAAGCTGCAACTGGTCTGAAATTATAACTTCAGATCATGTTCTGAAACCATGCTCGGTTTCTTTAAAAGGCAGAACTGTATATACTTTGCTTTATGAGGAGACACACACACTCTAAAAAGTGACATTTTCCCACCTTTTCCCTTTCCACCATCATATTCGCACCCCACCCTGGCAGGGCTGAAGGAAAGAGCTTGCTGTTGAGAAACAGGAACAGAGATACGGGAGACTTCAGGAAAATTCCACTTGAAAGAAGTCAGGAAGATACATTTGTTCAATTCAGCAAGCTGTTATCAAGCACCCAACTAAGGGTTATGAAGGATACAGAGATGAGCAATGTCAACTCTGTCCTTAACTATTTTACAATCTGAGCGGGAGAAAAACAAGAACGCAGACTAAGTGTGAAGGAGGCAGAGCAGGGCCAGGCCAGGAAGTGGGCACTCCATCATGTTCTTGGCAGAGCAGGGATGGGTCGGGGGGAAGACCATGGTTTTAGGATCAATCAGATCAGCATGACTTCCAGCTCAGCCACTTCGTGCAACCTGGGCACGTTATCTTACTTCTCTGAACCTCACTTTCCTATAAGACGGGACGGGACTACTGGGGTCTAGAAGTACAAGGTGGCTATAGTGATCAAATGCATAAAACCCATGCAAAGCATGGGGCCTGGTGCTACACTGAGCAAACCCACCTCCGCTGGTGAGCACAAAGGAAACCTGGGCCCACTTGGCTTTGCTGAGTTCTTCCCTCAACACTCTGTTCAACGTGCCCATCCAGGAGCACTACCTTCTGAGCAGACTCAGCAAGTCCTGGGGAAATCCCTGACTTTTCACTCTGAGACAGGCCTCAGCAACCAGAGGCAAGTGGGCTCAGAATTCCAGGCTGAGCCAGGGATACTGAACCCCAGGATGCAGCCCCTCGGGCCCAGTGGGCCTACTGTCCCAGAATGCTTCTGACCCAGATACCCAAGGAACAAGCAATGGAATGGCAAAATGGAAAAGGAAGTAATACTTCTTGCCAGAGCTTTCTCGGCTCAGCCAGCAGTGCTACCAGGACGTTGAAGCCACAGGCTGCCACCATGGCAAAGGGCAGCCAGGGGCCAGCAGGTTCTCAGTCAAAGACAGGTCTTCCTCTAATGCAACTGGAGGCCACGGTCTTCAGCTACTGGGGGCTAGGGAGGAGGAACAAGCTTTGAGAACCATCCAGATCCCCAGAGCCCTGCTTTGCACTTCCATGGCCTGGAGGTGGGAACTGCTGAGGCGCCTGCCTAGCTTCCCCCTGGGGATGGTTCTGTCCTTCAGTTTCTCTCAATCTGAGAACAGCTCCATCAGACTACCAGGCAAACTCAAAAGGAACTGTGGCGTGTATGCTCTGGTCAAAGGCAAGGGAGAGGGCGATTGAGGAGGGGGCAGGTCTGTTGTGGGTCCACAAGGCTGTGTAGAAGGAACCGCAAGGCTCTGACTCCCAACGTGGGGCCTTTGCAGCTGACTGTTCTTGTCCCCACCTGGGATTGATTCCCGGGACAGGATAAGGCCAGCTGAGCATGGAAGATGTCCGGACCCCCCTCCTCACAATTACACAGTTGACTGTTCTCATTCTGGTCATGGAACATGCCCTCTTGGTTGCCAGATGCGGATCAAAAGGCAAACTAGACTTCGTTATTTTTGTCCTTCTTTTTTAGTACCTCCCCCCAAACCCCTCCCCTCATCATCCCCCACCTCCAAGAAAGAAAAAAAAAAAAAAGAACAAAAGCCAATTCCCATCCCCATGGCTTGCCTTGGTGGGGAGGGAGTGAACTGTCCCTAACTGCAAGGCCCTTCTCCTAGAAGAGAGTAGTCAGGTGCAGAGTTGTGTGGGGAACTCGGCCTCTAGTCAGCCACGCTGATGACTCAGAAGCTAAATATAGTGAACGATATAAACAGAGCCAGCCGCAGAGCAAACACAGGGCCTCCAAGCCCTTGCACTGGCTCTCACGCACAGCAGCTTTCCACAGCCCCTCCCCCAGCCTCACACTTCCAGGCACTGTCCTAGGTGGACCAGAGGCTGGTTTTGTTGGGGCCCTTCTCACTTTAAGGCAAATCTCTGGGGCTCCTGCCCAGGACTGTCCCATCTAAAACCTGAACAACCTCACTAACCACAGTCTGAGCTCCAGAGAATCACTGGATAACAAGGAAAGCATCCCTAAGGGTCAGGAAGCAACCAGAGGCTCCCTGAACAAAGGATCCAGGCTGCTGGCAGAGAAGCTGCTAGTTAATAAACCATGCCAACAGCACCTTGAGTAGAACTGCCCAAAGAACTCCCCAAGAACTAGAAAGGCAGGTCCAAGTGAAATCCTAAAATCTTTTTACTTTTTCACAGCATGAACAATTTTATGCTTTATTGTATTTCAAAATCATCATTAAATAAGTTAAGTAATTCTGGTCTCTTTATGTCCAGTTCTGGAATGGAGGAGCTGTAAGCAATTAGGGTTTTTCTATACATTTAGGGACATGAGTAAACTAGGGACTGGAGGAAAACTCAGCTGCAATTGTCGGAAAAACCCATCCAAGACTGAACTGGTCCTTGGTTGTCAACAATCGCGATTTTTTAATCAGGACAAATACCAGCCATGGAATAGATTACCTTGAGAGCGAATCTCAGGACTGACCGATCAGAGGCTAAAAGCCTGGCTGGTGGCTCAGCTCCCGTTCGGGATCTAGGGCAGAACAGTGGGCTGGAAAAGTCTAAGGGAGAGTGGTTGGTTATTTCACCCCTTAAACTCCCTTTTCCCAAACCTCCTAGATGCTGTCCTCAAACCAGGTAAAACCAACTTTTAACACATTTCAAAAGTGTTAAACTGTCCATTGCTTAATAGTTATATGTCTTAACAATTTCCAAAGGGCTTTCACATCAACTCTGCAAGTATTAGAAACCAAGGCTCAGAGAAGATAAATGATCTGCCTATGAACACAGTACCCATAAGTAACAGAGATGGGATTCGAACCGGGATCTGCCTTTAAGTCCAGGATTCTTTCTGTGATATTACAACTAAAGGTGGTTTTAACTGAGTGGTTGAAACTTTTCTCTGATTTCATTTTCCAGAAAGTCTAATTACTGTTCGGGGAATTTTCAAATCTGACTGCTCTGAATGGAGCCACTTCTTGTGCAAGTGAAAAAGCCATCTCCAGCACGAAAAACTCTAACCTTCCTTTAGCTTTACTCAACAGTCTACAGTAGCTCCTTTTTCTTAAGGATTCTTGACTTCTTAACATTATCCAAAAATACCCCCACAAATTTAAAGACGGTGCCACAGGACAGGAGACTTTCTCCAGGGGAGGGGACACCAACTACTGTCCATTCTTAGGCCCATGCTAGACGAGACCCTGACGGGGGAATGGAAGAAAGCTGGGACTCACTTCTGACCAGAGCAGCCATGAGCTCAGTGAGGGCGCAAACCTGCACCTCCTCTTCCCTGCAGGAGCTGGACAGAGGACACCCTCATAGAGCCTGAGTCAAGGTCAGCCAGTCAACAGACCACAAGAGGTTACCTGCATACAGAGGAGCAAAGAGGGGACCCTTCCACTGCAGACCCAGCCAAAGGAAGGTAGAATGTGTGACTAGGTTTGAAAAGGCTCACTCTGCCTTCAACTCTCTTGTTGCTTTGGAGACCCAAAGATCCAACAGCAAGCACCTCACTGACACTGGCCTGCCTCCGATTCCTTGCTGGTCGGTCCAGAGACGCCACCGTGAACTGACCACTTGGGTAACCAGGCTAGACCTGCATGCTCTTTGGGAAATACGCCGGGGGAGCTTACAGCCAGCATAAACTGACACCTTTTCAATCTGGGGTCACGCTGATCACTCAATTTGCCACAATACCCTCCTATAACGCACTGCCCATCATCATGCCCCCTCCCTCGGCTCCAAATCTCCTATGGAGAAAGTTTCCCCTGGTACAGAAAAGGAATAACTGAGGTTCAAACCAGGGACCAAAGGCAGAACTCATACTCCCTACAGGACGCAGGGATCAATAGCCCAGATCCAAGGAGAAAGAGGATGGCCAGGCCCCCTCAACTTTTGGCTATCTCTTGGGTTATTTTTCGTGGCTCCCTAAACTCAGCCTACAATGATGAGGAATGACCATCATTCTCTGAGGAGAATGTACAAAGCCAAAAACCCACAGCTGAACAGCTTGGACACGGATTTGTCTGGACAGGGCAGGTAGAGGTGAGCCCAGGGAGCAGCGTGATGGTATGGGTGGGAAATGTGAGGGCTGATCAGGATTATAAAGAGACAGAAGGAAACAAGCATTAAAGAATACCTAGTGTGTGCCTGGAAGTTTCACAGGCATTATCTCATTTAACCTTCACAGTAAAATTCTGTGGTGTTAGTTCAAATTTACAGAAGAGGAAATAGGCTTTGCAAGGTCAAGTGACTTCCTGATGGCTAGTAGGCAGCCAAACTGGTGTTTAAACCTGGGATTTCTGACTTTATACTCAAAGCCTAAAGACTTAATCCTAAACCACTTCCTTCCTAGGACATCGGTTTCCCTGCCTATAATGATGAAGGAGGGGAATAGGGGAAAAAGATAAAGGATAAGAATGTAGGAATGCCCAGAGTACTTTTTAGATATGAAATATTAGATTGTAGTTTATGTAATCAAGTTCAGAAAATGACTCACTTCTTAACACTAGCCACTAAAAGGTCCTATGTGTGCCATTATCCTAGCTCTTCCCCCAGGGTGAGCTCCTGGTGAAGCGTCTGTGAACAGGGTTAGTGGAGAGGAAGGGGTGGAAAGCGAGAGGAATCCACAGACAAAAAGCCTGGTTCTTTGTAATGGAAAACTGGGGAAAACCAGCTCTGGACTAGAGGCTTCCCTGGCCAGCCTCCTGACACTGCAAGACAGAAGCGGGTAGCTGGCAGACACTGTAAGATAGAAGTAGGTAGTTGGCAGGTAGATAAGGAGCACAGAGAACTCAAGAGCCAATATGGGGTAAGGTGCAGAGCAGGGAAGACTTTCTTATTTTTCTTTTTTTTTTTTTTAAAGATTTTACTTATTTATTTTTAGAGAGTGGAAGGGAGGGAGAAAGAGAGGGAGAGAAATATCAATGTGGGGTTGCCTCTAGCTTGCCCCCAACCGGGAACCTGGCCCGCAACCCAGGTATGTGCCCTGACTGGGAACTGAACCAGCGACACTTTGGCTCACAGGCTGGAGCTCAATCCTTTGAGCCACACCAGCCAGGGCAGAAGATTCTTTAATAGTTAGATCTTCTGCTCTACCCGCTCCTTCTACCTGGTTGGGGTGGCTCTGGCTCAGAGGGCAGCATCCTGTCTAGGGCTGGACCATGACCTCACAGAGGCACCCCTGGGCTGGGGGAAATGATGCCAAGTAGCAAAAAGCAGGGTCAGACCTTGGGCTAAGGGTTGCCTCCTCCAATTCAGGACCGTGGCAGGAAGAAAGGGCCCTGGGCTGTGGTGTAGCCCTATCCTCCAGACTGCTCCCAAGCCTATAGGAGCTCACCAATGGATGGGGGAATATTCTGGGAAACACCAGTTGAGAGAGACAAGGTCTGTTGGAAATTTTTTAAGAGCTGCCTTCCAGACAGTCCTCTAGACAAGTCTAGGGGTCCCACAGGCACTGTGTCCTCCATCAGCTCCACCACCAGGACTGGAAGCTATGAGCTGGACTCAGCCACAGGCCTGTACAACCAGGGCAGAGTGAATGGGCAGGAAGGAGGCCAAGAGAAAGAAATCAAGAATCAGAGTGAGTCCACACATGGACTGAGGGGGAAAATCTAAGCCAAGTTTCCACAGAAAAATCAAAGGACAGACTAGAGACTGGAGTTTGGGGCCAGAAGAGGAGGCCAAGCTGCCTTATTATCTAAGTATAGGGCCACCCTCCCTTCCTGATCACTAAGGGACTGGGAAAGCCTACCAGGGCCAGTTCTAGACCCCAATTTCCTTCAGAACTCCTTGGCAGAAGGCACTAACCATATCTAACTCTCAATGACCTCTTCTTAGGAGACTCAAAGTCAATTTCTCTCCTGGTGCTGGCAATGGTTTGGTCCTTGAGTCAAACCTACTACTACAGCTCTCCTCTGGTCACCTGAAGTGACCCACCTAACCTCAGGGTCTTGCCCAATAGTGGTGTTATTTTCCAGATTTCTAGAGATACACAGACACACACACACACACACTCTCTCTCTCTCTCACTCACTCTCTCTCTCTCTCTCTCTCTCTCTCTCTCTCTCTCTCTCGCGCGCGCGCGTGCGCGCGCGCGCGCGCGCGCGCGCGCGCACACTGGCCAGGGACTCTGTCCCTGAGGCGGGGAATGTGTTCATTTCCAGGTGTCGTGCCTTTGCTTTAGCAGTGGTTATACTAGCACAGATCAGCCTCGGGCTCCTCTCCCCGCCTTGGCAGCCCTCCAGAAAGTCGGCCCAGAGAGGAAGGGTTCAGCGCCTGGGGGGCGCCCAGACAGGGCTGCAGAGCGGGGCAGCCTCCAGCCCGTGGCATCATTGCTCCTCCAGCACGAGCCTGCCAGCCGCCGCCTTTGTTGACGGACTCTGCCACATGCTCGACTGACACGGGTTGCCCCGCCCTGGCGGGGCTGGTGCCAGGCTGCCGGCCAAGCGCCCGGCCAAGCGCCCGGCCTCGGGTCTGGAGAGACTCTATAGAGGTACACTCTCCAGAGCCCCAGTTCCCAGACAGAGACAATGAGGAGCAGCCTCCCCAGCTGGAAAGTATCAGGTTACAACCGGTTCCACCACTTTCCCCCACTCAGGCCCATCCCTCAGCCTTGGTTATTCAGTTCCCATTGCGTCTCAGCCAGGCACCCCCAACTGTCTCTTTTCACTGCAGCACCCCGAAAATCTTCCCCTTAGGTAAGGGACAACCTCCCAACCCTGGCCTCAAGAGGACACAGTTTGTCAAGCAAGGCTGCAAAAAGCCATCCCATTTTCCAGGAAGGAGGGACAGCAGCATCTCCCAACAAACCACTCTTACAGAACCTGAGCTGAGAGTGGGCAGATGACGAACTTGGAGCTCAGAGATGGAGCAAGCATGCTCAACCAGTAGGACCAACCCAGTCCTCAGAAATCACAAGAGTCAAAGTCAAAATTCTGGGACCATATCCTTGACATCAGGCAAGACAGAGTTGCAGAGGCAGGCCCCAGCCCCCCAGCCCCAGCAGACTGAAATCTCGCCCCCGCCTCCCCCACCCCAAGGCCCCATGCCTACTTGCTGCATATGAAGCCGATGAAATTGGTCTGCAATACACTGAAGCTTTCTGGCAATCTGTATCTCTGCTCGATGTTGCCACTGTCCTTCAGGGGGCTGCTCACCAAGGGGCAAGCCTGCAGGGAAACTGGCAGGGAGAGGGAGCCGGTAGCCAGCATTGCCTGCAAAGACAGAGGGCCCACATCTCAGTATTCTCCACAACTGCCCAGTCCTCCCCATGCCTAACACTCCTGGCAGAGCCCTGGGGCTGAGGCCTTATCAGGGCAGTCTGCCAAATTTGGACAGCCTGACTTGCTTGCTGCCTAAATGTATAAAAGTTGATGCTGGGAGAACAGAAGAGAATGGTCCCAGCCTTCCCTTCAGTTCATTCGCCGGCAGTGCCATTGCAAAGATAACATGTGTGGGTGAACATGCCAACCTTCTGTCCTTATTTACCAAGCTAGGCTTGACCACAATTTATTATTCATGTAGCAGCAGGTTGAAGCTCTTCTCTGGAAAAGCACTGGAGGCAGCTCCCCAGAGTCCCTGGGTTGAGCAAAGCAAGGCACACAGAAAGAGAAAACCAAAATGTGTCTTCACTGCTTAGTGCAGCAGGAAGGCTGGTCTGAGGTCTTAAAGCTCTGGACTCTGGACAATGGTACAAAAACTAGGGAGAAAAAACTCCTCAAACCCACATAATAGCCAAGTTCCTCTCTGGAGGCAGCCCTAGGGCAAGACTGGAGACCAGCGATCCACACTGAGTGCTGGCAATCGAGCTGCCGCTAGGGGCACCCGCCTGCCTCCTCCCTCCTTTCCCTCGTCCTGCCAGAACTGCTGTGCCAGAATCACCCTACCGGTGAGCTCCCTCTGGGAATAGCTGCAGCGTCTCCCCAATCTGTCCATCAGACCCAGCAGGACAGCCTCTGAATCTTGCCCCTCCCTCCATAAGCTATTGTGCTAAAAGAAGAAAACCTTGCCCTTTTGCCAGAGGAGGGCATACTGCTCAGAAAACAAACCATTTAAGTCCACAAATGAAGGGGTCTTGTCCTACTGAGCCTTGGAAACAGCCCCTCTGCTGGCATAGAGCCTCGGCAGTCCCAACCTCTTTTTCCAGTTCCCCTTCCAAGCACAGAAAGTCCCAAGTGACCATTGGGGGCTACCTTCTGCCTTCAGGAACCTTCTGTCCCAGAACCAGCTGGGTTTTTCCCTTTCGTGTCAACAGCGAGTCACAGAACCCCCAACCTTCTCCAGAGCAATGTTAGCTATTTTATGGAAGGGACATCACTGGCTGGACACAAAGGCGGGGCCACTCCAAGGGCCACAGGATGTAAAAACTGAGGCTTAGGTACCCTCTCTCCAGCCCAGCAAGACACCATGGACCCCAAGGATCCATCCAGAAAGGGACAAAAGAACAAAAGTAATGGCAGGGCAATTTGTCCTTCTTGGTGCCCAAGGAGCACAGGTAAGGAGCAAAGACAAGCAGAAAGGCAGCAGGTGAGAGCTGAGGAAATCAATAGCCCCTGCTGCTCACTTTGGGGAAGGAAATAACAAATGGCAGGTTAGGGGAGGGAAAGTCCCCTCTTTTCCCCAAGTCTCTGTGGGAGGAGTCCTGAGGCTACGAGCACTCACCATAAAAGAGTCGCTGGGGTTCCTCGGTCACCCCACAAGGCAGCATGACACCCTGGCTCGGGGAGGCTGGACTGAGGGTCTGGGTGGCCTTGTCTTCCTGGCTGATGGGTCGAAGCCCAGGGCCACAGCAGTGGGTGAGGGGGAAGAGCTGCAGACGGCTGAGGGGGCAGTCCAGCTGGCTCTGGGCAAACAGGTCAGCAGAGGGCAAGCTCCCGGGCTGGGTCCCCAGCTCATCCTCTGGCTGAAACACATCATCCTCCAGCTCCTCCACACACTGAGGTGGATCCATCTCCCCTGTTAGGGCGTAATAAGGCATCCAGGATGCTAGCCCCTTCCAGGCCAACCCTGGAGTGGGAGTCCTAGAGAGGCATCCTCCCCTCCCCTTCCTTCTTCCCTCTTCTCCCTTCTTATCTCGGGAAGTGGGGCCAGGTACTGATGACTGATAACCCTGGTGATGATACTAGTACTGCCAAGGGTGACACTCTCCCCAAATGTGGACTGCCTCACTGTTCAGGGACTCTCCACACCTCTTTCCTGAGCCCACCCAGAGCCAACCTCCTCTCAGTCTCTTCTTCTGACCCAGCTGGTCAGTCATGAAGTTTGCTACCGACTCGGAGCAATAGCAGGGGTATGATCAGCTACAAGCACTCAGGGCACCTGGGGAAATGTCAACAAGACTAGCCTCTGTGAGTGGCTGTGGGAGGGCATAAGGGTGCTGTGACTGGCTGTACACATAGTGCTCACAACATCTCTCTCTCTCTCTCTCACTGTGCTGAGGAGTAACCAACCACCAAGTCTGAGCTGAGCTCCAGGTTCAGCAATAAAAACAAAAGCCAGCCAGCAACCCTAGGGCAGCCAGGTTCCCTCCAAACCTGCTAAGCCCCGCCCAGCTGCCCATCTACGCTAGTCTCCACCCACAGCTTGCTCAACACAACAAACAGGCTCCCTGGTGTGGTAAGAGTGTGTCCTGGGAGAGAGGGGGAAGAAAAACCCAAATTAGTCATTGCAGCTGCCCTCAGCACAGGAGAGCTGTCTGCCCACCACAGCTTGGCCTAGAGGGTAGGTCCAGCATCCAGCAAAGTGGCCAGCTTTCCTCAACTCAGTCCTCTCACTGGCCTCTATGACTTCAAATCTTTCCCCACAGCCTACCATTCCTGCCAGTACTGAACCTGAGATTGGTAGGTACATCCTGCCTCACAGGAGGAAGTGAAATTTGGCCCTTTCTCTGTGACCTCACTCACTGCCTATACGACTCAGGTTGTTGATGTGAGTTTCTTGGTAATAAAGTTCCTCTTGCTTCATCTAAAGACTCTTGGCAGTCTGACCTTGGAGCCACCTAGCATCTTGAGTTCCGACCCAGCCCCCTACACACACACTAGGAACCCCCCAGAGCCCCTGGAGCAGCCAGAAGCAACAACCACCTGAATGGTTAAGGATACAGAGAGACAATGTTTGTCACTGCCAGATTCAATTAGAGATCCCCTGGGAATTCTGCCTCCCAGTCTCCTGCTTTGAAGAACAAGCCAAATGGTCTGTCGGTTGGTAAAGTACTTAAAGAAATCTCAATTAAATTTAAAAATCCTGGCTTTCCCAAATGCAAGCTGTCTGAGATGCCTGCTGCAAGCCTCCCTCCATCCCATCTAGTCCTGAAGCTATGGTCTTCTCTGCCCTCTTCCCTGGAGAGTGAAGAGATGTCCCCTTGGAGGGCAAAATAAGTGTCTGGTGTTCTTTGAATAGTGTTTCCCAAAGTGGGGGTGGGAGAACTCCAGCTTATCAGCACCAGGAAACAAAGTTTCCTGCTGAAAAGACCAAAGGCTGTCCTGCCAGTCACCTGGCAAAGGCTCCCCTCCTGCCCTTCAACCTCCTCTTGGCAAGCTGGCAATCCCAACCTACGAAGGGGCCCTCCAAAGCCAATCACAAGCAGGACTCATTGTCTTGGTTCTTCCTTTGAAGCCCATTACCTCCCCCTCCCCTTACCCCTCCCAGCAAAACCCCAAAGTTCAACCCCTGCTTGGCCTGGATAGTGGGGGAGGTACAGCCTGAGGGTGTGGCTCTGCCAGCGGGAGGTTGGGGGTGGGGGTGGGGGGCCCTTCCCACTCTCGACAGAAAATGAAGGTGGGAGCCTCCGCAGGGGTGTTGGGCAAGGTCAAGTGTAAACTGGGATACAGTAGGGAGGCCCTCTTCTCCCCCTCCCCAGACCTGAAGAGGCAATGTCCAAACTGGTAGGGGAAGCACCTCCTGAGGGCATTGCTATGGAAGGCTTTATTCCTAGCAAGGGGAACCAAAGCCTCTGTAGCCATCCCAGCCCCTACAGTTTCTAACACGGATGCTGAACTTAGACTCCTCCTCCTAGGAGAAGGCAGTACACAGACACTCTGAACCTCGACAGGGGCTAAAATGCTGAGAACGCTCACACACACTCTCTCTCACGCACACACAAACACACTCACACTCACACAACACACAGCAGACCTGGGTGACTCCAGGAGAGAGTCTCAGCCTCCGAGTCGTGATGCCAGGGCTCCGCGCCAGGGTCCAGCGTGACGAGCACTCGGGGGCTTGGCGCCCAGACTCAATTGGGAAGGAGGGAAAAGCCCAGCTGTTAAGGAGAGGGGCCTTCAGACTCCGCAAGGAGGCAGGACGCCCCACAACTCTCTGCCCTACCCCAAAATAAGATCCTGAGGCCGGGCGGTTCTCTGGCGCCCAGGTGGACTCAGCAGTGTACGGCAGGTTCCAATGCCCACCTGGACCCAACTCCTTGCACTCTCAAATGCTGCTACCCCCAAGATGCCTCGTGGAGCAGCGCACCTAGATGTGGGTTCTGCACCCTGTTCCCGCAGCCCAGCGCCCCAGTCCTTCATGGTCACCCCAGACACCCGCAGCCCAACCCTTCCCCGGGCCCCCACGCGCAGCGCGACTCCTCTGCCACTTCCCCGAGGAGGTGCGATCCAACTCCGCCCGGCTCCCGGCGGCCCGGGCGCTCACCGGGCTGTTGCGGGAGGCGGGAGGCGCGAGTGGGGACGGCAGCGTCAGCGGGCGAGCGGGCGCGGGAAGAGGCCACTCCGCACCGCGCGGTATTGTTTCCAAAATACGCCCGCTCCGGGTATCCCGCAAACAGCTGATGAGGCCCCGCCTCCAGCGCGTCACACCGACAACTGGCCAATGCTGAGTGGAGCCCCAAGTCCCGGGCTGGGCGGCTGCCAGGGACGGTCAAGAATGTACGAACCTTCCCTTGGAAATATTGCAAGGGGCCGAGCAAAATTCTGACCCGCGCCAGAAACGCAATAGGTGTGTAGCTCTCCTTGCAGATTGCGTTCCGAACGCAACCGCGGGAAGCAGGGGAGGGTCCCAGAGTCCTTTCTATTAGGAACGAGCGAGGGGGCGCCAAAGTGTCTTCCTTCTCGGGAATGAACTGAATAAATACGTCATTCAGACAGGGAAGTGAGGGGAGGAGGCGAAGTGCTGGGGACGTCCAGTGGGTGCAAGTGCGGGTCCCTGTGGATTCCGGCCTGGTGGCAAAGCACCCTCCCACTTACGGAGCAAATCAGAGGGAAACTCCAGCCTCAAATCTGTAGGAATCCTGAGAACATGTGTCTAGTGCTGTTACTGAATGACTTTCAGATTAAACTCATCCAAAGGGACCCCCAGGCCCTCTTCTTGACTGGGCGTGGATACTTACAAAATAAGCATCTGGCTGAGGAGAGGAGGGATCAAGAATGCAGGGACTGCTTGCATAGTTGACACACATCCTGTTGATGGTAGCATCCAGAGGTGGTGCTGGTGCTGCCAGGAGAGCAATGTGTCCTGCAGATCGCATACAGGTACTGGGTAAGGGAGCCTGTGGACTATTTCAAACATTTATTGAGTACCTGCATTGTGCCAGGTGCTGCACTAGGTGCCAAAAACCTGGTGTCTGCCTTCAGGGCGCTTACAATCTACTCAGATAGACCTGCAAAAAATGGAAAGCAGTATGAAATGTGTTAATTTCAAGGCTAATGACTGCTGGGAGAGGTACAAAGATTCAGAATGCAAAGACTGGCAGAGGTTTCAGGCAGATGGCTTTCGAGTTGGGCCTTGATGGATGGGGGCATTTTCCAATAAGGAAACCATATAAAACAGCCCAGGTCTAGGGGCAGCAGAATAAAGTGAACTGGGGAATCTGTCCTGGGAGCAGGCTAGAGGATGGGATCCTTGGGTGCACACTGGGACTTAGGAAGGGTGGGCATGAACAAGTAGATTCAAGTCAGAGTACATTGGTGTCCCCAGATTGCCAGGCTGGGGAATCTGTACTTTATTCTGGAGGCAAAAGGAAAGCAGCAAAGATTTTATAGAAGATGAGTGACTTGGCAAAGCCTGAATTTTAGGAACAGTAAATGAAGAGGTCAGAAATGAGTGAGGGGGAGCCAGTCCTTGCAACAGACTAGAAGATCGATGCTGGTGCCTGATCCCAGTGGCAGTGGGGGACTACCAAGCTGCTCTCTCTGGGTTATAAACATGGACAGATTTAAGTGGAGATGGGACCCCTAGCTCAGAGGAGCCTGAAGTCATCTTATACCTTTTTTCCTATCCATTCTTTCCCTAGCTCCCCCAAAGTTACCTAAAAGAGAGCAAACCCAGGCATATTGAGGGCTGTGGTTGCTAAAGTAAGAAAACTCTGCTCCAAAAGGATGGAGAAGAGGGAAAAGAGAAAGAGGGAAGAGTCAATGTTGGCTAGTAGCCCAGTCCCCCCAGGAGCTGAAGGACATCCAAAAAGAGATGCTGGAGCCAAAAGGAGGTATATTATTTTACCTGGAGGCTGGGCCAAGAGGGAGTATCAGAAGCCATTAAGGTGACAGTGCACTCATGTCACATGTGGGGAGATGAGGAGACCAAACCCAGCGTCTCTGCAGGGTCCTCAGGAGCCCTCACCACATTCACCATGCACAGATCTTCCCCTCCTTCCTTCCATCCTTCTTGTTGGCTTTCCTCCTGGGCCAGTGTTTCAGGCTGGCCAGTAATGACTATAGGAATTACTGAGGCTAAAGAGTGAAACTGAAGGATAAAGCAGCTCTGAATCTGTCCTCTGGGGCAGCATAGGCCCCAGGGGGCAGGGGGGCATCCAAATTCTCCCGACCCACCTGAGCTTTGTCTGCTTTATCACAGTCCTGTAAGGTGGAATTGGGTCCATGGGGCAAGGAAGCTGCTGGGGCAAGGAAGCTGCTAGTGCAGGGTGTTTACCTGAGATCCATGTATTTGCCAGACTCACAGGGTCTCCTCAGCTTTAGGGTCTGTGAACCCCTGAATCTAGCTAAATTCTATGTGGGTTCACACACACATTTTTGGAGGGGTGGCTCCATAGCTTATAACAGTTTCCCAAAGGGATCTGTGACCCTAGAAAAGATTTAAAATCACCACTGTAGGGGAGCAGAGGGGATCACCTTAGTGGGTCTGGGCAGTTTGCAAGATGAAGGGAGGGCCACACCCTCTAGTGACATCTCTTCTAAGTCCTCTCTCCCAGGCTTTCCCAGGCTGCTCCCTCAGGCTAATTCTAAAGGACACCTGGTGACTTGGCCTCCTGTGCTCTCAGCCTCTAAGGTCAAGCAGCAGGGGCCCAGCCTTCTGAGCCAGAGGGACGAGAAAAGACTGTCAGGGAT
Organism: Furipterus horrens; assembly: GCF_987537825.1. Lineage (NCBI taxonomy): Eukaryota > Metazoa > Chordata > Mammalia > Chiroptera > Furipteridae > Furipterus > Furipterus horrens. Next base: position 146,988,415 of record NW_028327173.1, read on the forward strand.
AAAGGGGTCAGAGAGGTCAGGAGCCTCACTCCCCACCTCTCATCACTGTCAAAGCAGACCCCACCCCACCCCACCCCCCGCCCTTTCTCCCCTGGCAGACAGGGCAGACTCAACAGAGTTAGGACCTGCTGGGCTAGAGATCTGGGCTCTGAGCCTCCTGTCCAAGAGCAGTGCACTAGCAACAGACAACCCTGGGCTTTTGACTGGGCTCAGAGCAAATGCACATGCAGCCTTTATTTCAGAGAATTTCCCTTCTCTCTTTCTCTTCCTACCCCTTGCCCTAATTTGTTTTCTCTTCTGCTGACTGATCCTGGCTCTGGAAGAAAGGTCCCCAGAGAAAGCTCTGAACAGCATCAGTGTGCAGGCCTGAGAGGGAGACAGACCTTCCCCCACAATTTGGGAGGGATGCGAAGAGTTAAGGGGAGCGCTTTCAACAGAAGAGAAAACCCAGCTCCCTGTAGACAGCAGGCAGGAGCCCTCTCCATTGTTTCACCTGGCTATAGGATTTCTCTCTGAGACAAGGAATGGGCTCTAAAACTCCGGTAACTGGATCACTGGGAAGGGAGGTTTTTTAAAAACCAGCTGACAGCTGAATAATAGGAATTACCAGGCAGTCCGCCCTGGGGTTACTGAGGTTTGTAACTCAATCCCCAGGGAGGGGTTAGATTGGAAACTGATTTATGGGTAAGGTGGGGGTCTTGGTGGGGGATCCGATAATGCTTGACCCCCTTGCCTCTTAACTCCCCAGAGGAGGGATCCTGAATGTAAGAAAGACCAAGAACCTGGAAGGCTTGGTGTCCCTTCCCTCTCTGGACTTACTCTAACAGAGTGAATTTATCTCTCTGTGCACGATTCCATCTGCCTGCACAGGAATTAGTTCCTCTCTTCTGAGTTGCAGAGTGTGCGTGCGTGCGTGCATGCGTGTGTGTGTGTGTGTGAGAGAGAGAGAGAGAGCGAGAGAGAAAAGTGGGAGAGAACAGCAGAACAGACAGCAGACAGATTGACTTCTGCTAATTGCATAAACAAGTGGAGAGGCTTGATTTCCCAGTCAATGGGCTCACCGCATGCCAATCACTATTTCAGTGGGACTAAAATAGAAAAAGCAGGTACTAAAGAGAAAACATTTGGGAATTCAGAATCCTGTATATAAAGGGAGATGCAGAGACTGAGGCTGCCATGCTAAAGCCCAGTGGAAAGCTAAAAGGTAAGGTGGAGTCCATGAATTATGACATTCAGCTCATATTCAATTTTGTTTTGAGGGACATGCAATAAATATTTCCTAAGTGAGCAAATGGATGAATGTACATTTCCACATTTAAAAAATATGAATATTAGAGAATGGAAAAAAACTTCAGTGGAGGATTTTCTAGGAATGTCCTGTCTTACATTGTGTTTGCCACTTGGAATGGTTGGTCTTACCTGAGTTTCTTCTCACCAGCAAAGCCTTAGAAGGCACAGGTGATGCCATCATTGCTTTGGTACCCTCAGACCACCCTTCTCCAGGATTGGCACATGATGGAACTATGTCTATGGACACAAATTTACAGAATAGCTACAAGCATGGCCCTTGGCAACATGCCTCAGCTCCGCTTCCCCCACCTCTTGCCCAGCCCAGGGTTCAGTATGCCCAGCCCATGGGGAAAAAAATGTCTTTATCCTGCTAAGAGATGAAGAAATCCAATTCCTTTAAACCTACTTTCCCTCAAGATGCAGCCTCTTTCCTGGGGAAAGGTACATCAATACATCAGTACACATTTTCCTTGGGATTGTCAGGAAAACATAAGAAATTTCCAGCCGGAGAATGACCAATTGTTATCAAGGAAACCTGCCACTCTGGAGGAGCTGGGGGACTGGTCCCTTCTGGGCCTAGAGCCTCCCACGTTTTGAATCTGGTGTTCAAGAGGACCTGAACAGAGAAGATAAGTTGAATCAGCTCTTTCCCAGCCAACCCTTCAGCCCGCACTTTCCAGGAGTAGAAGAGGGTCCCTATCTGGTAGTGAGGGAGCAGCTCAATCACCTACATGTGAGTTAAACGTTAACTAAGCACCTGCCATATGCTAGGTTCCTCCCCAAGGGTCTGAGGTGCAGATGCAGACCCTGGGAGGGAATCCTTGAACATATCCACACCCTTTCTTCACCAACACGAATCTTTGGGTGCACAAGCTAAGAGAAACATGGGACAGGAGGAGGGTATGGCAGAAGCTGCAACTGGACAAGCTAAGGGCAAACAGCCTTTCCAGGGGGGCTGGACCTCCCCAAGGTGGTCTTGCCTTTCTCTTAAAATTGCCTTATGCCCCACTTCTTTCCTGTTCCCAAACCCCACCCATCATCAGGTCAAAAAGAAAGAACCCTGGACTAGAGACTAGATGTTAGGAGATCTGGGTTCAGTTCCCAGCTGTGCCATCAACAGGTGACCTTCTAATACTCATACATATGTCTGCTCCACCAGATTCAGAGATTGCAATAACTTGGGTAAACTGGCTCAGCAGGGGTTAGCACTTGGGGCAACACCAGCCTCTTATCCCAATCCTGCCTGAGGTCCCTGGGCTACAATCCAAACTCCCACCCGCTAAGCACATACTAAATGCCAGACATGTGACAAAAGGTGTCTCATTTAATCCTAAACAACCCCAGGACAGAGCCATCGCTATCAGTGCCATTTTACACTCAAGGAAACTAAGGTCATATTTCTAGACAGGCAAGCAGCAACATAACTACGATTTGAGAGCACATCTGTCTGGCATGAAAGCTGGTGCTACATCCCCTACATCCACTGCCTTAAAGGCACACCCAGTCCTTTCCCACAGACAGAATTCACTCCCCTTCCCCCATCAATAACACAATGTCCCCTGTGCCCCCAGAACAGGAAGGCCAAGCCTGAGGCAGCCTAGCGAGGTAAATTCCAGTCTCTCTCAGTTGCAAACACTCCCACAGCTACCACCACCTGTGGCAGAAGCGATTGCATCACCCCGCAGGAAGCGGTCCAGCAGCCCAGCATCAGCTCTGGGGCATGTTTTCAGTTCCTACTTCTATCCTTGCCTGCGATGAGCACACTGCCTTATCTTCTACCCCTGCCCGGCCCTGTGGGTTTAGGCTAGCGTGCATGACTGGACAAGGGACTGTGGTCTGTCACTTGGATGGGATGTGTACAGGACCAACAGGGGCCTCTTGTCCCTTTTCTGAACACTGCCTTATGGAGGAGGGGAGGTCAGGCTGAAGGGGCTTTCCCAGCTGAGGACCAATCAGAGATCCTCTGGGTTCAGAGGAACAGTCCTCTTGGATGCAGGAGACAAGTCCCCAGAAGCCACCATTACTTCACATCTGCCTTTCAAGGATGAGTACCCACATGTCTGGGCCATGTCCGGCTGTAAGGCAGGCCAGCAAGAGGAAGGTGCTGAAGAGCCTGCCAACACAGCACCAATATCTCTGCTGTGGCGTCTGGAGCCCATTAGATTGGCAGACACACTGCACCGGGCTTCGCTTCTCTTCCTACATCACCATGGAATCTTCTGAAACAGGATAGATCCTTGCCCCTGTAGTTCCTCTTCCGCCAACCCTGGGCTTCTTTTCTCTCTCTGCCTACTTCCTTTGCACTACTAAGCTAACTTATTCCTTGGCAGGGATTAGGGCACCTGAATCAACCATTTGAATAAATAATCAAGTTGTTCTTTTAGGACCAGCCCAGCCTTAACTTAACAATACTGGTTACTTTGTTGTAAAAAATGTCAAAATGCAACCTGTAACTAGGTTATTTCAGGCCCTCTCCTAAGGCTTCAGGGTCATCAAACCTGTTTGAGATGTAATAAATCTCTAAGGAATAAAGGGTGACCCCAAGGACTCTGAGCTCTTCCCCCAAATCAGACCAGGATAAGGAGCCTATTCCAGGCTTCATGGCCTCCTAAGCATCCCCAGAGGCTATGTGAACCCATGATGAAGAAACCAAATATTGGGATCAATCCTGCATTTCACAACTGGAGAAAAATATAAAAAATTCCTGGATGCTTCGGAATGGAATCATTTTTTCAATGAGAGTATAAAATATACAACACTGACCTCTGTATAAGCCCCTGGCATAAGTTCTTATTGACCTTAAGGAGAAATTACTTTCCCAGCTTACTTTAGCTCTAAGACAGATCATAGACTATGACCTTCACTGTGCCCTTGGACTAGGTAAACCCTCAGAGGGGAGGGGGGAAAAATCTTGATGTGGCTTTGGTTTAGAATGCAGTTCTTCAGAAAGCATTACAAGAGTCCTTGTCTGCAGGAAGGAAGTTTTGCTTAAATGTTTATTCTCAAATATACCCTGTAGACAGAGCTTCTGTATTCCATTTCTTTGGTACTGAAAACAAAATTTGTGTCATTGTCTTTGAAATGTTATTTTAAGAAATAAGTTAGTCTTATGTTTTGGGAAGCTTGTTTCATCTTGGTTCTTTATCTCTTTTGGTTCTTTGGCAATGGAGGGGGTGGTCCATTCCTATTTCTATACATCCCTAATAGGTTTAATTTATCTTATGTATTTTATTACTTCTTCTCTGAAAACAAAACCATTTCCTTTAACTAAGTATTTATTGAGCACGTACTATGTGCCCCAAGCCATAGTAGCAATGTTAGGGAAGCCATGAGGTATAAGACACATCTCCTGCCTGCCTTCCCACTGCTTGCCTTTATAGTCTTTATTGAGATATAATTGAGATATAATTCACCTACCATAAAATTCACCCATTTAGAGTGTAAATCTAATGGCTTTAAAATATTTCCAGGATTTTGTAACCACCATCACAATTTTAGAACATTTTCATCCCCCCCAAAAGAAATCCCATATCTCTTCGCAATCACTCTTCATTTTCCCCAGCCCCGCCCAGCCCAAGTAACCATTAAATGACTTTCTGTCTCTGTAGATTTGCCTATTTGTACATATCATATAAAAGGAATCATACAGTATGTTGTATTTTGTAGCTGACTTCTTTCACTTAATGTTTTCAAGATTCATCTATGTGATAGCATGTATCAGTGCTTCATTCCTTTTTATGGCTGAATAATGTCCCATTATATGAATATGCCATATTTTGTTTATCTGTTCAACAGTTGATGGACATTCAGGTTGTTTCTACTTCTTGGCTAGTGTGAATAGTGCTGCTATGAACATTTGTGTACAGCTTTTCATTAAAACACCTGCTTTTTTATTCTCATGAGTATATGCCTAGGAGTGACATTGCAGGGTCAAATGGTAACTCTGTGTTTAATCTTTTGAAGAATCGTGTGGGTTTGATTTGCATTTACCTAATGACTAATGTTGTTACGTATCTTTTCATGGGCTTATTGCCCATTTTTATATCTACTTTGGACAATGTCTATTAAAACCCTTTGCCCTGTCCTTGCCCAGGTGGTTCAGTTGGTTGGAGCATCATCCTGTACACCAAAAGTTTAGGGGGTCGATTCCTAGTCAGGGAATATATCTAAGTTGTGTGTTCAGTCCCATGTCGGGGTGCATTTGGAAGGCAACCAATCAATATTTCTCTCTCTCAAATTGATGTTTCTCTCTCTCAAATTGATGTTTCTCTCTCTCTCTCCCTTCTTCTGTCTCTCAAATCAATAAATATATTTTTAAAATCCTTTGCCCATTTTAAAATTGGATTATATGCCTTTTTATTGTTGAGTTGTAAGAATTCTTTATATATTTTGGATACAAGTTTCTTATCAGATACATGATTTGCAAATATTTTCTCCTATTTTTAAAAAATATTTTACTTATTTATTTATTTATTCATTTATTCATTTTTAGAGGGGGGAACGGGGAGAGAAAGAAAGGGAAAAAAACATCACTGTATGGTTGCCTCTCGTGCATCCCATCTGGGGACCTGGCCTGCAACCCAAGCACGTGCCCTGACTGGGAATCAAACCTGCGACCCTTTGGTTCACAGGCCAGTGCTCAATTCCTGAGCCACAAGAGCCAGGGCCCTATTTTCTATTAGTTGTCGTTTTACCTGTTGTCTTGATGATGTCATTTGCAGCACAAAAGTTTATAATTTTAATGTAGTTCATTTTGCCTATTCTTTCTTATGTTGTTTATGCTTTCGGTGTCTTACCTAAGAAATCATTATCTAACCCAGGGTCACAAAGATTTACTCATATGTTTTCTTCTAAAAGTTTCATAGTTTTGGCTCTTACACTTAGGCCTATGTTCTGTTTTTAGCTTATTTTTGTGTATGGTATAAAGGGATTCAAGTTTATTATTTTGTGTATGGGTATCTAGTAGTCACAGCAACATTTGTTAAAAAAACTATTCTTTGCTTAATTGAATGGTCTTGGAAGCCTTGTTAAAATCAATTTATCATACATGTGAGGGTTTATTTCTGGAGTCTCAGTCCTGTTCATTTAATCTACATGTCTATTCTTCATGCCAGTACCATGCTGTCTTGATCATTATAGCTATATAGTAATCTTGGAAATCGGAACATGTAAGTCTTCCAACATTGTTTCTGTTTCTCAAGATCATTTGGATATTATTGGCCCCTTGCATTTCCATGTGAATTTTAGGATTCGCTTTCAATCTGCAAAAAAAAAAAAAAAAAAAAAAAATGAAGCCAGCTTCTAATTTATGGACATGTCTTTCCATGTATTTATATCTTCTTTAATTTCTCTCAACAATGTCTCATAGTTATCAGTGTATACATCTTGCACCTCTTTTAAAAATGTATTCCTAAGTATTTTATTCTTTTTGATGCTACTGTAAATATAATTGTTTTCTTGATTTTATTTTCAGATTGCTCATTGCTGGTATATTTAAATACAATTAATCTTTGTATATTGACCTGTTATTCTGCAATCTTGCTGAATTCATTTACTAGTCAAATAGTTTTGTTTTATTTTTTTCTTTTTTGAGAATTCCTAAGGCTTTTCTATGTATAAGATCAGGTTACCTGCAAATAAAGTCTTACTTCTTACTTTCCAGTCTGCATACCTGTGTTTTTTTTAATCCTCACCTGACGATTTATTTATTTATTTATTTATTTATTTATTTATTTTTAAGAGAGAGAGAGGACCATTGATGTGAGAAAGAAACATCAATCTGTTGCCTCCCCATGTGCCCCAAGTGGAGATCAAACCCACAACCTAGGTATGTGCCCTAACCAAGGATCAAACTCCCAACCTTTTGGTGTACAGGATGATGCTCCAACCAACTGAGTCACCCAGCCAAGGCAGTCTGCATACATTTTATTACTTTTTCTTGCCTAACTGCCCTAGCTAGAACCTCCAGTGCAATGCTGTACAGAGTGACAAGAGTAAACATCCTTGTCTTGTTTCTGATCTTAGGGAAAAAGCTTTCAGACCTTCACTGTTAAGTATAATGCTAGCTGTGGGGTTTTGGTACATGCCCTTTTCAGGTTGAGGAAATTTCCTTCTATTCCTAGTTTATTGAGTGTTTTTATCTTGAAAACATGTTGGATTTTGTCAAATGTTTACTCAGTGTCTATTGAGATGATCATGTGGTTTCGTCCTTTATTTTATTGATATTGGGTATATATATCGATTGATTTTATATATTAAACCAACCTTGCAATCTTGGGACAAATTGTACTTTGTGTATAATGCTTTTTATGTGTTTCTGATATCAGTTTGCCAGTCTTTCGCTGTCGTCATCTTTTGAGAAAGTACAATTTACACAAATGAAGGAATAGAGGACATTTAATGCAAAACAGTATATAGCCAAGTGTTATACTATAAGGTACAATCAGTTCTAGTCTAGTAAATACAGGCATACCTCGTTTTATTGTGCTTTGCTTTATTGCCCTTCATCGATGCGTTTTTTACAAATTTAAGGCAAGAATATCTACCAACAAAAAGATTACACCTCACTTTATTGCGGTGGTCTGGAACCCAACCCACAATATTTCCAAGTATGCCTGTAAATATTTATTGTGCATCAACTATGTGCCAAGTATTGCGGTTTGGGAAGATAAAAGCTGCAGGAACCAAGGACCCTTGGGAGCCAGTATCCCCAAAGTCATGAAGCTCTACCCACCCCTTTTCCACTTCAGTCATGCCCAGGGGCCATTGAAACAAGAGCCAAGACTCCTTGAGGATCCAATTAGGTGGCCAGAGATAATAGCATGGCACAGTTAAGAAGCCAGAAAACAGTAAAAACAGGCCTTGGAGTTAGACGAATGAGGATTAAAATCCCAGCATTGGCACTTACTGGTGATATGGGAATAATAAATTAACCTCTCTGAACTTAGTTTCATCACCTGTCAAATGGAAGTAATTATAGCACTCTCCTGATGTGGTTGCTGGGAAGGCAAAATTATAATAAACTAAAGCAAAGCACCTAGTACACTGCTTTGGTACGTAGCAGATGCTCAGTGGATTGTAGTTACTACTATATGTTCAGTACTGTGTGACAACTACAGGATAGGGAATGAAAGTCCAGAAGAAGAATGGAAGAATCACTGGCCCTTTTTTCAGAAGGTACTTGTTCTAGTTGGAGAGTCAAATGTAGCACATACAAAATAAATGTAACATTATAAAAACAGCATATATTTTATTTGAAATATCAAATTATACAGGGTATGATAGGAATAAATGAAACTACAATATGTAAAATCTTTGACACCAAAATGCCTGACATATAGTAAATATTTGTATTATACTAGTAATAATCCTGGCTGGTTTGGCTCAGTGGATTGAGCGTCGGCCTGTGAGCTAAGTGTCGCTGGTTCGATCTTCCAGTCAGGGCACATCAGAGAAGGAAAACTCTGATCCCAAAAAACCTCCGCTGCCTTGCGGCATACCTCTTCAGGGGAAAGGCTAGGGGAGTAAACCCCGACAGAAAATCCGGAGCCGGAGTCCCTAAGGCGGTTTGACGTTGTAGTCAACACCGGCAACTCCTGCGGCGCACCTGAAACCAAGCTGTATTGACTCCGTCTTTCCCTTGGACCCTTCAGCTGCAAAGAGAGGGGGGGTCTGCTGCATGGGCAACAGCAGACCCTCCATATCACCCTGCCCAGGCTCTGTAGCTTCAGCTTCACTGGAGAGGACACTCCAGCGTCATCGCAAGATGTCGATTCAACACGGGAGGAGACAGATACCGTGTCACTCCCGAGTCGGACTGCACAGCCATTCTCGGCGGTGCAGATAGACTCTTAAGAAGCTACACCATCGTCTCTCGAGACGGACGGCTGCCGACGACAACGACGACGACTAGTAATAATCAACGGCTGCCTTTACCTCAAGGATCACTCTAGAACAGTGGTTTTCAAAGTGTAGTGCCTGGTCCAGCAGTATCAGCATCTCCTGGAACTTATTAGAAATAATATTCTTGCTCTCTTTGCCAGACCTACTGACTCAGAATCTCAGAGGGTGGTGCCCAGCAATCTGTTTTAATAAGCCTGTCAGGTGATTTCCATGTAGTGGTTCCAAACATTGGATGCACATTAGAATTACCTGGGGAGCTTAAAAAATCCTGATGCTGTCCCGAGTGGTGTGGCTCAACTGGTTGGGCATTGTCTTGTAAAGTGAAAGGCTGACAGTTCAATTCCCGGTCAGGACACATACTTGGGTTGTGGGTTCAGTTCCTGGTTGGGGTGTGTGCAAGAGGCAACCAATCAATGTTTCTCTCTCACATCAATCTTTCTTTCTTTCCCTCCCTCCCTTCGCCTCTCTCTAAAAATAAATAAATAAGATCTTTAATAAAAAAAACCCTGGTGCCCATGCTCCCAAGACCTATAGAATCTCTAGGGATGGGATATAGGCCTTAGAATTTGTTAAATCTCCCCAGGTCATTCAAATGTACATCTAGGGTTTAGGACTATACCTCTAGGTAGAACTTTACATTAACAAGAAGAAGAGAAGAAGATTCAAACTTTAAAATTAATAAATTAACTAATGCAGGTTATGAAAGAGGCCCTAAAATACCCCTTTTCCATCTTATGCCCCTTCTCCCAAATCTGCCCTCTAGGAAGAGAGACATGGGAGAAAATCGAGCCCCTTTGCTAACCTGAGGTGGAGCTGTGGTTGCTGGGCGCATCCTGCCCCCTCCCCTTAGGTGAACTGCCATCCCAGGGAACAGACGTTGAAAGCTTGAGCCTGACGCTCATTTTTAATTGCTCAGTGTTAAATTCCCTCTGGAGGACAAGGAGGTGTCTGCCTTCAACACAAGAGGCCCATGTCACCCAAATACTTTACTTATTCATGAAACAAGGAAGATCCTTTATCAGCCCCAACCATGCATTGATCCAGACTGTCCCAAGATGCAGCCTGTCACCCACATGCACTCTGGCTACATCCTGCCCAGCCTGGCTTATCTTTGGTGCCTTCAAAGTCCAGGATGACTTCTCAGACAGAAAGAGAACTTAGTGTGGAGCTTAGCAGAGTATACAAGCGAAATGAGCCAGAAGGCCACATGCCTTTCTGTATAAGTGGTTGTACAAAATGACACCTTTAGGAGCAGTGGATTTTGGCCTGCAGTTAGGGAGAATAGCGAGCAGGCTCTTTGGTTGTGTTAGCCAGTGAAGCAGGAGCTTCCTCAGCCCCAGGCTGTTTTAGGGAAGTAGCTAGCAGTGAAAGAAGGGTGGGGTTTAGGATCCTCAAAGACGGACAGAAATCCTGCTGTGTCCCTTACAAATTACTTAACTTCTTTGAGTCCCAGTCTCTTCACCTGTTTCTAAAAAATGCAGATTAAACCAGATGACAGAACATGTAAATCCTTAGCACAGTGCCAACCACACAGATTCTCAGGAAATAGTAGTTTCCCTTCCCTTTTCTGGGAAAGGGAAGGAGTGGCCAGAGTATGCTGGGTCAGCTGTCCAAGCCTTCTCTGTGACCCCTGCCTCTGAACCACCCGGGTTTTTGCTACTCAGTGTCTGTGTCTTTCAGAGCTATTGTTAATTAAGAACAGGGTAAGACATGTGTTAAATATTTCTCTAATAATTCCTCAGCTGGGGCTACAGCAAATTTGTGATTTAATCCACTTCCAGTTACAATCTACATTCCCAGGACATAACTTAAAAACTCAAATAGCCAAACGTAAAGTTTATTTTAATTCTAAAATTATTATTGTAAAAAAACAATAAGACAATCTTGAGACTGTTTCTTCGCAGGGGAGACAGTTCTTCACAGGCCGTATTCATTCCTGTGAGGGCTTGGAGCTTTCTTCCCGGCTTTCATTTTTGGCTTTGGGTTCACATTTCTTCATTCTCTCAGAGTCTACGGCTGAATTTCTAAAAGTAAGAAGAAAAGGAAGTAGAGGAAAAACGGGTTGTTTTCTTTAAAAAGGAAATGGTCCCAACCTTTAAATGACCCCAGCCTTCTGGAATGCCCACATGAACCCCACAATCCCAGTCTGAAAATCTGAACAAAAATAGCAGCAGACCTCTTGGGATAGCCAAAATGTTGTGCTTATTTGCATAAAGTGAATTAACTAGGACTCCCAGTGGTGATTGCAGTCAACCCCTATATGACAAGCTGGCCTGTGGGAAACAGGCAGCATGACCACAGGGCAGGGCAGGACAGTGCTGCAGCCCAGAAGCAGCTACTACTCCAGGGCCCCCTTGGAGTGAGGGCCAGAAACCCAGTGTCAGGGAGATCAAGTGTTCTCCCTCGATCTCTCTGCCCTCCCAACTTCCTCTTTCTCCCCCCTCCAGATGCAGCTCCAACTGCTCTCCCTTCTCCCTCCAGATCATGGGGAGGCCATGGCTCAGTGACTCTCTCCTGAAAGCACCAAGTTAGGACAGGCCTGAGCCCCACGATATCCTCAGACTGCAGAGAGCTCCCAGTTTGGGAATAGGGGCCTGCGGGGCACATACACTTCGGCAGTGCCCACCCCTCAAGAGAGACTGCATAGTAGCTACAGTGGAGCAGACAAACAAGAGCATGCTGGCAGCACAGAGACTTGTAAGGAACTCTCCAGGAAAGCAGGCAAGGAGCAGACCTGGGAGTGTGGGGGAATTTGGCCCGGATCCATTACGCCTTTAAAATACACCATTAAAACTTCATGCTGTTTTCTTCCCATATCTGTGGAACCCTTTGTTCTCTGGTCATTGCTGACCAGCCCGGCTCCGGGACAAAGCCAGACAGATTGTTCTAAAGTTTGAATTTTACTGGCTCTCTACATCTAATGAGCTGTCACTCAGAACTCTGCCCTAGAGACCAGGCAGTGCCCAAAGGAGGTAGGAGAGGACGGCATGTACGGCAGTGTCCACAGCTGGGCCGGAGCCACCCCGGGTTAGAGGGAAGTCTGGATTGCCCTGACCTCTGGCCCCAAATTCCACTCTCAAGGAGCTCTGTGCCCTTAAGCAAGGTCTCAGATCCAGCATGACCCTCAGGTCAGAGCCACACACATGGCATTGCTACAGCTACCTTCTTTCTTCATAAGATTGTCCACACTCAGGCCAGGATGACAGCTGCCAATATGGAATGGTGTGAGAAGGGTCCCCTGACTTCTGGGTGCCCACAGCTTTCCCTGAGGCCTCCAGATGCCACAGTTGTAATCCCTCTTTTGGAATATCCAGAAGGCCATGTTAAATGCTGCTGTTGCTAGAAGAAAGCCTGGCAGAAAGGGGCTGAAGCTTCCCCTGCAGGGGGTGCTCCAGCTTCTCTGTGGTAACATTCAGCTAAAACCTCCTCCCGATGGGTTTTTCCTTGCTGTGGTTTAACGGGAACAGTAAAACAGACCCACAAAACCTGCCATTTCAGAAGTGTCTTGCCTCTAACCACCCATATAGCGTGCCCACTTCCTGGCTCAAGCCAACATTGAAAGAGTCCTGTGCTAATTGCCAATGCCGCTTAAGTCTTAATAAATCACTTGGAGGTCTTATTACAACGTGAACCACACTTTGAATTGCAAGGCTGTAGAGCTGGAGTCCCCAAGCCCTGGGGCCACGGACCACTATTGGTCAGTGGCCTGTTAGGAACCGGGCCTCACAGCAGGAGGTGAGGTTGAATGTAATGTGCTTGAATCATCCCGAAACCATCCCCCACCCCCACCCCGACACCCACCCCTGTCCATGGAAAAGTTGTCTTCCATGAAACTGGCCCCTGGTGCCAAAAAGGTTGGGGACTGCTGTTGTAGAGGATTCAATGATGAAAAAGAAAAGGTCCCTGCCCTCACATTGCTTTAAGTCCAGACAACATAGCATGAAAGGAGGAGAAGTGCCCATAATAGAGGCACAGAAGAGAGCACAGCAGAGAGAGGATTTCATTGGTTTCAATCAGAAAGTGCCCGATTTTGGTAGATTTCAAACACCAAACCCCTTGCCAAATTTAATGTCTAAGAGTATTTGACAAAAGAATGAGCTGGGGCAGAGGCGTGGATGAAACCAACGTCTATAAATACATTATTGCGGTCCTCACTCTTCCTCTCTCATTCTGATGGAAACTGCTGGAAGGGAAGAGACCTCCGTCTTGGCCTGGACAGTGTAGATGTTTTCTTGTGGGCAAAGGAGGCCCAGGATTGGCTGCGGGGAGCCTCTGAGAAATGATCTAAAATAAGTTCATCGAAGGGAGGCACAGGAGGATCCAGGTTTGGATGATTCTTGTAAAGGGAGAATGAAACCAAGAGGACCGAGCATTCAGAAAGAGTATAGCTCACTGTACGTTAGTTGTGAGTTCTTGTCATTTCTAAGCAGGGAGCCCTGCTTGCTTCTTTTGAATCAGGCCTGCTTTGAAGAGGTACAGATTTGGTACAACCTGAAATCTAACACTGGCCCTGAGGACTAAGGCTGATCAACGTCAGGCTTGTCACTCAGTATCTGTACAGGGCAGGAACCATCACAGAATCATGAGATTTTAGAGCTGGAAGTTCAGTTTTGGGGCCCAACATCTTCTCTTTAAGGTAAAAATAATAATAATAACAAACTCAAACCTGGACCCAGGACTCTCTGGAGCAGCCCACCATACCCCCTGTTTCCTGGAGCTGAGATCCCCCATAGACAAGGATGGCTCCACAGTCCTCAGACAATCCTGCCTGTGCCCCTCAACAAGGCATGAGGAACGAAGAGAAGAGATGCACAACCCTTGCCTAAGGTGGAGGGTCGGAGGTGAGGGAGTAGGACTGGTTTATCAGCTTTGGGACCATTCTCCACAACCAGTAAGCAGGGCTGTATGCCAGGTGACAGCCCCAAGAAGTAAAACCAGAAGGAGGGCCCACCACTTGGCTTCTGAGGACAGTAAAGTTAACTTGGATTGTAACCCCAGGTGTGAGGGAGGGCCAGTGGGAGTGGGGCCCAATGGGTACCTAATGCCCTTAGAGTTGGGAAGACCATGTGTCCAGGTTAGCCTACAACAGTCCCAGCATATAGTATATGTTACCCAAGAATAATTATTTAAAGTTCCCTCTTTCACTACTTGTCACTACTATTGTTTTACACAATTATTTCTATGGTCACTCTGGCATAGCTCCCAGTCTCTGCCTGCAAAGCTGAGGGGTGGGGTGGCTGAGCTCGTGCCTGGCCTCACAGGGTCTTCCTTCTCTGCTACTGCTTTACTCTGATGATTCCGGATGCACCCCCGGGATCCAGCACAACAAGGAGTGGAGGTCTGGGCTCAGGCCTCTGTGGGGAGACTGGGAGGCTCAGCCTGGCCTTGGGGCAGCCCTGGAAGGGTAGAGTGGAGGCCAGGAAGTACTCTGGGGCTGGCCCAAGATTGGAGATGGGCCCTTGACTGCACCAAGCCCCAGCCAGTCTTGTTCTAAAGCTGACTCAAAGCCCCCCACCCAAGAGGAGCAAGGCCTGGGATAGGGCACACTCTTCCTGGATATTTGCATCATGGTGTTAGTCCTGGGAAGGGAGGGGGGATGCCAGGGAGACAACAGGAACTGGGAAGCCAGGACACTATGCCAAGACAAGGTAATCAATTACAATTAAAACTACAATCATACTATTCATCAACTACTTATACCACTGCAGGTTGTTCTCCTACACCCAAGGACTGGCTCTAGTACAGTTCAGCTACAGTCCTCTCAGGAGGTCACACTGTAAGGAATTACATGCCAGACTTGCTTTCCCATGGGGCCCAAGTCTGGGCCTTTGCCTCTAAAGAAGCCACATTTTCCTCCTCTTATGGCAGCTGACTGGGGCCCAACTCAACTCCTCCCTTTCTCCACTATTACATCCTGCTCCCCAAGGTGGGAGGCAAACTTCATCTAAGCCCAAAATGTTCCTGGGACTCAGATGTCCAGAGGGTCTGGGGGCCTCAGCGAGTGCCCTCACTACAGCACGTGGGATGAAGCTGGAGCTAAGTAAGGGGCTATGGGGAATTGTCCTGCATGAGACCTGGGGCTGGTTCCTCTGCTCAGCTGAACGGTCCCTCATTTAGCTACTGGCAAATAATTATATTATCCTTGACAGGTAATTAACAAGAGGGCTGAGTTGCAGCTGGCAGCCACGCACCCTGAGGACCCCTGTTCTCCTGGGGGGGGTGTGGAGTACAGCCACCATGCTGGGCATGGCCTGCCGGCCCTTGACAGTCACATAAAGAGAAACAGCCTCTGTCTTGTCGAAGCCATGGTCATTTTGAGTAACCATTACCCACAGCTAAACCTAATCCCTACTGTATGTATGTTAAGACTTATTGTTCACACTCCACTTATATCCAAAAATGATTTGAGATAACTTTATAGTAAATGACAAAAAAATGAATCGTGCAAACAAGGATAAATGAGTAAAAGGCATATAATAAAAATGGGGTGAGTTTTTCCAGAAAAATGTGCATTAAGGGCAATTATTGTAACTGCATGCAACATTTCACATCTAACTTCCTGGCAGCCAAGTCAAGTAAAGGGCACCTGCTGACTTAATGTACCTCTCTTTATCAGTGACTTGGGACAAGACTCTCATCTGATGTGTGCCCCATTGCCCAGTAGCAGCTGGCATGTAATAATAGCAAGTGCTCAAAAAAGATTTGCTGATTGAGTGACTGACTGAATAAAGGAATGGGAGTTGGGTTGTGCTCTCAATTTTACCCCTGATATGCTGTGTGACCTTGGGCAAATAACTTCTCTGAACCTCGGTTCTGTGTCTGTCACTTGAGAGAGTTGCACTAGAAGATCTGCAAGACCTCTTCTCGTTCTGACATTTGGTGATTTTTAACTCCCACCTCTGGAGCTATTTCTTTGAGTTGGGACATTAGCTATCCAAATATCCTCTGTTAAAATACACACACATAGCACACGGGGAGGTTAGCATAATAAAAAATCCATCAGCCTCACTAAGGAAAATTCTCTGATGTTTGTAAGTAGCTGGCCTCAGAGAGAATCATCTTGAGGAAGGCATAGGCATAGGACAGTAAGTTTCGCTATGGATAGAAAAGAGTCTGAATCAAGGTGTACTGCCCAGGTACTATGGTTCTAGTTGAGATTTTGGAGGAAATAGAGAGCAGGCAATAAGCCTGGGTAACTGGAAAATAAGGGACATAAGGACAGTGAGAAATTTGGGGGACACAGAAAGTTGCCAAAGAAAATGCCATCAATTGTCCACATCTGTCTAGCAGAGTAGCTAAGCATGATGAGCCAGGCTGTGGACCACAGAGGGGCAGTGGACGGGGTGGGGCAAAGGCCAGCAACTTGTTCAGGAGGGCTGGTCTGACGACCAGATGGGAGGCCCCTCTGGGCAGCAGTTGTCAAGATGTGACCTGTAGACATTGGGACTGTGATATCTACAGGACAGTCCTCAGGGTCCCTGCACGGCTGAAACTGAACACAAGAGGGAAGAGCCTGTCTTACGTGCCTCTAGATCCCCCCTGCACTCTGCAAGCACTACGAAAGAGATCCAAGCAAGTGGCTTTCTTCCCCAGGTGCCTACTTTTGTCTTTTTGCAGAGCCTGTCATGTTCTCTTCACTCACAGATTTTTTTTTGCCAAACTCTAACAGTATTACTTTATTATTTGCCACTTATGTGGGTAATTCTGTTTTTTAACCCCAGGAACATTGGCTTAATCATGATCTTTGGTCTATAACCCTCTTTCTTCATTGACCCAGGGATGGCCCACCTTTGTGTTTATTTATGTTTACTTATTTCAAAAGAAGATAAGAAACATTGAAAATCCATTGGCAGAACTAAAATATGGGCCATGCCCACATCTACCTACATGCTTCTCCTACATCCTATCCCTCTCCCCAGCACTCTGGTACCTCCTCCCATCCGTAGATTTTAAAAAGTTTTGATCTCCAATCCCTGACCAGTGTGGCTCAGTGGATTTGGCATTGTTCTGCAGAGTGAAAGGTTGCCAGTTCAATTCCCAGTCAGGGCACGTGTCTGGATTGCAGATCAGTCCCTGGTTTGGGCATGTGCAAGAGGCAGTCAGTTGATGTTTTTCTCTTCTTTCTCCCTCCCTACCCCTCTCTCTAAAAATAGATGAATAAAATCTTTTTTTTTTTTTTAATTTGATCTCCAACACTTGTGAAAGTCTAACACCTACTACTAGAGTTTGGTACCCAGACCACAACCCAGTGCTTCTGATTTCTAACTCGCTAACATGCTCCTGCTCAGAGGGGCCCAAGTCTCAGGCAGTGACATGTGTTTGCAGCATGGTGGCTACAGTCACCAACTTGCAGTGAAGTCAGACTGCCTCCAAATATATTCCGCATTGTTTTAAAATTTTATCTAACCCAGGGTTTCTTAACCTTGGCGCTACTGACATTTGGGCTGGATAATGGTTTGCTGTGAAGGGTCGTCTTGTCCTTTGTACCATGTTCAGTGGTATATCTGCCGCTACCCACTAGATGCCAGTAGCACCCCTGCCTCTGCCTTCCTAGTTGTGACAGTCAGAAATGTCCCCTGGGGAAATCGCAAAACCACTCCTGGTCTAAACCACTGATCTAAGCAGATATTTGGCAATATCCAGTTCAACAAATTTTGACAAAATGCCCCCAAATACATGCCTCTACTAAAAGAAATACAGTCGTCGTCGGCAGCCGTCCGTCTCAAGAGACGATGGTGTAGCTTCTTAAGAGTCTATCTGCACCGCCGAGAATGGTTGTGCAGTCCGACTCGGGAGTGACACGGTATCTGTCTCCTCCCGTGTTGAATCGACATCTTGCGATGACGCTGGAGTATCCTCTCCAGTGAAGCTGAAGCTACAGAGCCTGGGCAGGGTGATATGGAGGGTCTGCTCTTGCCCATGCAGCAGACCCCCCCTCTCTTCGCAGCTGAAGGGTCCAAGGGAAAGACGGAGTCAATACAGCTTGGCTTCAGGTGCGCCGCAGGAGTTGCCGGTGTTGACTACAATGTCAAACCGCCTTAGGGACTCCGGCTCCGGATTTTCTGTCGGGGTTTACTCCCCTAGCCTTTCCCCTGAAGAGGTATGCCGCAAGGCAGCGGAGGTTTTTTGGAATCAGAGTTTTCCTTCTCTGATGTGCCCTGACTGGAAGATCGAACCAGCGACACTTAGCTCGCAGGCCGACGCTCAATCCACTGAGCCAAACCAGCCAGGGGTAAAGAAATACAGTAGTCCCTCGCTATATTGCAGTTCACTTATCGCGGCCTCACTGTATCGCGGGGTTTTTAAAAAACATTATATTTAATTATTTATCGTGGATTTTTTGCTATATTACAGGATTTTGCGGTACTGTATACGTATATTGTTGAAGTTACATAGGTTTAAGAGTGTAGAATAAATGTAAGATTCCTACTTCGCAGGGGGGTCTGGAACGTAATACCCGCAATAAGTGAGGGAATGCTGTATGTACATTTGTGCTGTAAAACCTTGCCTTACAAAGTATGGTCCTGAACCAGCAGCCTGAACAACACCTGGGAGCTCTTTAAAAATACAGAAGCTCAGGCCCCGCCCCAGCCCTACGGAATTAGATCTGCATTTTACCAAGTCCCCCAGGTGATTCATGTGCACAGTAAAGTTTGAGAAGCCCTGATATAGAGATTTACACAAATTGCACTTCTGTAAACAAAGTGGGCCCAGATGCAGTGTTTCTCAATGGGGGAGGTTATGACCATTTTCAGTGGGACAATTGGTTATTTTGTGCGGTTGTCCTCACTTTGCAGAGCATCCTTGCCCCATCCTTATTAAATGTCTACAGTGCTCCCTGGTCCCCACATCAACCAGAAATACCCTCACCCTCCAGGTGCCTGTTGAAAAGCAGAAACACCTGGGGTGCAAACCTCTGGGCAGGAGTGTTCTTGCAGTGTGGACAGTGTGCCCAACAGCAGGGCTGCCTCAGTCTGCAGATGGGTCCAGAAGGTGAGGCAAGATTCAGATGTTAAAACTTCACAGTGCCCTCCATCCTCAAGTAGGGAGGGACAAGATGTCAAGTGATGAGTACTGGCCAAGGAGGATCTACACCAGTTAATGGGAACATGTCAGGGCTGGGGGCAGCAACAAGGGGAACAGGGGAGATACAGAAGCCCTCTGCGAGGGACAGAAGCTTCGATCTGCAGCCCAACCAGTCAGACCAGCTGGGGCAGTTCCCCTTGGTCAGGGCAGCCTCAATGGCTCAGTCAGGATAGAGCCTATAGATGAAAAAAGCCTGGCATCTGAGAACTGTGTCTGAGGTGAGGAAGGGAATCCATCCAAGTGAGTGAGGTGCCCATTCTGTGCCCTGCCCTGCCCCCTTCTCACCTGGGAAGGGCCTGAGCAAGAGGAATAGGAGGATCTGTGGCTGGGAAACTTGAGCTCAGTTGCAAAAGATCCAGCTCAGGCTACCGCTGGATGCCCACCCTCGACTGGGAACAGAAGGGGCTGGCTTTGCCCTCCAGCCTTGCTGTTTGCCAGGTGCAGTGAGTCAGGGGCATCTCCAGCCAGGTCCAGACACAGCTCCTGCTCACAGTTCCCTAGATACCCAGTACACTCACTCTCTTGCCTCTGTGTATTACCCGTGCTGTTCCTTCTGCCTGGAGACCCACTTCTCTCTTTCTGGTAACTCCTAATCATTTTTCAAGACCCCTCTTGGAAGCACTTTCTGATCTCCCTTCTCTCAGTCCCCAGGCTCAGGTGGGGGAGGGCCTGCATTTTCTTTTCAGCTCCCCAAACTCTAGGGATACATTGGGTTATTGCTCTTAAGCTGTCGGTTAGTCAATTAACTGGTGTTTAATGAGTACCCTGGCTGGTTTGGCTCAGTGGATTGAGCGTCGGCCTGCGAGCTAAGTGTCGCTGGTTTGATCTTCCAGTCAGGGCACATCAGAGAAGGAAAACTCTGACTCCAAAAAACCTCCGCTGCCTTGCGGCATACCTCTTCAGGGGAAAGGCTAAGGGAGTAAACCCCGACAGAAAATCCGGAGCCGGAGTCCCTAAGGCGGTTTGACATTGTAGTCAACACCGGCAACTCCTGCGGCGCACCTGAAGCCAAGCTGTATTGACTCCGTCTTTCCCTTGGACCCTTCGGCTGCGAAGAGAGGGGGGGTCTGCTGCATGGGCAACAGCAGACCCTCCATATCACCCTGCCCAGGCTCTGTAGATTCAGCTTCACTGGAGAGAACACTCCAGCGACATCGCAAGATGTCGATTCAACACGGGAGGAGACAGATACCGTGTCACTCCCGAGTCGGACTGCACAGCCATTCTCGGCGGTGCAGATAGACTCTTAAAAAGCTACACCATCCTCTCTCGAGATGGACGGCTGCCGACGAATGAGTACCTGCCTTGGGCTAGGTCTTGAAATTCAAAGGAGTAAGAACTGCCACGCCCTGCCTCATGGCTCTACACTCCAGTGAGGGATATAGGGTAGAACTATGAAACTCAAAGCCTTTGACTGCTTGGGTGAAGACTGCAGGTCCAATTTCTTTGCAGCTGAGGAGGAAACTGCAGCCCATGGATGGGAGGGATGAGCCTCTCTCATGCTGTCTGTGTGGCAGGGTCTTCCCCAGGACAGTGCCTTAGGTAATCTGTCTAGGCACACATCAGAAGCCAGCCTCCCAATGTTAGAGTGGGGGTCTCCAAAAATCCCCAGAGCCTGCAGATTGGGGGATGGGGAAAAGGGAACAAATTTTGAGATGCCTTTGCATGACTATGGCTAGTAGCTAGTGTCTTAAGCTATGCAAATGGCTTTGGTTCTTCCAAGGCCCCAAGAAGATGGGAGGGGTTTTGACCATGGGATTTGTGCAGAAAGAGCACATAGAGCCTATGCAAGGTTCTGTGAATGGTCAGAACTGAGTACCACATCCACTGTGTCACAGGACGCAGTCAGGGATTTAAAAATAGGCAGCAGACATTTTGGATAGGGGAACACCATGGGGCTTTGAGAAAAGGAGAACACCATGTGGCTTAGGGAAGAGGGGAACTCCATGCGGCTGGAAAGGAAAGGGAGAACTCCATGCGGTTTACAAGGAGGCTGGGAACTCCATGTGGTTCTGCATTGAGAGCTAGAGGGTACTGCAATACAGGCAGAACCTCCCCAATCAGGATCGAATGATTGGAAGCTGCTGGTAAAACTAAACTGTGTCTGGGAAGTAGGAAGACTGTATCTCTGACTTTTCTAAAACTAGCCTGGTTTGGTAGCATGAGGCAGAACTATGTGTTTGTGCGTGTTTTAAAGAAAATAAGACTTAATGGCAGAAATCCTCAAATAATCTAAATCTATATCATTATTAAATAAACAATTCTATTTCTTTTCACCAAACTCTGGTATTGAGAGTTATGCTTCTGGCAGCGGGCAATCAGCCCCCTAATAACTAAACAGCCCATGGGTTCTGTTTCAATTGGCGCAGCCCTTGGGTTCTATTACACCAACACCACAGCTCCCCTGGTGAAAACCTCCTTGCCTCCTCTTAGAATGCCCACTGCCTTCCCTAACTCATTACTAGGGGCATGGATGGAAATTCAGAAACAGGATCAAGCTGATTCATTTCTGTCTTTGGCTGTTCAGAGATGATGTTTTCTAACTGCCTAACTGCCTGCCTCTGGGTTCTCTCCTCCCTGCTTCAGTTTTGGAGCCTGTGTTGGAAGAAGGGCACGGAAACTTCGCAGAGACAATGTGTCCTGAAGACCTCTGTGAAGAAGAAGGGAAGGTTGTGTGGTGTTTGCCCTGGCTCAAGAGACTGGACTTCCCATCACTGGCCTGTTCAAACCCAGGAGTGAGCCCTGGGATTCTGAAATGTGAAGAGTTCCTCTAACATTTCTCTAGAAGGGTCCCAAATTCAGGTTTTCCCCCAGCCCTCAGTCTCAGAATTGTTTTAAGAAAGGAAGAATATTGACTAATCCTGGGGAAGATCCGTACCTCCAGACAAGACCAAAAAGGAAGAACCTATAGGGTAAAAGGTAGAGATGGGAACAGAGACTAAATAGCTTGTCACCTAATTCTTCTCTGAATCACCTCACACATAGGCATGGTCAGCTTCTCACTGTGTGATGCAAACATCTCCATGCTTGGCTCCTACACTAAGCCAAACTAAGTCGTTTCCAATCGTCTCACCCTCTCCCAGCCTGGGGGCCTCTGGCCTCTGGCCTTCCCTTGGAAAAGCAATGCAGAGTGCAGATCTGCAGGAATACCTCCCACGGCTGGGCCCCTCAGAATGTCAGAAGCAAACTTTCCACAGTCTGCACCAGATCCCAGGAGGCGATATCTGAGCAAGGGAATAATGGGAGCCCAGACATACCCACCCCCTAGATACTCCAGCCTCCTGTCCGCTTTCCCACATTGGTTGGCTCTTTCAAGAGCCATCCCAATTGCTGTTCAGTTATCATGGGATCACCACCTCTTTAAACAAGGACAGGCCAGTGTGTAACTCATTTCCTCAGGCTTCACCGTTACGGAGCCACAGGAACAGAGTATGAAAAATTCCACTGGCTCTTCCATAGAATCTCCACAGTTAGCACACACAGTGTTTTGTATGAATTAGAAAAAGGGGGTCCTCTGGACAGATAAACTTTTAAAAGTGCCTCCTTCTCTGAGTGAACAAAGCAGGGAAAAGTGTCCCCATTTGTGCCTCTGGCCAAGCACATTTAGGCACAGCATAATTTGTACAACTGTAATGTATACCCAGCTCTGAGTCAACCCCCTTTGCAAAGTCTCCCCCTGGGTGTTTTCCAGAGCTCTTATGCTCACCAACCAATCTAGTCGCTGTAGTTCCCTCCCAGCATTTGCCCTGCTCCTCCTTTCCTGCTCTGTCTCTGAGGCCACTGGAGGATATCTTGCCTCGACTGGATCTGGCTGTGCAGGTGCTGATGTCCATGTCCAGGCGTGGCCTTGAAGTGCTCTCCCAGTGGCCAATCTTTGATATGCTGGAGCTGGGTGTGCCCTCTGCACCCGGGCGTGAGGGCGGTACTGCTGGAGACCAGCCTCACACAGAACTGACTCCTGCAGCCCCTGCCACAGGCCCTCTCTTCACAAGGTGAGGAGTCCTCATGGCCAGGCTGAGGAGGGTCACTCTCCAGGGTGGATAAAATGTGGTCTTCTCCATTCCCATTCTCCTTAAGCCCCTGGGCAAAACCCTGCTTCCACCATTCGTCCTCCTCAAAGGCAAAATATTGCCCCAGGAGGCACACCCATCAGTTTTTGGGAAATATCTAACGTATTGGAGTGAATGAAGGCTCCCTCTACACATGATGCTGACCCTGAATTCACTTTTCCCAGAGAATGTGGCACCCAGAAGCTGAAGTTTGTTAAACATTACAACTGGTTGAATCCCCAGGATATCGGGCCAAGGTGGAGGCCTAGACAGACACGCTGCATCTTCCTCCACAACTAAGAAGGAATACAACTACCTCAGAACTAGAAACAACCAGAAGTTCCAGAAAATAAAAGTGCATGAAAGTCCAGCAAACAAGGATATAAAGAAGAAATACTCACTCAGACAGGTAGGAGGGCCGAAGCCAGGATGGAGAGGACATGGTGTGGTGGCAGCAGTGGTGGTAGTGGCGGCAGCAGCGGGTCGGAAAGTGCAGTCACATGTTTTAAAAAGTCGGGCGGGCCCCCTGGGAAGCGTCCCCAGCCCCAGACCACACCACACAGCTCACAGTCCCAGCACCGGGGAAAGTAAAGCCTCATCGCTTTTGACTGTGCACCAGTGGGAGTTGGGCTGGAGGAAGAAACTGCTGGTCTTTCAGCAGGGTCCACTTGTTCAAAGGGCCCCCATGGTCCTAAAACGTCCGCAAACCCACCCACTCTGGGAATGACAGCCAGGGCAACAGCTAGAGGGGCACTAGTCCCATACAGGAAGCAAGAGAAGTGCCTGGAAAAGGGATGAGTGCTGAGCAAGCGGCATTGTTCCCTCTCAGACCCCTCCCCCACATACAGCGCCACAAGGTGGTGAAACAGGTCACGCTATACTGACAATTACCTAAGGCTCTGCCTCTTACAACATAACAGGAGCGACAACCCTACCTAAGGCAGAGGCAAACAAACAAGGGAGCCTGTCAAGATGAGGAGACAGAGAAGTATGGCCCAAAAGAGAGAGCAAATCAAAGTTCCAGTGGGAGGACTAAGCAACAAGGAGATAGCCAACCTAACAGATATAGAGTTCAAAACAAGGGTGTTAAAGATGCTCACAGACTTGACAGATATGCTTAAGTATGGCAAATGCATAAAGGAAGAAATGAAGGCTATGATAAATGAAACGAAGGAAAATCCACACAAAACCAATGGTGAAGGGAAGGAAACCAAGGTTCAAATCAATGATTTGGAAGATAAGGAAGAAAAAAGTCAACCAATACAGAATGAGGAAACAAGAACAGAAAAAAATGAGGAGAGGCTTAAGAACCTCTGGGACAACTTTAAGTGTCCCAACATCCGAATCATATGGGTGCCAGAAGGAGAAGAGGAAGAGCAAGAAATTGAAAGCTTCTGTGAAAAAATAATTAAGGAAAACTTCCCAAATTTGGTGAAGGAAATAGATATACAAGTCCAGGAAACACAGAGAGTCCCAAACAAGCTAGACCCAAAGAGGACTACAACAAGACACATCGTAATCAAAATGCCAAAAGTTAAAAATAAAGAGAGAATCTTAAAAGCAGCAAGAGAGAAGCAGAGAGTTTCCTACAAAGGGGTGTCTATAAGACTATCAGCTCATTTCTCAAAAGAAACTCTGCAGGCAAGAGGGGACTGACAAGAAGTATTCAATGTGATGAAAAGCAAGGACTTACAACCAAGATTACTCTATTCAGCAAAGCTATCATTTAGAATGGAAGGGCAGATAAAGTGCTTCCCAGACAAGGTAAAGCTGAAGGAGTTCATCATCACCAAGCCATTATTATATCAAATGTCAAAGGGACTTATTTAAGAAAAAGAAGATCAAAACTATGAACATTAAAATGACAACAAACTTACAACTATCAAAAACTGAATCTAAAAAATAAATATGAAATCCAACTAAGCAAACCAGAATAGGAACAGAATCATAGGTATGGGGAAATGGTGCAGGGATTAAGCAACATACTTGGTTGGTACAAAATAGACAGAGGGAAGTTAAGGAAAATATAGGAAAGGGTGAAGCCAAAGAACTTATGTGTATGTCCCATGGACATGAACTAAGGAGGGTGGGATTGCTGGAGGGAAGGGGTGTATAGGACAGAGGGAAGCAAAGGGAAAAGAAATGGGGACAACTATAACAATATAATCAATAAAATATACTTAAAAAAAAAAACTGGTTGAATCCCTTTATTTACAACTGGGGTGTGTGGACTCAGAGTATTGGACTTGAGGTAAGAAGCTGGCAGCATTCAGATCCTACTCTGCTCTTCCTCAATGGGAAGTCTCGTAGTCACCTTACTCATGTGTAAATTAAGCACAGTCATGAATACCTGGAAATTCTCTAGATTCTCCAAGACCTTCCTGGAGCACAAAACTCTGGTCAGATTAATGCCAGGGCAAAACAGCCTAATTTTGCACTTCCTCTTAGTGAAATAGCTTACTTAGCTCCACATCTTACTTTGTTTCTTAATGACCCTGATTCTGTTCTGCCCTTGTTGTCCATTCTGACCTTTTGCTTCTTTTGTCAGATGTAGGGAAGTTGATAACTGGTATCTCTTTGTTCGGTATGTATATTTTTGCATATATCAATGTGGAAATCAGTGTGGAAATTCTGGGTCAGGTAATTTCCAATGGTTTGAGAAGATCCATGAAAAGTAAGGTAGTTCTGCAGAAAACTAGAAGCATAGTCCAGAAATGAGTTTCCAAGACATTAATGAGAGAAACTTAGCTTCTTGAATAATACCCTAATACCTTGTCAGCATGAGCAACTAACTGCAAGATGCAAGTGGGCAGCAGCCGGTAGCCCCCAGCCCTGGGCTAATGTATCTTCACCCTTCACCTCCCTGGCAACCCAAGATGGTTTGGATTATTATGCCTCTTTCTCATTGGTTCTTCTACCTCAAGACACTTCATCACTGGTAAACACAAGATGCAGATGCTGCTCTGATTGGTTGATGTGTTGCTGGGGTAAAGGCCAGTGATGCTGCTTTCCCAGATGTGGTTTCCTTCAGGCCCTGAACACACACACCCCCATTCCGTCTCTCTTGACCTTCCTCCCACCCCTGGGACAGTCCCTCCCTCCTTCTGTGGTTGCACAGTAAACAAACAGTCCATCCAAGGGTTCCCTGGAGACCCAGAGGTTTTTATCTTTGCAGTTTAGCCTACTAAAGCTGGATTTTGTATAACACATGAAGGCAAAGTTGGGGGAGATCAGCCTTTCACAATCAAGAACACACACATCTTCACAAAGAAGAGATCGTAGATTTTCTAACAACTAAATTCCTCTAAAAGCCAGTGGTGCAGATAGGTATGGCTTTGCATGTAAAGTAAATGGGTGAAAATAAGGGGCTTGCTAGTCCCCAACTGCTACCAGTTGCTGCTGTGCCTGAAAGTCCACCATTAATATTTTTTATTTGATTCATTGTTCCACATATTCATGCAATCGTTGGTTGATTCTTGTATGTGTCCTGATGGAGTTCAAACCTGCAACCTTGGTGTATCAGGACAACACTCTAACCAACTGAGCTACCTGACTAGGGCCTTCACCATTAAGATTTATTTCTTTATGCATTTTCTTTTCCTGGACCTACTGTTAAAATACAAAGAGGCTCAACTCCATCCTGAAAGATGTTTGAGAAGGTTTCTTTAGCATCAAATAAGTTGAGATACCAACGTATTTCAACACCCCCAGTGACAGGTAGAATAATGGCTCCCAAAGATGTTCATATTCTAAGCCATGGAACCTGTGGATATGTAACCTTATGTAACAAAAGGGGCTTGGCAGATCTGATTGAAGATTCAGGACCTTGAGATAGAAAGGTTATCGTAGATCATCTGGATGGGCCCAATCTAATCACATGAGCTCTTAGAAGCAGGGACATTACTTGACTGTGGTCAGAGAAAGATGTGGTGACAGAAGCCAGAAAGATGCTGTGTTCCTGGCTTTTTATTTTATTTTATTTTATTTTATTTATTTATTTTTAGAGAGAGGGGAAAGGAGAGAGAAAGGGAGAGAAACATCAATGAGTGGTTGCCTCTCGCAAACCCCACTGGGGACCTGGCCTGCAACCCTGGCATGTGCCCTGACTGGGAATCAAACCAGTGAACCTTTGATTCATAGGTTGTTGCTCAATCCACTGAGCCACACCAGCCAGGGATATTTCTGGCTTTAAAGATGGAAGGAGGGGACCACAAGCCAAGGAATACCACCGAATGGCTTTAAAAACCAGGAAAAATGAAACAAATTCTCCCAAAGGGCCTCCAGAAACACAGTGCTGCCAATACCTTACTTAGCCCAATGAGATTAAGTCAAACTTTATTTTTTAAAAATTTTAAGGATTTTATTTTATTTTTTATTTTTAGAGAGGGGAAGCGAGAGAAACATCCATGTGAGAGAGAAACACCCTTCAGCTGCTTCTTGCAGGCCCCCAACCTGGGCCACAACCCAGCCATGTGCCCTTACCAGGAATTAAACAGTGATGTTTTTGTTCACAGGCTGGCACTCAACCCACTGAACCTCACCAGCCAGGGCTCAAGTCAAACTTGACATACCAGACTGTAAGATGACAAACTGGTGTGGTTTTAAGCTACTAAGTTTATGATAGTTTGTTATAGCAGCAATAGAAAACTAATACACCCCTTCAGAGATTCATGGTGTACTTTGGAATATTAGGGGCTCTAGGGAAACTTTCAGTAAAGATGCTCATTTAATCCAAAATTTTAGAAACTTATTTGAACACCAAAAATTTATTCCCCTGTAAAATAGTAGCATCTGAGAAAATGATGTGGAAAATACTGCATTCAAACATTAACTATTATTAACATCTTAGTGTGATTTAGTTCATATGTTTTCAATGTGATAACTAGGTAAGAGATAGAATAGGATGAAGGACAGGTAAGTTTTGATGGGCCAGCATGGAGGTCTAAAAAAGGGAGGTTTGGGTGTGAGAATTCAATGGAGAGGGTGGGAATAGAGGGTAGGTGGGCACATGCTACAGAGAAATGTCAATAACTACATCACTTGTTTGCTTGTGCTGAATAGTTTATGCCAAATCCTCCTTGCCCTTCAGGTTCACCGTCTTATCTTGGAAAATTTCCCTGACCATCTCCTCACCCTCAGGCCTAAGTTAGAAGCTCTTCTTATGTGCTTCCATGGCCTCCTGTGTTTATCTCTGGCTGGGGCAGCAATGTACTGAAATTGCCTGTTTTGTTGTTGTTGTTGTTGTTGCCTGTCTCTCCACTAGACTGAAGTTTCTAGAAGACAAAGCTGTGTTCAGTTCACTCTTCACGTCTTCTGTGTCCCATCCATGCTTGGCACATTAAAGTATTCAGCCTGAGCCTTCGTCTCATCCTCTTTGGACCAGAGTCCAAAAGAGCTGAATACTGACTTTCCTCACAATTGGTGGGTGCTGTTGAAGTCTGTATCACATCTGGCCCTTTCCTGGCCACACAGCCATAGTCTGGCCTAACAAGAACTCATGTTCCAAATAAGACCACAGAGCACCACTGCTATACATTTTGTGTGTTTTCTCTAGTGAAACAAGCAAAGGATTTAGACTAAATATGTTCATATTATACCACAGTTTATGGGGTATCTGACTAGGCTACAAGAAAGACTGAGATCAAAGGAGTAAATATTATACTTCCAATACAGTTTGTAGAAAGCAATTGAAATTGAGGAATTGTAGATGTGAATAGAACACCCTGGGGAAAGGAAATGAGCAGCTAGGTCAGTACTGATGTAAGGTAAGATAGAATGAGCCAGAGAGAGGATCCTATATACCACATCTCCCAAAATCCAGGAAGGCTTCCTCAGTGTAGAGGACTTGGACGTAAAGAGTAACCAACATTTCTATGGGGAATCACGTCCTCCCCTCTCTCAGTCTCAAGGGGAAACACATAATTTGGGCCTGAACAACTAGAGCCCTGAATCCACTAACCCCAGGGATTGTGTGGGGGGAAGGAGTTAATCAGAGCGACTCCTGAGTCTGAATTTGAACCTGGAAAGATAAGGTCTGAAAACTGTTACTCAGTGGAGAATGACAGTATACCACCACAAGAAGAATAGAGGTGTGAAATGGAGAGGCCCGGTCCTGATGACACCACTTGAATGTAGGCTTAAGCATCAATCAGTAAATTATCTTTTCTGAGTAAGCCAATTTGAATTGAATTTCCATTCCATTGCAATGAAAAGAATCTTGAAAATACAGAGGAAATAAAAGCTTACATGGTAAGAATCAAGACAGAAAAAGCTGGGAACCAAGATCCAAGGGATAGTGGGCACCTACTCCCAGCTCTCCAGTCTGGGAAGTACCACCTCTCCCACAATCCCCACAATCATAGAGGACTCCCATGTACCTGGACTTGTTCAAAAGACTTCTTGCTTGGCCACAACTGAGCCCACCATAGTTACTTCCTCAAGAAATTGGAACAGGACCTAAGAGTCCAGTGTCAGTGGAGGTGATCTCCTGAAGGGGAAAAGAGTGAAGATCTTGGGACCTGTGGTATAGCTGTGCTCATTTTTCCCTGAGGACTGTGCAGTAGAGAAAGCAAGACAATATCATCATGACATTATAGCTAAAGAAATTTGGAGGTAAGAGAAATTACATAGCTTACCTAAAGTTACAACTTTGGTATTGATTACAGAACTAGAACTCAGCTTTTCTTTTATTTTTCAAGGTTTTATTTATTTATTTTAGAGAGCAGGCAATGTAGGGAGAAAGAGAGGGAAAGAAACATCAATGTTCGAGAGAAACACCAATCAATAGCCTCTTGCATGTGCCCCAACTGGAAACCAGGCCAGCAATCTAGGCATGTGCCCTGATCGAACTGACGATCTGTGGCTTTGCAGAACAATGCTACTACAACTGAGTAACTCCAATCAGGCATCTCTTCTTCTTTTTTCTTTTTCTTTCTTTCTTTTTTTATTTTTTATTTTTTTTTTACTTTATTGGAGAGGAGAGAGAGAGAGAGAGAATTTATTGTTCCACTTATTTATGCATTCATTGGTTGACCAAAGACGAAACCTGCAACCTTGGCATATTAGTACAGTGCTCTAACCAACTGAGTTACTCCACCAGGGGAGAATCCAGACTTTCTAAATTCAAGAGAGGGACAGGAAACAGCTGGGACAAAGAAGCCTAAGAACTCTAGACACATGTGAGACTTGGGGCAAACAGCAGAGGGTGATCATATAGCTTTCCCAGCCGCAGGAGAAAAAGTCAAGCCAAGTGCAAGCAGTCAAAAATATCTCCCTACACGCAAAACATTGAAGAAATTCTGGTGCATGAAGTGTCTCTGGCTTGGCTCAGAGACTGGCCTTCGTTGCAGAGAACACCTGCAGAGAATATATACCGCCTAGGCCTGTGGCACTTGGGCCACCACCCATCGTGGAAACTACAACTCCCATTATGCATCGCGACGGCGTGGGCTAAATCCGGGATAAACTACAAGATCCAGAACGCTTTAAACAAAAGGCGCGGTTACGAGAGGAGGGGCGTGACTACGTCGTGCGGGACCGTTAAATTTGAAAGTTGGCGGCTGGTCTGGAGGTGGCTGGTTTGTGAGGGAGTTAGGTGCATGCTCTTCTTTTGTCCCGGAGCACTCTCTGGTCGCTTCGGTACCTCTAAGGGTAGGTTGCCGAAGAAAACCCAGACAGTCTGCGGCCCCGAGGAAAGGCCCGCAGCAGGACGCGGACCTGAGCCGGGAATGCAGGATGGAGGCGAAGAAGGAAGGGGGTGCTCTGAGGTAGGTACAGGAGCTGAAAGCTGGGCTTGCGACACCCGATGGTGCCTAAAAGGTGACAGAGGCCCCGCTCAGAACAGTCAAGGAAAGGAACGGACGGTCAGCTGAAGAGCCGGCCAGGCCGCAGCCTCCTACCTGTTCGAGTCGGACGCAAGGGGTGGAGGTGAAGACTTAGGGTAAGCGCTGACCTCAGTGGGGCGCTGAGAATCCCGCTCCATGCAGCTTCAAACAAAGGAGGCTTTGGGACCCCGGTGTTACAAAGAACTTGGAATTTGTAGTGGGGTCTGCGTTTGTATCTCAGCTCAGCCATTTGCTAGCTTTTTGACCTTGGATACGTCTTAATATGGAAAATACCGGTATTAATCTTGCCTTACCAGGTTCTGAGAGAATTGAAAGTATTTGTAAAGCAAGGGCCTCCAAATAAGTGCTCAAAAAATTATGAGTGCTATAATTATGCCAGTAGCATAGTTAGCAATCTAAAAAGCCCTTCTCGGCATGCTTGCTGCTTTTCCATATATAAATGTATATCGGCTTTTCTAGGTTGACATTCTCAATGTGTTTTCATTTCGGGGTACACAATACCTAGATAAATGTCATATCATGAGCTCTTTAATCC
Organism: Furipterus horrens; assembly: GCF_987537825.1. Lineage (NCBI taxonomy): Eukaryota > Metazoa > Chordata > Mammalia > Chiroptera > Furipteridae > Furipterus > Furipterus horrens. The sequence continues at coordinate 147,020,121 of NW_028327173.1, forward strand.
CTGCAACAAATATTTATTGACAACGTAGTAAATGCTAGGTGCAGCAAATAAAAAGACAAATCCCTACCCTCCTGAAGTTTAGGTTCTGGGGTGGGAAGAGGGTAGGGACAACAGACAATAAAGATAAATAAGCTAAACGTTAGATGGTAATTACTACTTTAAAAAAACGGTTAGGTGAAGGGGGATGGTACAATTTTAGGTAGTTTTCAACAGGGGTTCTCACTGAGAAGGTGTCATTTAGGTCAAGACTTGAAGGCAGCTCAAGAGCTAGTCATGTCTGTACTGTATACGGGGAAAGTACAAGCCTGGAGGATGAGGGTTTGGGGAGGAGCTAGCTGGAGCAGAATAAACCCGAAGAGTAAAAGGCAATGAAGTCATTGTAAAAACTTGGCTTTTACTCTGGTTGTAGTCAAAAGTCATTGGAGAGTTTTCAGCAGAAGAAAGACCTGATCCGACATGGGTTTAAACGGGATCACTTTGGCTGCAGTGTTGAAAAGACTAAAGGCAGTAAAGGATTGGGAGCAAGGAAATCAGTTAAGAGGTTATTGAAATAATCCAGGCAAGAAAAATGGTCCTTGAGCCAAACTGGAAACAGTAGAGATGGTGAGAAGAGGTTGATGTCTGGATATATTTTGAAGGTAAAGTCAACAGGATTTGCTGAGTGACTGGGGAGAAATGAGAGAGGTGACAAGGTTGGTACTAAGACTTTTGCCTTGAGCAGCTGGAAAAATGAAATTGAGATGAGGGAAGACTGGGAGGAACAAGTCTGGGAGGAGGCAGAAGGAGGACAAAGCAAGGGAGAAGTTCCAACTCAGTTTAGGACATTTAACTGAGATCATTTAATTGCTAGTTTAAGAGCAAGAGAAGAAATTCAGATGAACTCAAGTATTTATTCAGTGCTTACTAGTGTCAGATCCTGTTATTAGACCATGGGGGATACAAATGTAAATGACATGGCTGTTATAGGATTCACACAATATTAAAAGGATATGAGTAGTTATGACCTAAATTATTAATAACATTTTCTTGAAGAGTTTTCACTCTCATCTAGACGGAGGTTACAGATAACTTTCACTCTGTTTTGAAGATTAGTGTCTAATCTGCCTCTTGTTTTAAACTCAGAAGTAATGCCTGTCGTCCAGAAGTAGGCTTTTACCTGACCATGACAGAGCTCTGAAGTTTAGAGTGAATACCCCATATGGTGATTGCCTCCAAAACACTTGTGGGGATTCCCCCCAAAGGCTGGATAGAATTGGGAAGTGGGTTGCAACTGAGACCAGTAAACTATTTTTGTCTGCTTCTGCTCTGGGCTACCTATATATGTAAACTTTAGTTTTAAGTCATCAGTTGAAAGATGGGGTGTTATTCTGACAACACTTTGCTAATGTTAAGTTAAACTAGATGGTGCATTCAGTGGTAGCATAGAACTGCTTTTTGTCTACTTTGCCAAATTTATAATACCTTTTCCCCTTCTTTCCTTAAACTTTATTCTTAAATTTAAATTTTTTAAATTTATTGATTTGAGAGAGAGAAGCATTGATTTGCTATTCCACTTATTTATGCATTCATTGGTTGATTCTTGTATGTGCCTTGACCGGCAGTTGAATTGACAACCTTGGTGTATGGGGAATATGCTCTAACCGACTGAGCTACTTGGCCAGGACTGAACTTTATTCTTATAGTACTGTTTACGTTACCCTGCTACATTCTCTCTTCCATTAGGCAAATGCTACAGCCATAAACTTGGAAACAGGTCACAGAAAGGGTCATGATATTCAACCCAGAAATCATGAATAGTCACTTATCTGAGAACATTTTCAGCAATCTAGTGATATAATAACTCAAGGTTAGTATAAAACTTAATTTTGTTTCTCTCTTCACAGTGAGGCCATGTCCCTGGAGGGAGATGAATGGGAGCTGAGTAAAGAAAATGTACAACCCTTAAGGCAAGGACGGAGCATATCCACACTTCAAGGAGTATTGGCACAACAAGAATTTGCCCGTAACACTACTCTACAGCAGCAGAAACGGTGTGTAGAACAGTTGGGGCTCCGCCTGTCCTTATGCATCCCCAGCTGTGGTAGATAATGTGTGTGGATCCGTGCACAAGGGTATAAGAAGTATTCTTCAGAAATTAATAGTCCAAGAATCTGTTGCTCTCCTGCTTTCTCATCACATGACAGCTACCTCAAGATCTCAAATATAATGAAAAACAAGAGCTCTAGGATTTCATTTCATTGTAGAGCAGCCAAACTCTTGTATGAATAGAAATACATTTTATACAGGGGACAATGAGAAGCAAAGCAAAGCAAGTATCATATTACAATATTTCCCAGAAATATTATGTCATTCTGAATCCCTTAACAGAGTTAACTCTTTTCTTTGATAGTAATCAATTAGAGATATTTCTTTCTTGGATTCTGAGTACTGAGGGAGAGTGAATCTGCTATCTTTTATGTGTATTCAATTATTTTCAAGGAAAGTATTTTTTGATAATGTGCCAAAAAGAGTGATCTCTGAAGAAAATGTAATCCTCAAAGAAACTGAATTTATACTAAAAAGTATCTCAATAATAATTTAACAAACTGGATAAACAAAAGCTGAAAAATACAACTAAATTATTCAAATGGACCTATGAAACTTGCTTTCCTTTGACTAATACATGTTTTGATAAATATGCTTTTTTCAGAAAAGTGTTGGTTTCTACCCTCTATCTCTGACAAAATTGTTCCATCATAGGCAAATTATAATTTTGTGTTATATCATAATGAATGTTTTTGTTCATCTCATTGAATCTTTAAAAGCATTGGGTTTTATGGTTTTGTTTCAGAGCTGGTGGTTCTGTATTCTGTTCTTACCTATTCTTCCTGGCGTCTGTGACATTGTACTAGTTTTTTCCATTTCTCCAATTACTCCTTTTCCTGTTGACTCCCTGCTGTATTTTACTTAAGTCTCTGTTCTTTGCTCTTTGTTCTTCCATATTTAAGTTTCCCAGGATTATTTAATAACTGTGTACATATCTTCCCTGTCTTCTAAATGTCTTTTTATCTACCTGTAACATATAATTAGATAAATGTTTCATTAATGTGTTAAATATTGAATCTCTTCTCTCATAAATGATCTTCCTTTCTCTATTCCATTTTGGTTAATGGTACCAAAACTCACCTGAATGACCTTCCTCTCTTACTTAATTTTATTTAGTTGGTTAGTAAGGACTGGTGATTTTTTTTTTTTTACAATATGATTTATGTCTGGTGAAGTGGTCAGATTTTTATGTGTACTGTTTCATCAGCATTAAAAAATTTTATTTTAGAGAGAGAAAGGGAAAGAGAGAGAAACATTGATTTGTTGTTCCACTTATTTATGCATTCATTGATTGCTGCTTGTATGTGCCCTGATCAGAGATCAAACCCACAACCTTGGCAGGATGATGCCCTAACCAACTAAGCTACCTGGCCAGGGCTAGTACTGTTTAATCAGTTTTGACATGCATTTCAAGACACACAACGTTTTCAACACCTCAAAGTTTTTTCATGCCCCTTTCCAATCAATGCAACCAGTGATCAGATTTCTATCAACATAGGTTACTTTTGCTTATGCTAGAATTTTGTATAAATGGAATCATACTGTTTTTTACTCAGCATGTTTTTTAGGCTTTTTCATGTTGCATGTATAAGTAGATCATTCCTTTTTATTACTGAGTAGTAGTCCATTTGTTTATCCATTCATCAATTGGTGGACGTTTAGATTTTTTCCAGTTTTGTGTGCTTTATGAACAAAGCTGCTATGGACATTCTTGTACAAGGCTTTTTGTGGACATAAATTTTTACTTCTCTTGGAAAGGAATTGCTGAGTCATATAATAAATGTATGTTTGACTTCTAAAGAAACTACCAGTATTTCAAAGAGGTTGTGAAGTTTTACAGTCCTACCACCAATGTATGAGAGTCTATTTGCTCCAAGTCCACTCCAGTATTTGGTGATGTCAGTCTTTTTTGTTTTAGCCATTCTGGTAGATGTGTAATAGTATCTCATGGTTTTACTTCCCATTTCCCTGGTGAATAATGATAGTGAACACTTTTATATGGCCTTTTATATAACTTCTTTTGTGGGTGTTAGATGGTTTGCCCAGTTTTTATAGTCTGTACTGTATACAAGTCCTTTATCAAGTATATGGGTTGCAAATATTTTCTCCCAGTCTATGGCTGTCTATTTTTTTGGTGGTATTTTTTGATAAGAAAAACGTTTTTAATTTTCATGATGTTTAAATCATTAGTGTTTTTCTTTTATGGTTAGTGCTTTTGCGTCTTCTGTAGGAGATTGTTGCTACTCCAAAGATGCAAAGATATTCTGTGTTTTCTTCTAGTAGCTTTATTGTTTTAGCTTTTATGTTTAGGTCTACGATTCATCTTAAATTTATTCTTGCCCTGACTGGTGTGGCTCAGTGGGTTGAGCGTTGTCCTACAGACTGAAAGATCACTGCCCTGGCTGGATTTGTGGTAGGGCATATGCGTGGATTGCAGGGCAGATCCCTGGTTGGCAGCATGGAAGTGGAAGAGGCAACCAATAGATGTTTCGCTCCCTCTTTTTCTCCCTTCCACTCTGTAAAATTAAAAAGAAATTATCCTTGTGTAAGGTTGGAGTAAAAGTTCTTCCTCCCTTTTCCCTCTTGCCTGCCCCAATATGGATATCCAATTGTTCTGCCTCTATTTATTGAAGAGGTTTTCTTTCTTTTTTTTTAACTTACTCCATTGAATTGCTTAGGGGCTTTTGTCAAAACCCTGGCCAGTGTGGCTCAGTTAGTTGGAGCATTCTCCCATAAACTGAAAGGTTTTGAGTTCCATTTCCGGTCAGGGCATGCGCCTAGGTTGCGGGTGGTCCTGGTCAAGGCACTTATGAGAGGCTACCCAGCAATGTTTCTTTCTCACATCTGTGTTTCTTCCTCTCTCTCTCCCTCCCTTCTGCTCTCTCTAAAATCAATAAGCATGTCCTTAGGTGAGGATTTTTTAAAAAGTCATTTGATTGTGTGGATTATTTATGGACTCTATTCTGTCTCATTGCTCTGATTCTCTATTCTTTCATCAATTATACATTGTCTTGATTAGCTTTATATGTGAGTCTTGAAGTCAGGTAGAGTTTATTCTCCAAGTTTTATTGTGTTTTTTTTTTTAATTGTTTTTCCTAACTTTGGTCCTTTGCACTCCCAAACAATTTTTAAAAACCATCTTGTTAATTTCTAGAAAAGAGCCTGCTGGGATTTTTGGTTGGATTACTACTGTACATTGAATCTATAGATTAATTTGAAGGATGGCTGATTTTTTCCAAGTAGTGTCTTGGATATTTTTTTTTTTCACCATTTCTACAGTCTTTCATTATCTCATACTTAAATCACCATATTAGCTTCATAATTGTGGCCTCTTTTCTAATGGGCCTGTTCTTATCTTGATACTTGGTTAATCTTTTTAAAATCTTATCATATTCAATATACTATCCAGTTAAAGAATTAAAGAACTAATAGTGGCTCATTCCCCTTTTATCTGCCCAGGTATCTCCATTTATTCCCGACATCGACTTTATATTATAGCTCAGTTTCCTTTGGATAAACTTTCCCACCTAAATAACTTTATATAATATGGATTTCCTTCTTGGAAAATACCCTTTTTCTTTCAAATATTGTGGTCCCTTCAGAGTCCCACTTTCTGAGGCTGCTTCTTTGACTTCTTAAAACCTTAACGATCCATTCTTGGCAATTGTAATATACTATACTGCTTTGTATTTTTAGTTAATTTTTCATTTTGTACTTTGTCTTTCTTATTAGAATATAAATTCGTGTCAAGAACTATTTTATTATTCTTTATATCAAGCATTACCCCTTATACAGTTTTTATAAATTTATCCAAATTGTAGTTTATTACCCAGTACTTCCCCTCTATTCTAACTGGTCAATCTTAACTTAAGTCTTAGCCCTCTGTCTTCCCCAGGTCTTTACAAAGTCATGTTTTATACTTTCTTAAGGCACTTCCCAAATTTTATATGGTGTTACTCTTCTCTGACCAATGTTGCCCATGGAATTTTTCTTTTCCTCTAAGATGTGTGTGTGTGTGTCTGTTTCATTTGTTTAATACTATTATATAAGATAATAGCTATCATTTATTGAGTACTTGCTATGTCTAAACACTTTAAGACTAATCAACCTAATAAGATTGGTACTATTATCCCCATTTTTCAGGAAAGGAAACTGAAAACAGCTTGTCCAGTGTCACTCAGTTAGTGATTACTAGAGCTTCATTTGAACTAGGGAGTTGTTCCAGGGCTTTAAATTGCTGTGTAATACTGCTTTCCTATCTGTTGTCTTGGAATGTGTTTCTATAATTTGTATATGTTTTGTCCCTCTTGTTCTGTTACCAGGCAGAATCCTAATTATTTCTATTCTTGTTCTTTCTGTTTAACAAACCCTCAAACTCCAGTGCAGTTATCTAGATTGACATTACACATTTAATAAATGAATAAAAATGGAGGTGATTCTTGTTCATTTGGCTATTTTCACTATTTCTTATGCTAACATTTTCTGTTTAAATTTTAGGGCGTTTGAATCTGAAATTCGATTTTACACTGGAAATGACCCTCTGGATGTTTGGGATAGGTAGGTCTTTTTATTTACAAGGGCAGTAGAAACTTAGCGTATGAGTCATACTTCTCAAATTGCGGTGTACAAAGCAGTATGCCAGAGTATGAAGTGGTATCTTGGGAACACGGAGAGACAGAATAACCATAATGTCTTTTCCTAATGTATTCATGACTAAAGAAATTTCAAGTTTGTGGCACGTAGCTGTGAGTTATACCCTTCTGTCCCCACCCCCATTATTTCCAAAAAGTACTTATTAGAGATTCTTGGAAAATTTGAGGGGTACAGGCTTAGAGCATGTCATTGAGGACCTCTAAATAAACATACTTTCAATATATTAGATATTTCTGCTTTAAAAAAATCTAGAATGGGTCTTGGAGCAAGAACAAAAGTGTAATGTACTTCTAAAATATTCTTTTCCTTTTTTTTCTATTCAGGTATATTAACTGGACAGAGCAGAACTATCCTCAGGGAGGGAAGGAGAGTAATATGTCAACATTATTAGAAAGAGCTGTAGAAGCACTACAAGGAGAAAAAAGATATTATAATGATCCTCGATTTCTCAGTCTCTGGCTTAAATTGGTAAGTCTCAAATGCCATCTGAATTTAAAACGTTAAACCAAGAGATTTTCTCTAGAAATACCTGGTACACAAAAAAATCGCAAAACCTGAGCAATTTTGTAGATATTAAACATTTACTAAATATATATTTAGTAAATTTGTTCTACTTTAAAGATGGATTTTAATATAAAGTTTTATACCCCTTTAAAGTGATCACAAGGCTGGTATACCTCTCCATGAGAATGGTTTGTTTGTTTGTTTGTTTGTTTCTTTATTTTAAACATAATTGGGTCATGAAACTGTATGGGAGGAAGATGTATAGGAGCAAACACATGGTGTTAGTAAAGTTGGAAAACAGCTTCATAGATGATTCTGGTATCCCTTTCTCCCTTTTTCTGAGAATCATCATAAAAAATGATTTATAATTCTTCACCTGTGTTTAGGCTTGTTTTATCTAGTTTATTGCTACATCCAAAAACGTCTGCTGACTACACTATACTGTCTTACTTGACATGTAGTTTCTATTTCTAGAACATTCTTGAGGATTTTTTATGAAAACATTTCCTTCTTAAAACAAATAATGACCAGGGTTTCTTAGACATTAATTTCATTGCTTTTATCCTAAAAGTGATTAGAAAAAAGTAAATGATAAATATTTTGAATAGGGTATTAGGTAATAGATTATTAGAGACTAAAAAATTAAAATAAATTAAAATAAATTAAAAAAATAAAAAATTATAAAATATAAGTAATTAGGTATTAGATAATTCTAAATAATACAATATTTACAACTCTTATAATATGAAATATTGACATTTGAAATTGATTAATAAAATTTTATCAGTTCTAGTAGTTTTTGGTGGAATTTTTAGAGTTCTCTAAATACAATGTCATGTCATCTGCACATAGGGAGTTTTACTTCTTCCTTCCAATTTGGATGCCTTTATTTCTTCTACTTGTTTGATTGCTGTGTCTAGGACTTCTAGTACTATGTTGAATAACAGTGGTGAAAGGGGACATCCCTGTCTTTTTTCCTATCTTAAAGGAAACGCTTTCAGTTTTTCCCTGTTGAATATGATGTTAACTGTGAGTTTATCATATATGGCCTTAATTATGTTTAGATATGTTCCCTCTATTTTCACTTTGCTGAGTTTTTATCATAAATGGGTGCTGGATTTTGTCAAGTCCTTTTTCTACATCTATTGATATGAGCATATGATTATTATTCTTGATTTTGTTTATGTGGTTTATACTGTTACTGATTTGCAGATATTGTACCATCCTTTAATCCCAGGAATAAATTCCACTTGATTATGGTTAATGATTTAATGTGTTGCTGAACTCTGTTTCCTAATATTTTATTGAGCATTTTTGCATCTATGTTCATCAGGAATATTGACCTATACTTTTGTTTCTTTGTAGTGTCTTTATCTGGTTTTGGAATTAGGATAATGCTGTCCTCCTAAAAAGAGCTTGGGAATCTTTCCTCCTCTTGAATTTTTGGAATGGTCTGAGAAGAATAGGTGTTACTTCTTTGAATGTTTGGTAAAATTCACCTGTGAAGCCATCCAGTCCAGGACTTCCTTATGTTGGGAGTTTTTTTGCTTATTGCTTTGATTTCATTAGTTGTAATAGGTCTGTTCAGGTTTTCTGTCTCTTTTTGTTTTGGTTTTAGAAGATTGTATGTTTGTAGGAATTTATTCATTTTGTTCAGATTGTCCAATTAGTGGACATATAGTTGTTCATAATATTTTCTTATAATCCTTTGTATTTCTGTGATGCTGTTATTATTTCTCTTTCATTTCTGATTTTATTTGTTTTGGTCCTCTCTTTTCAAAGAACCAGCTATTGGTTTCATTGATCTTTTGTGTTGTTGTTTTTTTACTCTACTTTGTTTATTTCTACTCTTATCTTTATTTCCTTCCTTCTCTTCACTTTGGGCTTTGTTGTTCTTTTTCTGGTTCCTTTAGTTGTAAGTTTTGATTGGTTGAGATATTTCTTATTTCTTGAGGTATCCTCTAATGTTATGAATTTCCCTCTTAGGAATGCATTTGCTGTGTGCCATAGATTTTGTGTGATAGTGATTTCATTTTCATTTGTTTCAAAGCATCTTTTTAAAAATATATTTTATTGATTATGCTATTACAGTTGTCCCAATTTACCCCCTTTGCCCCCTCCCCCCCGAGTACCCGGCTTCCCCCAAGCAACACTCCCCACCCCCTTAGTTTATGTCCAGGGGTTGTGCAAATATGTTCTTTGGCTTCTCCATTTCCTATACTATTCTTAATATCCCCTGTCTATTTTGTACTTACCAATTATGCTTCTTAGCCTCTGAATCTTTTCCTCCATTTTCCCCCTTCCAGCTGATTATCCTCCAAATGATCTCTATATCTATGATTCTGCTCCTGTTCTGGTTATTTGCTTAGTTTGTTTTTTTAGAATCAGTTGTTGATAGTTGTGAATTTGTTGCCATTTTAATATTCATAGTTTTGATCTTCTTTTTCTTAAACAAGTCCCTTTAACATTTCATGTAATAATGGCTCAATGATGATTGATGAATTCCTTTAGCTTTACCTTGTCTGGGAAGCACTTTATCTGTGCTTCTTGGACTTGTAGGTCTATTTTCTTTGCCAAATTAGGGAAGTTTTCTTACGTTATTTTTTTCAAATAAGTTTTCAAATTCTTGCTCTTCCTCTTCTGGCATCGCTGTGATTCAGATGTTGGTACGTTTGGACATCTCCCAGAGAGTCCTTATACTGTCTTCATTTTTTTTTTTTTTTAATTCTTTTTTCTTCTTGCTGTTCTGGTTGAATGTTTACTTCTTCCTTATGTTCCAAATTATTGATTCAAATCCTAGCTTCCTCCCCTCCACTGACGGCTCTCTGTGGATTTTTGTTTATTTCACTTAATGTAACCTTCATTTCTTCCTTTATATTGTTGCCGTACTCATTGAGTTCTTTGAGCTTCCCAATCACCAGTGTTTTGAACTCCACATCTGATAGGTTAGTTATCTCCATTTCATTTAGTTCTTTTCTGTGGTTTTGTTCTGTTTTTTTCATTTGGATCATATTTCTCTGTCTCCTCAATTTGGCAGCCGCCTTGTGTTTGTTTCTGTGTATTAGGTAGAGCCGCTTTGACTCCCTGTCTTAGTAGTGTGGTCTGTGTAGAAAAGGCAGCTGTAAATAGTGTGGGGCAGAGCCTTAGGTAATTGCCCAGGTGGCTCTATTGGGAGAGGGCCCAGAGCGGGGACAATGACGCTGTCTGGCTTCTGGTGATTTGTCCAGCATTCCCAGTTTCCAGTTACTTCACACATGTCCTGTATGCAACTGGCACCCTTCCAGCTGTTGACCTGGTGCTGAATCCTAGATTGGGTGGGTTTGTGTATGTTCCAAATTCGTGCAGGCCCTTTTAAATGAAGTCTCTTCAAAATCCCAGTTTCCTCTGCCACCCAACCACCACTGGTTTTTAAGGCCAAAAGTTATGGGGATTTATCTTCCTAGCTCTGGAACCCTGGACTATGTATTCTGGTCTGGGCCTGGGATTGCTTGCTCCGAAGGGTATCCCTCCCAATTTTTATCCACTATATGTGAATGTAGGACCAACCATTCCACTGCCACCTCTCTGTGCCATACTGCGTCTCAGTGCCCGTCTGCCCGTCTCCATAGCTCTGCCCATACTACCCATCTGGATGAATGTGGCTTCTTTAAATCCTTGATTGTCGAACTTTCATACAGCTCGATTTTCTGACAGTTCTGGGTGTTAATTTGTTTTAACATCTAGTTGCAATTCTTTCTGTGATTGCATGAGGAGGTGAAGCATGTCTACCTATGCCTCCATCTTGACCAGAAGTCTCAAAGTACCTTTTGGTTTCATCCTTGATCTCATTTTTAACACATGCTTTGTCTAGTAACACGTTATTTAGCCTCCGTGTGTTTGTGTGTGTTTCATTTTTTTTTCTTGTAGTTGATTTCTAGTTTCATACCATTGTGGACAGAAAAGATGCTTCATATGATTTTAATCTTAAATTATTTTTTGAGACTTGTTTTGTGTCCTAACATGTGGTCTATCATAGAAATTGTTCCATGTACAGTTGAGAAGAATGTATATTCTGCTGCCTTGGAGAGAAATGCTCTGAAAATATCTTAACTGGTGTGTCATATTAAGTGTTGCTTCCTTGTTGATTTTATGTCTAGAAGACATAAATGTTTACAAGTATATCCTTTTCTTGTCTTGGTTCCTTTGTTATTATGTAATGTCCATTGTTTCTTATGATAGTCTTTATTTTATTTTATTTTTCACATTTTTATTGAGCATATATCATGGCAGACATTGTGTACAGTCCTGGAATTTAAAGATACATAGAACAAAATCTCCATCAGTTGGATACATGTAGAAATCTCTGAGCTATACAATGATGGCACTATTATGACATGAGCGTGAAATAGGATAAGGACCCAGCATGGTGGGCTCTGGAGCCATACTCCATAGGTCTTCTGTGACACTTATTATTTACTTAACACTCTGTCTCTCAGTTTTCTCATCTGTAGAATGGGAGTAAATAGAGGATCAAAGTGAGCTAGTACATGTGAAGCACTTGGAAGAGCACTCTGTAAGTGTTCACTGTTACTTCTGTGACTATACACTAAAGCCCAGATGGTAAGGAAGACACACACACAAGGTCACCTGTAATTCCCATCAGGCACAGGACAAGACAAAAGAAAATGACTTTTAAGCTGATTCTTAGAAGAGGAGCTAGTCAGGCAGACAAGGACAGCGATGGCATTACAAACAGATCAAACAGCGTGTTTAAAGGGTCTAATAGTCTTTATTTTAAAGTTGATTTTGTCTGACTACCCTGGCTGGTTTGGCTCAGTGGATTGAGCGTCGGCCTGAGAGCTAAGTGTCGCTGGTTCGATCTTCCAGTCAGGGCACATCAGAGAAGGAAAACTCTGACTCCAAAAAACCTCCGCTGCCTTGCGGCATACCTCTTCAGGGGAAAGGCTAAGGGAGTAAACCCCGACAGAAAATCCGGAGCCGGAGTCCCTAAGGCGGTTTGACGTTGTAGTCAACACCGGCAACTCCTGCGGCGCACCTGAAGCCAAGCTGTATTGACTCCGTCTTTCCCTTGGACCCTTCAGCTGCGAAGAGAGGGGGGGTCTGCTGCATGGGCAACAGCAGACCCTCCATATCACCCTGCCCGGGCTCTGTAGCTTCAGCTTCGCTGGAGAGGACACTCCAGCGTCATCGTAAGAGGTCGATTCAACACGGGAGGAGACAGATACCGTGTCACTCCCGAGTCGGACTGCACAACCATTCTCGGCGGTGCAGATAGACTCTTAAGAAGCTACACCATCGTCTCTCGAGACGGACGGCTGCCGACGATTTTGTCTGATATAAGTATCGCTACCCCATTTTTTTTTTTTTTTTTGGTGTGTTTTTTTTATCATTTTCTTCTGCATGAAATAAGTTTTTCCAGCTATTTACTTTCAGTCTATGTGTGTCTTTAAATATGAAGTGAGTCTCTTTTAGACAGCATAGGTAAGGCTGTTGTTTTCTTATGCTTTCACCCACTGTATGTCTTCTTTTTTTAAAAAAAATTTTATTTATTTATTTTTAGAGGGGAAAAGAGGGAGAAAGAGAGGAAGAACTGAGAGAGACAATCATTGATCAGTTGCCTCTCGCACATGCCCTGACTAGGAGAAACATTCTGACCCTAGGCATGTGCCCAAACTGGGAATTGAACCAGTGACCCTTCACTTGGTGGAACAATATCCACCCAACTCAGCCACACTTGTCAGGGCCCCACTCTGTATCTTTTGATTGGAGCATTGAATCCATTTGCATTTAAAATAATTGTTGATTGATATGTATTCCTTTTTATTATTCATATTTTTCGTCTTTTTCTTTGTAAAGAAGTCCCATTAACATTTCTTAAAATGCTTGTTTGGTAGTAATGAACTGCTTTCGCTTCTTCTTGTCTGGGAAGGTCTTTAGCTGTCCTTCGATTCTAAATAATAGCTTTGCTGGATAGAGTAATCTTGGTTGTGTATCCTTGGTTTTTATCACTTTGAATATTTCATGCCAGTTCCCCCTGGCCTGCAAAGTTTCTGTTGAGAAATCAATTGACAGTCTTATGGGAGCTCCTTTGTAGATAACTAACTGCTTTCCCTTGCTGCTTTTAAAATTCTTTTTGCTGACCTCTAATCACTGTGGAAGATTAACTGTGTGGGGGTCCACCCCACAAAGTAGGACTTACTTCAGCACAGCTCTGGTGCCCACTGAGTCTTCCCTTGAGTGTGTTCTTGTGGAGGTGGTTGGGTGTTCTTGCTTTGACATAGTATGAAGCTGCCTATTAGATGTGCAGGCTCTGGGGCCTCCTGGGAGGTATAGGCCAAGGTCAGCTGCCAACTATGTTTTGCCTGTGGCCACCAGCATGAGCCACAAAGCCATCTGCAGATGGTACTACTTGTGCTGGGCTTGGAGATGCCCAGGCGAGGTCAAGCTATGAACCTAGGCAGGCTGCTGCTAGTGCTGGGCCTAGGGCCACTAGCAAGAGGTATAGAGCACGCTGAGGCCTGATGCTGCTTGTTTGAGAGCTTTTAGGAAAATCTAAGGCATGAGCCAAGAGGGGCAAATATTATGGAAAAGCCACTGGAAACAGCTTGGGTAGACCCAAAAGTTGGGTGCAGCAGGGTGTTAAGGAATCACCAGGGCGGGGCAAACAGTGTGAGCCAGGCTGATGGAGACTCAGATATGGTGCCTGCTGCCCGCTTTGTGTGGGATGGGCTCATCAAAGAAGCAATGGCCTCTGTCAGCACTTCTGTCTTGGAGAAAGCTGCACCTCCCAGGTCTCGCCTTGATGCCTTACAGTTCAATTCCCTGTACGTTTCTAGTGCCTTTCAAGCTGCTGCTTCAGTGCTGGAGCTCAGAGGGAGTGAGTCTGAGTAAGTCTGTGTGTGGGCCCTCTAGGAGGAGCTACCTGGGACTCCAGAAGCCCTCCGTTTCCCTCAGCTTCAATGTATGGTGATTTTTTTTTAATCCTCACCCAAGGACATGATTTGATTTTAGAGAGAAGGGAAGGGAGGATGGGGGAGAAACATCAATCCCGAGTCGGATGTGTACCAGGAAGCTTCCATTGGTTTTTTTCCTTTGTGTTTCTGTCTGTTGTTATTTATTTATTTATTTATTTATTGGTGGTATTCCATACTTGTTTACTCTTTATATGCTATGTGTCTCAGTTTTGGGGTATTTTGTGTGATTACCATTAGACTTATGAAAAAGAAAGTTTCATATACACAGTAGTCCTTTTTCTTGTGAATGCGTCTGATTTCCGTCCTCCTTTGCAAATTTAGACCTTTTCTCCATCTTTTATGTTTTTGTTGTCACAAATTATCCCTGTTGATGCTGTAAGTTTGTGATCTTACTTGTGGATTTGTGCCATTTTGCTCTTTGCTTCAGGTAGAATAACCTCCATGAGTATTTCCTGCGATGGAGGTTTTCTGGTGCTAAATTCCCTTGGCTTCTGTATGTCTGAAAAAGCCTTTATGTCTCCTTTATATTTAAAGGATAACTGCTGGATATATTATTCTTGGCTGATAATTTCTCCTTTTCAGTATTTTGAATATTTTTTCTTTTTTAATCCTCACTGGGGATATATTTTATTTTATTTATTTTTTTAAAGGATTCACAATTTAAAAGGTGTTTTTGTTTTTTTAAAAAATTTTTTTTATTTATTTCTAGAGAGATGGGAAGGGAGGGAGAAAGAGAGGGAGAGAAACAGGTGTGTGTGAGAGATGCACTGATTGGTTGCCTCTCACACACCCCCAACTGGGGGCCTGGTCTACAACCCAGGCATGTGCCCTGACTGGGAATCAAACTGGTGACCCTTTGGTTTGCAGTCCGGTGCTCAATCCACTGAGCCATAACAACCAGGGCTGTTTTTTTATTGATTTTAGAGCGAGAGCAAGGGAGAAAGAGAGCGAGAAATATCGATGCCTCCTGTATGCACCCTGGCTGGGGATAAAACCAGCAACCTTTTAGTGTACAAGTCAACACTCCAACTAACTGAACCACCTGGCCAGGGTAGTGATTTGAATTTCTGTTTCTACTCTCTTCTGGCTTGTAGAGTTCCTGCTGAGAAGTTCGATGATAACTTAATGATGTGTCCTTTATAGTTTACTTTCTTTGTTTCCCTGACTGCCTTGAGAATTCTTTCTTTGTCATTCATTTTTGACAGTTTTAATACGATGTACCTTGGAGAAGACCTCTTTGGATTGAGGTAACTAGGTCCTTACTCTTGCAGGAGTGCCCACCGTGTCTCTTTGCTCCTCCTGGCAGAAGGGGTTGTCTGCCATAACCAGCTTCCTCCCTTCTCTGAGCAGAACCCCAGGGTGAGCTCTCAGCTGCCAGGCTACATCCCTGCCTCATATCAGCTCCTCTTCCTTTTCTCATCCCCTCTTTGCTCCACTAGCCCACCTTTAGGTGTTTCAATGCGCAGATCTCTTAGGTGTATTTGTGCAGTGACTCCATTGTTGAGTTATAGCTGTTCAGATTGTTGAAACTTCAAGGGGAGAGACCAAAGAGGTCTCTCACGCTGCCATTCCTCTGATGTCACTCTCCCTCCCAATTTTTATCTGCCACATATGGGTGTGGGACTAGCCGGTTCCATGTTTTTGCTGCTCCTACCAGTCTCTGTGTTGCTTCTTCTCTAATTTCCTAGTTGTAGGACTTCCATTCAGCCAGATTTCAGGTGGTTTGAATGATGGTTGTTCTGTAGTTTCGTTGTAATTTTATCGTTTTTTTTTTTTAAATAGTTATTCTATTACAGTTGTCCTATATTTTCCCGTTGCTCTCCACTGCCCCCCCACAGTCAGTCCTCATCCCATTGTCCATGTCTATGGTCATTTAGCTGTAATTTTGATGTGGTTGTTGGAGGAGATGAGTATGTACTGTATTTACCTACCCTGCCATCTTGAGCAGAAGTGTCTTATGTACTCCTCTTATATGTGATTTATTAAAAGGTTAGACTAGGTAAACATCTAAAATGACTTTATTCCAGGATTCTATGGTTATATTTTGTTTGAGCTATTAAGAGAAATAATTAATTGGAATAAATTTTTTGTTCATTTATGCTAACCTGGTGTTGCTACTGAAGAGCAATGACATTTTCGTAAAGTAAAAAATCATAGTCTAGACTAGTGTTCCTGAAAGAATGGTCTGTAGACCATTCAAGATAAGCATAAAAATTTAGAATAACCACTTAGAAATTTTGTTAACCATTTGACATTGTCACAGCATCCAACTGCATTATCATTTATCTAGTAACTTCTGTTTTTATTGTCTTTTTAAAAAATATCAGTCCACAATGGAATGGGGATTTTTATATACACACACACACCCCCAAAACTGGCCCCTGAGGTTATCTGAAAAGCACTGATACAGACAACCCTCAAATTCAAGTGGTCAGCCCTAAAATGATCAGTGGTAATCTTAACTTTGTACATGGTAATAAAGTGCATATTAAACTATTTTGCTGGTTTTTTTTAAATCGTAGTCAGGAGAAGTAACAGATGGTTTTCTCACTATTTTGATTTACACCGAGATGTCTTCAGTCAGTTATTTTTATAAAGGATAATTACAGTCTAGCTAAGGAAATGTTTGTTCTTATAAATATCCAGTATTTTTAGTTAAAAGGGTAAGATTGTTTTAGTTTGGCTTTTTAGTGGTTACCAAAAAGATTTGTTTAACTTTTGGATCTATTACTCTAACCATGTTGTCCCTTTATTTATGTTTTCTTAAGTGATCTCATTTAGCACTCTGGAATAACTATAGGAGAGCCAACCTTTATTGGCTGCTCCATGCTGCACTAGAGCTATTGAGAAGGTTGTTAAAGTGAAATTAATGTTAGGACTGGATCTTATACCGATAACACATTCAGAGTTATAACTTTGCTTGAAACACTCTCACATATGGGAAAACATCACTAATTTGGGTAACCAGAAAAGAGCCATTTACTGAATTATTTCAAAATTACACCATAAAATACTGTTTTTGTGAGAGAAATAAATGGAGCATTTCATTTATTCAGCCTTTTTCTACCAGACCCTGGCTAGGGACTGGGATATAGTAAATAGCCATGTTTTCTGCATTTTCAGAGCTTACTTTATTGGGGAAGACAGGTGTTAAGCAATTAATTGTAAATGAACAAAAAAGAAAGAGGGAAAGTGTTGATTCGTGTGGTTATACATGCAAAAAGAACTTACTTAGGCTAGACAATTAGGAAAAGGTAGGTGTGAGAGAAAATACATCTAATGAATAAATAGGTGAAAATGTTAGCCTACCAGATAGTAGACGAACTAATTAGAATACTGAAATGCCAATTTTATATGAAATTAGGAAGTTTTAAAGTTAAGTATTTTCTGTGAAGTTAGTATTTGGGAATTACTACTAACATTTTAATTTGCATAACTCTTAAAAGCAATTTTTAACTTTTTAACATAGTTCTAGAAATTTTTCTTAAAAGGGTAATGTAAAATGTGAATGGTTGTATGCATGAAGATATTTATTATAGAATTATTTATAATTGGGCAAAATTAAAAGTTCTTAATCCAAAAACAGGGGAATAGTTAATTGATGTAAGATCTACACATGGAACATTGATCTATTTAAAAATAATAGTGAAGAGTAAGCAGCAGCATGGAAAAATGAGTGATGCACTAATTGGCATAAAAACAATTTTTATTATTAAAACTTTATAAAATTATAAAAATCATCTTATCCTGTATAAGACTGAAGAAAGCACATCAAACTGTTAGCGGTGTGGGATTTTAGTGATTTCCACCTGCATCGCCTCCCCACCCCCCCACTCCTTCTTGCTAAGAGATTCATCCACATTATATCTGGTTTTATAAGGTCCCTTCTAAAATACAGATTTGACTATGTCTTTTTATTTTATTTAAAAAAATTTTTTGTTCTTATTTTTGTTTTTATTCTTATAGCTCTCCCACCCCATCACATACATTGACTATCAGGTAAATTCAAAGTTGATAAGCTTGACATTCAAGACCTGTCACACCTTTTTCCCAAACTCCTATCTTGCCTACACCCCTGCAAACTATTGTCTTTGTCTAGAGCGCCCTTCCTTTCCCATTCTGTATCTCTTGTAAGTCTATTCCTCCTTCAAGGCCACACTCAAATATCATTCCTTCTTGAAGTGTTTCCTCCCCCCTCCTTTTGCTCACAAATTAATCTTATTTTTCTTCTCTTTTGTCTGCTTCTTATGTCCTCTCAGTATAGTCCTTACAACATTATATTATAATAGATATATTTTTTTCAATGCAGGAACTACAGATAGTGTATCTCTAGTTGATTGTCTGGCTTACAATAGATAGTAAGTAAATAGAAATTGGTTAACTGTCAGTGCTTTTAATTTGTTACAGGGGAATTTATGCAATGAGCCTTTGGATATGTACAGTTACTTACACAACCAAGGGATTGGCATTTCACTTGCTCAGTTCTATATTTCATGGGCTGAAGAATTTGAAGCCAGAGAAAACTTTAAGAAAGCAGATATGATATTTCAGGAAGGGATTCAACAGAAGGCCGAACCACTGGAAAGACTGCAGTCCCAGCACCGGTAAGCTGCTTCTCTGAAGCTTGTTTAAACTCTTTAAAACTGTGGCTATAAATGGTCATTTTTGCATCTAATAAACTGCTCGCCATGGATTGGCTGGTTTACTCAGTTGCTATTCAGTTTTGTTTTGTTTTTTAAGTATATTTTACTGATTATTCTATGATAGTTGTCCCAATTTTTCCCCTTTTACCGCCACTCCACCCGGCAACCCCCTTCCCTCCACCAATTCCTCTCCTTAGTTCATGTCATTGGGTTGTGCATATAAGTACTTTGGCCTCTCCATTTCCATTACTATTCTTAATATTCTCCTGTCTTTTTTTGTACCTACCAATTATGCTTCTTAATCCCTGCACCTTTTCCCCCATCCTTCCCCTTGCCCCTCCCAGCTGATAACCCTCCAAATGATCTCTATATCTATGATTCTGCTCTTGTTCTGGTTGTTTGCTTAGTTTGTTTTTGTTTTTTAGATTCAGTTTTTGATAGTTGTGTGTTTGTTGTCATTTTAATGTTCATAATTTTGATCTTCTTTTTCTTAAATAAGTCCCTTTGACATTTGATATAATAATGGCTTGGTGATGATGAACTCCTTTAGCTTTACCTTGTCTGGGAAGCACTTATCTGCCCTTCCATTCTAAATGATAGCTTTGCTGGACAGAATAATCTTGGTTGTAGGTCCTTGCTTGTCATCACATTGAATACTTCTTGCCATTCCCTTCTTGCCTGCAAAGTTTCTTTTGAGAAATCAGCTGACAGTCTTATAGGAACCCCTTTGTAGGTAACTCTCTGCTTTTCTCTTCCTGCTTTTAAGATTCTCTTTATTTTTAACCTTTGGCATTTTAGTGATGATGTGTCTTGTTGTGGTCCTCTTTGGGTCTAGCTTGTTTGGGACTCTCTGTGTTTCCTGGACTTGTATGTCTATTTCCTTAGTCAAATTTAGAAAGCTTTCCTTCACTGTTTTTTCACAGAAGCTTTCAATTTCTTGTTCTTCCTCTTCTCCTTCTGGCACTCCTATGATTTGGATGTTGGCATGTTTAAAGTTGTCCCAGAGGTTCCTAAGCCTCCTTATTTTTTTCAGTTCTTGTTTCCTCATTCTGCACTGATTGACTGTTTTTTTCTTCCTTATGTTCCAAATCATTGAATTGAACCCTGGTTTCCTTTCCTTTACCATTGGTTTTGTGTGGATTTTCCTTCATTTCATTTAGCATAGCCTTCATTTCTTTCCTTATGCATTTGCCGTACTTAAGCACATCTGTCAAGCTGTGAGCATCTTTATCACCAGTGTTTTGAACTCTACATCTGTTAGGTTGGCTCTCTCCTCGTTGCTCAGTTCTTCCACTGGAACCTTGATTCGTTCCCTCTTTTGGGCCATACTTCTCTGTCTCCTCATCTTGACAGGCTCCTGTGTTTGTTTGCTTTTGTGTCTTAGGTAGAGCTGTTACACCTGTTACGATGTAAGGAGCAGAGCCTTAGGTATTTGTCAGTATGGGCGATCCGTTACACCATGCCATGACGCTGTATGTGGAGGAGGGATCTGAGAGGGAATAATGCTGCTTGCTCAGCACTCGCCTCTTTTTCAGGCATTTCTCCCACTTCCATATGGGACTGGTGCTCTCTAGCTGTTGCCCTGGCCGTCATTCCCAGAGTGGGTGGGTTTGCTGATGTTCTAGGACCGTGGGGGCACTTTAAACAAGCAGACTCTGCTGAGAGACTGGCAGTTTCTTCCTCTGCCCCAACCCCCACTTGTTTGCACAGTCAGAAGCAATGAGGCTTGATTTTCCCCAGTGCTGGGACTGTGAACTGTGCGGTCTGGTCTGAGGCTGGGAGTGCTCCCCAGGTGTCCCTCCTGATTTTTTTAAAAATGTGACTGCATTTTCCATTGACCTGCTACTGCCGCTGCCAACACTGCTGCCACCGCCACTGCCACCACCACACCGTGTCCTCTCTGCCCTAGCTCTGCCCCTCCTACCTGTCTGGATGAGTGTTTCTTCTTTATATCTTTGTTTGTTGGACTTCCATGAAGCTTGATTTTCTAGAACTTCTGGTTGTCTCTAATTTTGAGGTAGTTGTATGTATTCCTTCTTAGTTGTGGAGGAAGATGCAGCATGTCTGTCTGGGCCTCCATCTTGGCCAGAAGTCTGGAAATAAGTAAAAGTTTTTAATTTTGAAGAAGTTTAACAATTATTTCTTGTGGTTGTGCTTTTGGTATATCTGAGTATTTTGTCTAGCCAAAGGTCACAAAGATTTTCTCCATTGTTTTCATCTTGAATTTTTGTAGTTTCACTTTTTTACATATAGAGCTGTGATCCATTTTGGGTTAGTTTTTGTAGAGGGTTTGGGCCAAGGTTCTTTTTTTTGTGTATGAGCCTCTGTTCCTGTACCACTTGTTGACAAGACTTTCTCCATTAAATTGCTTTTGCACGTTTGTCAGAAATCAGTTTCAGTTTGATCATTTTTGTGTAGGTGTATTTCTGTTACTCTCTTTTGTTCTATTGACCTGTGTAGTCATTAGTGTATGCTACACTATCTAATTACTGTAGCTTTATAGTAAGTCTGGAAATCAGGTAATACGAATTCTCTAACTTTGTTCTTTTAATCTCTTCTAATTCCTTTGACTATACTGTCTTGATTTTTCTCTGGCTTTATGTAAGATTTTTCTTTTTTTTTTTTTAAGTATGTTTTATTGATTATATTGTTACAATAGTTCCAATTTTTCCCCTTTGCTCCCCTCTACCCAGCACCCGCCCCCTCCGTCAGCAACCACCCCCCCCCAAGTCCATGCCCATGGGTTATACATACAAGCTCTCCCGCTTCACCCTTTCATATATTCTTCTTCTTTTTTTTTAAATAAATAAATGATTAATTATTTTAACAATAAAAAATAACAATCCCTCCCTCTCAGACTTAAGACCCTTTGTAATCTTATAAAGGACAATGGGCGAAGATCTTGAGCTCCTCTAGCTGCTTCAAGCTGGACATGGTCATCGTCCTACCTACCCTTGGGTCCAGAAATCCCTAATAAAGAGTGGGGGTGTGGAGGGGAGGGTGGCCTTCCCGCATGGGGAGGGGTCGTGCAGACTCCAGGTCAGTTGGCTGTCCCCGGACAACGGCGTGCTTGATTTAACAGGCTGGCATCCTTGTTGTATTCTGGGGGCAACAGATTTGGCAACAGGGTTAAAGGACATCATTCAATCCATAACCACTAGATGACAAAAGGCAGGTATTAATTTTTCTTTAACATTGGTTTTTAGCAATTTGATTGTGGTGTCGAGATGTGATTACCTTTGCATTTAATCCATTTGGGGTTTAATGGGCTTTTTGAATTTGTAAGTGCATACCTTTCACAAAATTTGAAGTTTTCAGCTGTGATTTTAAAAAAAATTTTTTTTGCACCTATATTTTTGATACTGCTCTACATACAGGTCCCTGAAGTTCCCTTCCTGTTTTAAAATTTTTTAAGCCTTCTTTCTTTCTGTTCTTCAGAGAGGCCAGTTGTTACTGATTTGTCTTCAGATTTGTTTACTCTTCCACCACCATCTCTCTTTGTTTTGATATTAAGTCCATCCAGTAAATTTTTTATTTTAGATTCTGTGTTTTTCAGGTTTAAAATTTCCATTTTATTCATATATAGTATCTGTCTCTGCTAAGAACTTTTATCTTTCTACTCATTTCAAATGTTTCTACCTTTATCTCATGGAGCGTAGTTATAATAGCTGCTTTAAAATCTCTGAAAACTCCCACACCTGGGTCATCTTGATGTTGCTATCTCTTGGTTATCTTTTCCTTTGAGAATTACATTCTCCTGGTTCTTTGTGTGTCAGGTATTTTGGATTATATCTTGGACATTTATACTGATAGTATGTTATTAGCCTCTGGTTCTTGTTGGTTGATATTCTGTGGAGACTTGATTGATGATTTTGTCTCAGTAGGTAACCAATATTTATATGTTAAGTTCTTTCTCATCTTATGTGGGTAGTGCTTTTAGTGTCAGTTCAATTTTCAAGACCTTTGGGTTTAGCCTGTGTGTGTTGTTCACGGGTTTTTCTAGGACTTGGGCAGTGGTTTCTATTACAGTTCAGTCCTCACAGCCTTTTTTTGTGCTGCCTTGGTGCTGCCCTAAGCATGAATAGCTGAGGAAAGAGTCCAGGGTTTGTGCCAATTCATGTACAGAATTAGGAGATTCTCTTCTTCAGCTCACCCTCTCCCATATTTCTCCCATTCCCACTGGCCCTCAGAATCCTGCTTTCCCAGTCCTTTGGCCAGAAAGGTGACATTTCTCTAGGAGTTTTAGTTTTCCACACCACTGTTGCAACAATTCAAACCCACAGGAGAGCCCTGGCTGGTGGTCTCAGATGGTTTGAGCATCGTCCTGTAACTGAAAGGTTGCAGATTTGATTCCTGGTCAGGACACATAACTAGGTTGTGGGTTTGATCCTCAATCCGGGTGCATTCAGGAGGCAACTAACTGATGCATCTCTCTCCCTTCCACTTTCTCTAAAAGAAATGAAAAAATGTCCTCAGGTGGGGATTAAAAAAGAAAAGAAAAAAGCCACAAGAGAAAATAGAAGAAGGGAAAAAAATAGAAGTGGGGGAGGGAGGAAACAACCCTCTTTGGGTTGTTTTTTCAAGTTTGACTCCTCTCCACAGCCCACTTGCTTTTGTTTACTTTTCCAAGGCCTAGTTGCTTTTTTGTATTATCTCTAGAGATTTTAATTCTAATGAGAGTTGGGTGGGGTTTCCGGGGGATGCTGTCATAGGCTTACTCCATGTTGGCCAGCACTTGCAGTTTATTTTTTGTTTTTATTTGTTTGTTTGTTTTTACCCTTTTGTTAATACTTAAAACTTGGGCAGTAGGACAAGTTTAGTCTTCAAATTTCTGCCAGCTTTGCTAAAGTAAAATGTTATGTTGGATGCACCTTTATTTCACATGATTCAGGAAGAATGGTAAGTTGGGGGGCAGTGTATGGAGAGAGAAAGACACATAAAGACAGTGATAAAATAATATGGCAGGAAGTTAACAACTGATAAATCTACATGAAGGGTATTTGGGTGCTTATTTACTCTTTATCAACTATTTTATAAGTTTAAAAAGTTTTATAATAAAACTCTGATGTTCATAAATTCTGTAATATTGGTCACCCTGATCTTATCCTCAGTCCAACCTAATGGTGATCTTCAGAGTATTTTTAATTGGTCAGACTTGGGCATTTAAAGGGGGGAGCTTAAGCATTCTAGCTAAAACCTTCTCTGATCCCAAGGTGGCTTTCTTTGTTCCTGAGAAAATAAATAGTTTATTTGGGCTATTTCTTTCTTTTTTAAAAGATTTTATTCCTTTTCAGAGAGAGGGCAAGAAAGGGAGAGAAACATCAATGTGTGAAAGATACATTGATTGATTGCCCCTTGCACACCCCCAGTTGGAGACCCAGCCCCCAACCCAGGCATGTGCTCTGACTGGGAATCAATCCAGCAACCTTCTAGTTCTCAGGCCAGCACTCAATCCACTGAGCCACACCAGTTGGGAGGGGGGGGTGTCTTTGGGCTATTTCTATTTATTTCTTACCCCATCATACCCTTTTCCCTGTTTTAACAAATTGAATCTGGTGAGTAATGTTCATCTCATCAAAAGTTAATTGCTCATTCTTTTCCTTTAGACAATTCCAAGCTCGAGTGACTCGGCAAACACTGTTGGCACTTGAGAAAGAAGAAGAAGAGGAAGTTTTTGGATCCTCTGTACCACAACGAAGTACACTGGCAGAACTAAAAAGCAAAGGGAAAAAGACTGCAAGAGCCCCAATCAGCCGTATAGGAGGTGCTCTCAAGGGTAAGTTTGTTAAATGTTACTATGGGAAACTCTTAGTCTCAAGTGATAGGCAAATTATGGAAAGAGATAATGTATAAATATATATGTAGACATTATCCTAGTTTTCTGAGTACTAGGTAGCAAAAAGGAGAGCTGAGATCACAGTGTGTACAAAAACCAAAACGTGTCAGCAATTTTGTGTCTTAATTAAGAAAAACCAAATATAGGAATCATCAAGAATTTCTGTTTAAATGTTGTTAGTTGAAAAAAGATCTGTATTGTGAAAGTAAAGTTTATACCTACCAAAGCCTCAGACAATGTATTGACATAGTCTTCAGCCTTTTGGGGCCAAAAGTTAGGCTTTCTTTGTACACCTAAAGATAAACAACAGTAAGCTTTTTTTAATTCACTATTTTTGAGGGACATTTTAGGTTCACAGCAATATTCAGCAAAAGGTACAGAGAACAATAAACTTTTACTAACTAAATTTATAGCAGTTAGGCATGTAAATGAAAATATATATTTTTAAATCTTATCCCTTCCTTGGTTTCAACTTATCAATATTTATAATGTTCCTTGGAGATCCTAGAATTAGAGTATAAGGGAGTATATGGTCCTAAAGAACATTTCATTTAGGTAATGATGAAGTTTGATTGTGATAAGCAGCCCCACAACAGAGGACAGCCCTAATAAATGGGCTAATTTTAGTTTGTCTTCTCTAGATTCTGTACCTCTCAGCTGGTTCCATTGACAAAATTTTAAACTGAAAAATGAAGATTTAGGTTAGGTTAGGCTCAGATAAAACTAGACATTCTTAGAATGATGACTGAAGGAAGATGTATTATTTGGGGTTTTTTATATCTATGAATAAAAGATTGCAGATGAGGGAAAGAAGGGAGAGTATAAGTAACACAGAATTGGATTAAAAGTTACTAATTATTTTTAAAAATCTCTTTGATTCCATAGTAGTAGAAGTAACTTTATCTGGCATCTAAGTTGGATAATTCAAGACTTAACATGGTTTTAATATTTGTCTCCTAGTTCCAAACCAGAACAGAGGACTCCAAAATCCATTTCCTCAACCAGTACAAAGTAATTCTAGAATTAGTATTTTTGATGAAAACGCTGATGAGGCTGCTATAGCAGAGCTGTCTAAGACTACAGTCCAGCCATGGATAGCACCCCCTGTGCCCAGGGCCAAAGAAAATGAGCTCCAAGCAGGCCCTTGGAACACAGGCAGGCCTTTGGAATACAGGGTAAGGACTCTTAATCTATTGTATGTGCCAACATAACAAAAACTTCAGATTTAAAGTAAGAGGAGTATTTTTAGTATTTTAATATTATTCTTTTTTAATAAGTAGGCATGATGTACATTTATTGTTTCAGAATGTAAAACTATGGTAATTTTAGTTTTCTTCTTCATCACCAGCCTCATGGCAATACTGCTTCCATGACAGCCGTACCCTCTACACTTCCCAGTTTTACTCCGTATGTGGAGGAGACTGCACAACAGCCTGTTATGTGAGTTTGATTTCCACATTTTCCCAGGTGGGAATTATTAAGTGTGGGTAGAGGCACCTATCCTGGTTCCCAAAGGCATTTTCTTCTTTGTGGGTATGAAAGTAACCAGACAGAGTTTTGTGTTTGCCTATGTCTGTATTCCTTTGAGTATGTTAGGGCTAAAAGACAATTCGGTAATATTCTAATTGGGAAATAAACTTAATAGGTTTATATGTACATTTCTGTAAGTCAAAGATAATCACTGTGATTTAGATGAGATGTTCTATCTTTGTTATTGACAGGAATTCGAAATTACGATAGTTTTTCCTCTGATCCTGCTCTTTCCTTCCAGATGTCTTTTTCTTCCTAGTCCTTAGCATTTCTGTTTGTTAGAGTATGATAGGTGATGACTAGATAATCAGGCAGTCTGAGATTTAGTCTAGTACGTAACATTGTGGAATTCTAATATTAGATCATGTTCTGTATCCCAGTGCAAGTTTCCTTATAACTAATTTATAACCCTCCACTATATGCTAGGTAGTATAGCAATGTAAAAATGGATAAGACTTAAAGAAAAACTTCTGTCTGATAAGAACTCAACATAAGGGAGGTTATTCTTTTCTTTCTTTCTTTCTTTTTTTATGAATTAATATAATTTATTGGCTCATAATATTCCACGCTGTGATTTTTGTGTGACAAGAGCAACATGAATGGCAACTAAAAGCATTTAACGTCTCTTTTGGTATTAGCTTTACTTATTGCAATGGTGGTTATGTACATGTATGGCATTTTAGTTATTTTTTATTTTTAAGTATACAGTGTTCCCTCACTTATCATGAGTATTACGTTCTAGACCCCCCCTCATGATAGGTGAAAATCCGCAAAGTTGGAACCTTATATTTATTTTAGTATTTATTATATTTTAAGGCTTTATAAACCCTTCCGACACACTTATAAACAGTTCCCAGTCCCTTATTAACCTTTCCCAGTCCCTTATTAACCTTTTCCACACTTTTATAAACACTACTTATGTTCTTAAACATAGTCTACACTCTTAAACCTACATAACTTTAACAACGTACGTATATAGTACTGTAAAATTTTATATGGGTACTCATCAGTGAAATATACTACTTGAATGATAAAGTTGATGAATTAGCTGTGCAGTACTGATGATGATGAAGGTGATGAAGATGAGATGAATGTACTGCACAACAAAGAAGAGCATTACAACTCTTCTGAAGGCACCACTTCATCAGGCGCTTCTTCAGGTGGTACAGTAGTATCTTCAGCCTCGTCCGTAACTTCTACTTCCGCTAAAGGCGTAGGCATAACCAAACTCTTCATTCGAGTGATGAACATAGTTATGAGAAGTTACTGGCTCTGCTTCTTCTCCTGATTGAGAATGTTTTTGTAAACTGACATGGCACTGTCGATTGAATTTGCAAACTGCAACGAATGAACCATATGAGGGTCCCATTCTTCAGCCACTCGTTGAAGTTCTTTGGCCATTCTGACCACGGTTGCAAGACGATCAAGTGTTAGGCCAACCTCCTCCTCTTCTTCAACCCATTGTTCGTCTTGTTCCTCATCCTCTTCTTCACTTGCTGACTTAGCTCCTCAAGGTCTTCATCCGTCAACAGCTGAGAGTGCACATCGATCAGGGTATTTACGTCTTCAGTAGTCATGTCACTGGAGCCCTCTCCTCCCAGTATTTTTGCCAGCTTCACGGCCTTATCCACCACAGAGTGATGGATTTCATCAGGAGAGAATCCCTTGTAATCATGGACCACTTCTGGCCACAGTTTTTTCTAGCTGGCATTCAAAGTCTCACTCTTCATCTCCTTTATGGCCTTTTGAATATTTTGGAGGCACGATGCAATTGTGTACTCACCCCAGTACGCCTTTAGTGAGAGGTCTTCATCCAAGTCCATAGCTTCAACGAGGTCTTGCAGGGCGTTTCGGGTGTAGAGCACCTTAAAAGCATGAATAATGCCTTGATCCATCGGCTGAATGAGCGATGTGGTGTTCGGCGGCAAGAAGTCTTATCTGGACGCCATCATACGTCAGGTCGACAGCATGGCCTCCAGCATCGCCCATTATCAGGAGCACTTTGAAATCAAGGCCTTTCTCTGCCAGATAAACCTTAACCTCCGGGATAAAATATTGATGAAACCAGTCAGTTGTGAGGAGTTTCGTGATCCAAGCCTTAGGGTTGTGCATCCAATACACAGGCAACACATTCTTATTTTTGTTTTTTAGGGCCCTTGGGTACTTGGACTTATAAATAAGCCCTGGCTTTATCATAAAGCCCACAGTATTCCCACACATGATTAAAGTTATCTTTTGGGGCCTTAAAACCAGGGGCTTTTGCTTCTTCCTTCATAATGAAAGTGCGAGATGGCATCCGTTTCCAGAATAAGCCCATTTCATCCATGTTGAAAACTTGTTCAGGCTTGTAGCCTCCTTCCTTGATGATGTCTTTGAACGTGTTGTTCACATACCCCTTGGCTCCAGCTTTATCCGCAGAGGCAGCCTCTCCATGCAGAGAAATTCTCTTGAGTCCAAAACATTTCTGAACTTTGTCAAACCAGCCCTTGCTAGCACTGAATGGGGGTGGTCTGGTTGGAGAAGCTCTCGAAGGTCCTGCTTCCGTGTCATCATTGTCATCCTCTTCTTCATTCTCATCACCGTCATGATCATCCCTTTTTGCTGCTAAACGATCATACAGTTGCTTGGCCTTCATCCGGATGGTGTTTGTATCCAGCAAGATATTCTTTTTTCTGCAATCGTTTATCCACACAGCTAACGCAGACTCCATCTTCACAATGATCTTATTGCAGGAAGTAACCACCCTCTTTGCTGTTTTGTTGAAAGTCACTGATGCCGTAGACCCGATATTCTTCTCGTGCTTCTTTATATAGTAAACCGTAGACTCATTGATCCCGTAATGGTGGCCAACAGACGCATAGCTTCTCCCTTCCTTCAACATGTTGAGAAGTTCCACCTTCTCTTTTATGGTAAGCATCTTCCTCTGGTGCTTGGGTTCACTGCCAGAATCCTTAGAAGATGCAGAACGTTTGGGTGGCATCGTAGGGCTTGCAATAAATTCAGTCTTTAAGGAAAATTTCACAAAACACAACACCGCAGAGCAAAACTATGCACAGCGACCGGAGGTAGGAGTGAAGTGGACAAAGCGAGATGCTGAACGTATGCGCACAGTGCGGCATAGCAGACAGACTGATGCTACGGTTACTGAGCCAATCAGCGCCCAGGATACACAAGACAGTACTCTGGTTGGTCGCCTTCCATCAATCAGCCACTCGTGTGCTGTGTACAATCTCACGTAGGCAAACGAGCTCGAGCGTACATCTCATTTTCAGCATAATGTATGTGTTCATCTACAAAAAAAATACATACTGTAAACAGTGTGCAGTATTTTATTTCGATTTTATATTCTTTTAATGTTAGAATCATTTATTATATTTTTTAAAAATTTTTAGGCAAAAATCATTAAAATCATAAATACTACGCATATAAATACGTATACAGTACCGCAAAATCCTGCAATATAGTGGAAAATCCACGATAAATAATTAAATATAATAATTTTAAAAATCCTGCAGTACAGAGAGGCTGCGATAAGTGAACCGCAGTATAGAGAGCGACTACTGTATTTTATTGATTATGACAGTACCAATTTATTTTTCCCTTTGCTCCCCTCTGCCCAGTACTCCCCTTCCCTCCAGCAATTCCACCTCCCTTAGTTCATGTCCATGGGTCATGCATATAAGTTCTTTGGCTTCACCCTTTCCTATATTATTCTTAACTTCCCCCTATCTATTTTGTACCAACCAATTATGCTTCCTAATCCCTGCACCTTTTTCCCATTTCTCCCCCTTCCCCCTCCCAGTTGATAACCCTCCAGATGATCACCATACCTATGATTCTGCTCCTATTCTGGTTTGCTTAGTTGGATTTTGTTTTTATTTTTTAGATTTCTGTTATTGATAGTTGTAGATTTGTTGTCATTTAAATGTTTATAATTTTGACCTTTTTCTTAAATAAATCCCTTTGACATTTGATATAATAATGGCTTGGTGATGATGAACTCCTTTAGCTTTACTTTGTCTGAGAAGCACTTATCTGCCCTTCCATTCTAAATGATAGCTTTACTGGATAGAGTAATCTTGGTTGTAGGTCCTTGCTTTTCATCACATTGAATACTTCTTGCCAGTCCCTTCTTGCCTGCAAAGTTTCTTTTGAGAAATCAGCTGATAGTCTTATAGGAACCCCTTTGTAGGTAACTCTCTGCTTTTCTCTTGCTGTTTTTAAGATTCTCTCTTTATCTTTAAACTTTGGCATTTTGATTATGATGTGTCTTGGTGTGGTCCTCTTTGGGTCTAGCTTGTTTAGGACTCTGCTTCCTGGACTTGTATGTCTATTTTCTTCACCAAATTAGGGAAGTTTTCCTTCATTATTTTTTCACATAAGCATTCAATTTCTTGCTCTTTCTCTTCTTCTGGCACCCCTAAAATCAGATGTTGGTACACTTAAAGTTGTCCCAGAGGTTCCTAAGCCTCCTCATTTTTCCAGTTCTTGTTTCCTCATTCTGTATGGTTGACTGTTTTTTGCTTCCTTATGTTCCAAATGATTGATTTGAACACCAATTTCTTTCCCTTCACAATTGATTTTGTGTGGATTTTCCTTAGTTCACTTAGCATAGCCTTCATTCTTCCCTAATGCGTGTGCCATACTTAAGTATATCTGTCAAGCTGTGAGCATCTTTATCACCAGTGTTTTGAACTCTACGTCTATTAGGTTGGCTATCTCCTCGTCGCTCAGTTCTCCCACTGGAACCTTGATCCGTTCCCTCTTTTGGGCCATACTTCTCTGTCTCCTCATTTTGACAGGCTCCTGTGTTTGTTTGCTTTTGTGTCTTAGGTAGAGCTGTCACGTGTGTTATGTTGTAAGGGGCAGAGCCTTAGGTATGTGTCAGTACTGGCGACCTGTTTCACCATGTTGTGGCGCTATATGTGGAGGAGGGGTCTGAGAGGGAATAGTGCTGCTTGCTCAGCACTTGCCCTTTTTCCAGGCACTTCTCCCACTTTTGTATGGGACTGGTGCCCCTCTTGCTTTTGCCCTGGCCGTCATTCCCAGAGTGGGTAGGTCTGCGGATATTCTAGGACCATGGGGACCCTTTAAACAAGCAGACTCTGCTGAGAGACTGGCAGTTTCTTCCTCTGCCCCAACCCCCAGTGGTTTGCACAGTCAGAAGCAATGAGGCTTGATTTTCCCCGGCGCTGGAACCCTGAGCTTCGAGGGCCAGTGAGGAGCTGGGAGCGCTCCCCAGGTGTCCCTCCCGATTTTTTTTTAAAGTGTGACTGCACTTTCCGTTGGCCTGATGCTGCTGCTGCTGCTGCTGCTGCTGCTGCTGCTGCTGCTGCCGCCGCCACACCGGGTCCTCTCTGCCCCTCCTACCTGTCTGGATGAGTAGTTCTTCTTTATATCTTTGTTGGACTTCCATGCAGCTCAGTTTTCTGGAACTTATGGTTGTCTCTAATTTTGAGGTAGTTGTATTCCTCTTAGTTGTGGTAGGAGACACAGCATGTCCGTCTAGGCCTCCATCTTGGCTGGAATTAAGGGTGGTTATTTTTAAGAGAATCATAAGAACCCTTACAAAGGATTACCTGAAGAAATTGGCAGTGCACACTTATGGATGTTAGATTTTCTTAACGTTTCAAATGACTTTGTAGAAACAATTATTTGAGAATAAATATGGTATAGAAAATGTTCAACTTTATTTTTATTTCAACTCTTTTCCATGGCTGTCTTATTTGACCTGTATGTAACATTTTTCTTTAGTTTGTTTTTTTCTTAGTGTGTCCCAGGGACTTTTCATAGATTAAGAAAACCAGCTAAAATTCATTATAGGAGTTGCAAATACTTTCCCCTATTTTGCCCCTTATGTGTTTTTCTTTTTTAATTTTTTTCCAAGATTTTATTTATTTACTTTCAGAGAGGGAGGGAGAAAGAGAGGGAGAGAAACATTGATATTGGAGAGACACATCAATCTTTTGACTCTTGCATGCCCCCAACTGGGGACCTAGCCTGCAACCCAGGCATGTGTCCGGACAGGGACTTGAACCGGTAACCTTTCGGTTCACAGGCCAACACTCAATCCATTGAGCCACACCAGCCAGGCTGACCAATTATCTTTTAACAACACATAGCAGCAACCATTATATTGGGTTGGCCAAAAAGTATGTATGGTGTTTTCTCATCAAATAAAGCACACGTTTTTTCATTTACACCAATAACTTTATTGATTTGGGTAATTTGAATATGTCAGCTATCTCCAGCATGGTATAATGTTCATTGTTCTCAATTAATATTTTTATTTGATTGCTATCAACTTCAACTGGTCTACCTGACCGTAGAGCATCATCCTGCAAAAAATCTCTAGCACAAAACTCAAACCACGTTTGACACATTCAGTCAGTCACAGCACCTTCTCCATACACAGCACAAATCCTTTTTGCATTTCAGTTGCATTTTTACCTTTCTTGAAATAATAAAGCACATAATATCTCAGGGCCCAGATGCCCTTGGGTGAAAGAAGACAAAGGCTGGAGTAGCATTTTATCTCACAGAAGAAAATAAAGGATGAGGCCTATGGGGGTGCAGCCACACTCAGCATATTCACAGGGACCAGATGGCCCCCAGGGCAAGAGAATGGAGGGGTGGAAGACATATGTAGGGTGAGTCCTGGCAAAGGAGGGGAAGATGAGAGGAAAAACTCCTTCCAAAAGAGCAAACCCTGAATTTGCATCAGCACAATGAAGAGTTTGTTATTTTTGTAGGAGGTGAACAGCTTCACCTCCCCTCCCTCCCACCTTCCCAGTGTGGCCGGGCTGGTGCTCGCAGCCTTTTCATCCCGGGGCAAGAAGTGGAAGAAGGTATATACCAAATCACACTTGGCCACCTCTGGAGTATCATGGATCCAGTGCCTCTTTATGGTTTCTGTGTCTCTGTCATTTTTTGCTGGGATTACTGCAGCCTAACTAAACTCTCTGCCTCCACTTTTAGTCATCCCATTTATTCCTTATGCTATCACAGCTGCAATACAAATCTGGTCATGTCATTTCCTGATCATAGTCCCTTGCTTGCTCCCCAGAACCTATGGGATGAAACCCAAGGTCCTTAACATAAATTATAAGCTCATTTATGATTTGGTCTCTGCTAATATCTCGTTCTCTTACACTATACTGTTTGCAAGTTACTGAGCTTGTCTAAAGTAGCCACTCTTTGGTCATTTGGCTTCTTTCTTTCTACTTTTTGGCTATTATGAATAATGCTTTTGTGAACATTTGTGTATATGTTTTTGCGTAGACATATGTTTTCATTTCTTTTGGGTGTACAAGTACACCCACACAAGGGAGTAACAAGGGAGTTACAGAGTTCTTTAGTAACTTCATGTTTAACATTTTGAGGAACTGTTAAACTGTTTTCCAAAGAGGCTGCTCCATTTTATATTTCTACAATGCCATAATGAGGATTCCGATTTCTCCACATTCTTACCAACACTTCTTATTATGTTTTTGTTTTGTTGTTTTGCCATTGTGAAGTGGTATCTCATTAGGGATTTTGATTTGCATTTTCCTAATGACTAGGGATGTTGAGCATTTTTTCATGGGCTTATTGGCCATTTCTGTATCTTATTTGGAGGAATACCTAGTCAAATCCTTTGTCTATTTTTCTTTTTTGTTCTCTTAACAGTGTGATTTTTTTTTTTTTTTTAATCCTCACCAGAGGATATGTTTATTGATTTTAGAGAGAGAAGAAGGGAGAGAGAGAGGAAGAGAAACATTGATCACTCACGTGTCATATGCGCCCTGACCAGGGACTGAACCTGCAACCCAGGCATCTGCCCTGATCAATAATTGTACCTGCATCCTTTCCGTTTATGGGATGACCACTCCAACCAACTGAGCCACACTGGCCAGGGCCAAATCCTTTCTCTGTTTTTCATTTGGATTATTTCTCTTCTTATTGTTGAGCTGTAAGAGTTTATAGATTCTGGATAAAAGTCCCTTCTTTTGTTTCTTGTGCTTTTGGTATTGTATCTATGAAGGCTTTGCCTAATCCAAAGTCATGAAGATTTACTCCTATGTTTTCTTCCAAGAGTTTTATAGTTTTAGCTCTTACATGTATGTGATACATTTTTAGCTAATGTTTGTGTGTGGTATAAGGAAGAAGTCCAACCTCATTCTTCTGCATGTAGATACTAGTTGTTTCAATACTATTTGTTGAAAACACTTCTTTCCCCATTGAATAGCCGTGGTATCCTGTTGAAAATCAATTGACCATAATGTATGGGTTTATTTCTGGACTCTTAATTCTATTCCATTGATCTATGTCTGTCCTTATGCCAATACCAAGTAGTCTTGATTGCTGTAGATTTATGGTAACTTTTGAAATCTAAAAGTGTGAGTCCTCCATCTTTTTTCTTTTTAAAGATTGTTTTAACCATGTATGTAGTCCCCTTGAAATTCCATATGAATTTTAGCATCAGCTTGTCAATGTCTGCAAAATAGCCAGCTGGAATTTTGATACAGATTGTGTTGAATCTGTAGATCAATTTAGTGAATATTGCTATCTTATCAATATCAAATCTGATCCATGAACATGGGATATCTTTCCATTTAGTTATATATATTTTTTTATTAAACAAAATTTTTTAATTTATTGATTTTAAAGAAAAAGGGGAAGGGAGATAGAGAGAGAAACATCAATTTTCTTCTATTTATTTATGCATTCATAGGTTGATTCTTGTATGAGTCCTGACTAGGGAGTCAACCCACAATACTGGCATATTGGGACAATGCTCTAGTCAATTAAGCTACCCAGCCAGGGCCTAGTTATATGTTCTTTCACTTTTTTCAACGGTACTTTATAGATTTCAGGATAGAAGTTTTGCATTCTTTTTAAAAATCACTAGATTTTATTTTTTAGAGCAGTTTTAGGTTTACAGAAAAATTGTACAGAAAGTACAGAGAGTTCCCACGTACTTCCTCCACCCCTACATGCATTCAACTGTCTCTCTTATTAACATCTTATATTAGTGTGATATATTTTATGAATTAACAATCCAGTATTGGTAAGTTATTATTAATCAAAGTTCATAGTTTACACTAGGATTCACTCTAATGTGTTCTACCTTTCTCTGGGTTTTGACAAATGAGTGCCATACATCCATTATTACCACATCATACAGAATAGTTTCACTGACCTAAAAATCCCATCTACCTTACTTATCCATCCCTCTCCTGAATCCCTGCAATCACTGGTCTTTTTATATTGTCGTTATAGTTTTGCCTTTTAAAAAAATTATTCTAAAGTATTTTATTCTTTTTGATGTTGTTATAAATAGAATTGTTTCCTTAATGTCATTTTCATATTGTTCATTGAAGGTATATGAAATACAGTTGATTTTTATATATTGCTTATTTGATGAACTCACTAATTAGTTCCAATCGTTTTTAAGTGGATTCTTAGGATTTTCTATATATAAGATTAAGTCATTAGCAAATAGAAGTCACTTTACTTTTTCCCTTTCCCATCTGGATGGCTTTTATTTATTTTTCTTGCCTCATTGCCTTGGCTAGAACTTCTAATACATTGTTAAATAGAAATGACAAGAATGGACATCCTTTTATTGTTCCTGGTCTTAACTGGGGAAGCATTTCATCTTTTACCATTAAGTTTGATGTTTGTGTAGGTTTTTCATAGATGTCCTTTGTCAGGTTAAGCAAGTCTGAGGAAGCCTTTTTAACTTTAATGGTAGGTGCTTGGACCCTACCATTAAAGGCTCTGATTCGATAGACCTGGGGTAAGGACCAAGTATCTTTAGTTGTAAAAAGGTATATAAGTCATTCTCATCCATAGCCAGGATTCAGAGCCTCTGCCCTATCCTGATTGAGGTACTTAATGCTTCATTCTTATCAAACCTATATTACCACTCATTGTCCTTTAGCTGAAACCTTGAACTTCATACCATCAGTTCCCTAATTGCTATATTCCTGACTAATTCTTTTGGGTGCTAAAACATGGGAAATGGGCTATATTGCATAGGTTAATTCCCACTTACATACTCAACTTGATTAAGAAATTGTATTATGGTTAATTTCCTTCCTCATCATAACCAAATAGTGCTTAGAACATAATTGTCAATGACTCATGTAAATTAGTTTTAGGCTCTCTTCTTAACGTTATTTGTTTTTGCTTTTTGAAATCAGTCATATATAGTCTTGCTGCTGACATTGTCCCTGTGTGTTATTAAAATGTGTCAAAAACAACTCATTTGGCTTGTATGGTGAATAATGATTATTTTGCTTTTTTTAGGACTCCATGTAAAATTGAACCCAGTATAAACCATATTCTAAGCACAAGAAAGCCTGGAAAGGAAGAAGGTGATCTCCTGCAAAGAGTTCAAAGCCATCAGCAAGTATCTGAGGAGAAGAAAGAGAAGATGATGTACTGCAAGGAGAAGATTTATGCAGGAGTGGGAGAGTTCTCGTTTGAAGAGATACGGGCTGAAGTTTTCCGCAAGAAATTAAAAGAGAAAAGGGAAGGTATGGGTATTGATCTAGTTCAAATTTGCCAAAATAGCTTAGTTGTAGGAAGGCTGAGTTAATAGATTAACTCTGTGGAAAATTGCTTGTATATTTATGTGATGCTTCTATGATTTCTGCTGTTTCTCTCTTTTTAAGCTGAACTCTCCTTGCTGCTTTCCATGGGACCCCTGGGTGGAAAACCTAAGCAACTAAGTCTGTTCAAAAGTTAAGGAGAAGCTCTGAACTGTAGGAACAATTCCTGTTTACCAGTGCAGTAGGTAGACAGCTATGATCCCTGACATGCATACATCTGCATGCCATGCTCCCCCCCCATTAAGTACTTCCCTCATATTGTATGAAATATTTCACTTGACTTTTGATACTCTACCTGGAATTTCTCCCAGGGCTTATTTAGGTTAACATACCCAGTCACAATGCAATCACTTAGATGATACTTATTTGTATTGGTTTTTTAATAGACATTATCTTCTTTCTTAATTAAGGATAATTACACTATAAATTGAGAATTTTGGAGTTTTGAGTACAGAATGGGCTGAAAATTGTTGAAGAATAGTATTTGGAGCTTAAGGCATTAGGAGATGAAGGACAGTACAGAAAAGGAGGTGGGGCAGGGTCCAAAAATAAATTTCATCCATCTATGTATTTTGACTAGGATCTATACCAAGAATGAGTAAAGAAATGTTTCCATACAGATATCCAGAATAACCTACTAATGTAGCTCAGCTCACTTAACAGGATATGGCATATAAGGTTTGTCCAGAAGGTATCCAGTCATGTCATATGAAAAATAAAGACATTTATTGAAGAAGATACAAGATACAAGGTACAAATTATACGTAAGACAATGACACCTCAGTTCCCTTCAAAGTAGGCACCTTGGGACCTAACACAGTTCTCCCATTCACCACCAGCTGTTCCATTGTATTTTCCTGAATCTTATCAACGGTCTGACTTCTCTTCCCTTTCAAAGGTGATTTTAGTTTTGAAAAAAGCCAGAAGTCACAGAGCGCAAAATCTGGGCTATAGCAGGGCTGAGTTACCTACCTGGGTGATATTTTGGCAAAGAACTCTGCATGAGACACGGTGCGGGAGTGGGCATGTGTTTGTGATGAAGCTGCCAATCACCAGTTTCCCATAACTGCAGCCTTCTGAGTCATCCAGATAGTTTCTCCCAAGGAATGTTGAAGCCTAATACAAAATTTGATGCAGATTTGTTGCTCTACTTGCTCAGTTATTTTTAAGGAGACAGCCACACAGTACACATGCTCACTCAACAGCATCTGCTGCCCCCACTGACGAGTACAGTGAAGTCATCATTGTTCATTCATGCACATTCTAGTCCACCCTTCATGGCTGCCAGGTTACATCAATGTCATGCAAATCATTCTTGTTCTATTAACAATGGCTAGGGTTTTTCAGGACAGACCTTGTATATAAGGCTAGCTGGGAAACTTAACCATTACTTATAACTTACTTAAGGAAAAATTATTTCTGAGTTCCAGGTGACAAGTTAGAAGCAAACTTCTATAAAGCAAACCGTTACTAGTAAGTTTGGAACTGCCTTCATTTGTTATATCAACTAGTGCCTTCCAAGACTGACAAAGGTGCTCTGGGCTCAAATAAGGTATTGAAAAACGGAACCTCTGTATCTAGATAGGAGAAGAGGAATGTTTAGAAAGAAGGAGACAGTTGAGTAAAGCTTTTAGGAAATGGCTACCCAGGTCCCTGACTGGGTGACTCAGTAGGTTCAAGTGTCGTCCCCATATGCCAAGGTTGCAGGTTCAACCTCCAGTCAGGACCCATGCAAGAATCAATGAATGAATGCATAAATAACTGGAACAACAAATTGATGTCTTTTTCTGTCTCTTTCTGTCTCCACTCCTCTCCCTCCATCTGTCTTTCTCTAAAATCAATCAAATAAAATTTTAAAATGGGAATTACCATAACAAGGAAGTAGGCTAGGAGAGTAGCCAAATTGAGCTGGGAAAGGAACTAGGTACTTCCATAAAAAACTAGTGTTTCCTTCAACCTGAGTGTCCATTGATTGATGAATGGATAAAGAAAATGGAATATTATTCAGCCATTGAAATCTTGCCATTTGTGACAACATGGCTGGACCCTGAGAGTATTACACTAAGTGAAATAAGATAGAGACAGACAAATACTATATGATCTCACATGTGGAATCTTAAAACAAGCAAACTCAGATACAGAGAACATCTTGGGGGTTGTCAGAATTGGAGGATGGAAGGTAGGCAAAATGAGTGAAAGGAGTCAAAAGGTACAAACTTCCAGTTATACAGTAAGTCATGGGATGTAATGAACAGCCTGGTGACTATATAATGCTGTATTGAGTATTTGAAAGTTGCTAAGACGAATAATCTTTAAAGTTCTCATCACAAGAAAAATTTTTTGCAACTGTATATGGTGTCAGATGGTACCTAGACTTATTGTGGTGATCATTTTGCAATATATATAAATATAGAATAATTATGTTGTACAGCTGAAACTTAACATTATATATCAATTATACCTCAAAAATTTTATATAAAGACAAGAAAACAGCATTAAAAACAAAAAAGAAGGAACTACTGTTTCCTTAAGGGAAAGATCTAGCTTACATCAGGTATATGGAAGTAAGATGAAAGTACTTTTTATTCTCAGCTAGCCAAAGAAGGACCTGTGTTAGGGTTAGATGGAATTTGAATAGATAAAAAGACCTCTGGATTTTTTAATACTCATTTCCTAAGCTGGTCTCTGAATCTAGTTCATGAACATGTAATTTCCCTGTTGTGTATAGTTTGCATTCTTATAAATCCTCATGCCTATAATGAAGTGGTTTCTTGTTACTATTAAAAACTGGCTTCAAAGACTGTCGCTCGTTACTTACTGTCAGGTAGGGATACTAGAAATGAGGAAGCCATGGGCAGGGCCTAGAGAGAAACAAGGTTGTTGTTCTTTCCATTGCTACTTCCATATCATCTTTTCTCTCCTTCAAAACCTAGTTTCTTTCACATTTATGTCCTTCAATTTTTTTTCTACCTCCTGAGCCTCAGTGTCGTCACCTCAGAGTTTTTTTCACTTCCCATCATTCATTAATTGACTCAGCACCTAGCTCTGTATCTTCCTTTCCACCCCTACACCATCCAGTTCTGTGATCTCTTCCTCAGCCCTACTCACTGCCTCCTCCCATGGTCTTACTGCTGACCTTATCACCTAATAACTCTTGAAGTTTCTTTTCTTTCACTACCACTTTCTCTTCTAGCTTACTTGCTTTAGGACTCCACTCCTGGAATTCTTTAGCCTTATTGAGATCACTGATCCAATCCCTGCCAATTTTATTTTTTACTATTCGTTATCATCCTTATGTCCTGATTTCCTTTCATCCCTGCTCAGAGTCAGTGATTTGTGATTATGTTCACTCCCTTGTAAACATTCTTCACCTGTTTATCCCTCTATCGCTATATTGTATTCACCTGGCAAAACCTAAACCCTGGTTAAATTAACCTCTCTGCTCACAGTTTGTATCTGCATCCAAGTAGCTGAAATATAGCTAGAGAAAATGCAGCTGTATGCACTGGTCCCACTTTAAAGTCATGACCACAGATATCAAGTTGGTATTCACCAGTGCCTAGCAGTCTTACTGCAGTTTCC
This sequence comes from Furipterus horrens, assembly GCF_987537825.1. Classification (NCBI taxonomy): domain Eukaryota; kingdom Metazoa; phylum Chordata; class Mammalia; order Chiroptera; family Furipteridae; genus Furipterus; species Furipterus horrens. The sequence goes on from NW_028327173.1 coordinate 147,060,526, forward strand.
TGGTAGGTGAGTTTCTTCTTTCTGCTAAACAACTAATTTAATTTTTTTCTTATTTTCAAATCTTCTACATCCCTTCCTCTCCTTAGCTATGATCTTGCTTCATGCTTCACTGGGAAAGTAGAAGGACTATAATGGTAACTCCATTTTTTTCACTACATCTAACATATGTATAATCTGTATCTATGCACTCTTAACATTCTGTCTGTTAAAGTTAACATTTTTCTGTTCCTATCAAAGGAGTGGCTCTTTTTTCTCCCCCCTCCAGCATTTTTTTCTAAATCATTCTTACTATTAATACAAAGATACTTTTAATGTCTCTATTTCTTTTTATTTTTTAATGTCGTCCATTATCCTCATTCTTCTCCAGCTACTGTCCCATTTTTCTCCCTTCACAGCAAAATTTCTTGAGAATTGTAATCATCTTCACTGCCTATTATCTCCTCAAGCATCACTCTGTCCAAGTGAAATAGTCTGATCATGGTCACCAGAAAACTCCTTTTAGCCAAATTCACTGGTTTTTTCTCAGTCCTGATCTTGGCTTCATTTGACATAGTTGATGAAACACTCCTTTATGAAATCCTTCTCTTGGCTTCCTTGTTGATGTATATTACTTCTCAGTTTCCTTTACTGCTGTTCTCATTTAGGACCTCTTCCTGAGGCCCTGGATAGAGCTCAGGAATATTCCAATTATCTTTTCTTTCTACAGCTATCTAGGTAATTAATTAAAGACTGTTTATAAGCTGTGGACTCCCAAATTTATATCTTCACCCCTGACATTTCACCTGAACTCCAGACTCATATCTATTGGCTATCCTAATAAAAATTTCAAACTCGACGTAGCCAAAATTGACTTATTCATTTCTGTCACAAATTACACCCCAACATACACACATGTTCCAGCAGGCTTCCCCATCTCAATAAAAGGTATCACTAGGCACCCTGGTTGTTTAAGCCACAAAAACACGGAAGTCATGTTTCATCACTATTTTCTTACTGTTCCCCACAGCTAGTGAATAAGCCCATCAACTTTACCTCCCCAAATTTTTACAGATCTTTCCTTTATCACCATTCTCATTACTGCCTTAATCCAAATCAATCTTTTAGCTAGACTACTGCAACTAGACTTTCAACACTTTTTGGCATTATCACAGTCTCTTTTGCTTACAGTAAGTGATCTTTTTAAAAAATCAGATCATATCACTTCTTTACTTCAAATTCTCCAGTGTTTTTCATGGTCTTAGAATGTAATGTAAACTCCTTACCCCCACATGACCTGGCCTCTGCCTACCTCTCCAACTTCATCTGTTACTTTTCTCCCTCTTACTATGTTACATACCATGCTGGCCTTCATTTGGATCCTTGACTACGATGATCTTGTTCCTACATTAGGGCCTTTGTGCCAGCTAGTCCCTTGGCCTGTGATCTTTCCTTAGCTCTGTATATGACTGACCCCTCTTCATTCAGAATGCAGCTTTATAATCTCTTTCTTAGAGTGATTTTCACTCATCACTGATCTTATATAGCCCCTGACCTCCATCTCCCTACCCAGTCACACATGCTTACATCACCTATTTTTAACACCGATTTTTCTTGCTAATTTGTGTGTATATGTTTGCCTACCCCAAATTGAATGTTAGCATCACATGACCAAGGATTTTGTATTCTGCATCACTGAAACTTAAATGCTCAGAGTTGTGCTTGGCATGTAGTACATATTCTATTTTTTATTGACTGAATAAATAAGAGACCTCAAGTTGGGGATTCTGTACCACTTAAACAATTCTCATCTGCAGTATTCACATATATGTTGAGGACAGGAGTCCCAAAGACAGTTTTTGACAGAATAAATTGCCGTGAGAAGTAAATGCCTCAGCCAACTTTATTGTTTCTAGCTGAGCTATTAACCAGTGCAGAGAAGAGAGCAGAAATGCAGAAACAAATTGAAGAGATGGAGAAGAAGCTAAAAGAAATTCAAACTACTCAGCAAGAAAGAACGGGTGATCAGGTTATTTCTCTTTCTTTTTAATACATAAAATTAAAGCTTATTGAAACTAATTTAAGCAATGTAAAAGATAGAAGGTAAAAGCTCTCTCATCCCCCTTTTTGAGTTTTCTATAGTTTCTTAACTATTCATTAATAGCAGCAAAATTGAACAGGAAAGTAATATAACAGGTAACTTCAAATGGAATTTGCAGCATAATTTATTGACTTCTTAGTTATATTCTAAACCATTGTTTTGTTACCTCTAACTTTAGCTCTTTATTCTAGCCATTTTCCATTAAAATGAGGCTAACTAAAGAAAATCAGTATATGGTTGGCACTGCTCAGTTGGTTACAATAGTACCAGTTTATACTAGGAACATAAATTATTGGCAAGAACTTTTGGGGAACAGACATTTTATCTTGCTAGTAAGTATCCAGGGGAAAAGTATGAAAAAGTTAATTTTGGAACTAAAGATTGAAAATAGGTAACGTTTTCTAGATAGGGGGGATAAATTGATTTTGTTTATTTAATGCACATAGCAAGAAGAAAAGATGCCTATAGAGGACACAGCTGACCTGCATATTGCTTCTGAGGCTCGGGAAATACCAGGAATGACTCTGTCCAATTCTGTTTGTCCAGTGAATTCTTGTGCCAGGTAGGACCACATTAGTGGAAAGGATGATGCTTGTGGGAGGGCATTTAGAACCATCCTTTGACTCTCTAATAGGTTGAACTCTCGTTTACTTCTATAGTATCAAGACATGATTTTTGCAAGTCTCTATCACAATAGAAACTTTGATGCTGATGAGGGAGGGCAGGGTACTGACTTATTTCCATTAAAAAAATACATGTTTTTTATAGAAGCAATCAAACATAAATAATTATTTAAAAGGCAAAACCAGCCTTGACTGAGGTGGCTCAGTGGGTTGAGTGTCGTCCCACAAGTCAAGGGGTCACCAGTTCCCTTCCCAGTCAGGGCACAGGCCTGGGCTGCAGGCCAGGTCCCCAGTTGCGCGCATGCAAGAGGCAACCAGTCAATGTTTTTCTTCCACATTGGTGTTTCTCTCCCTCTGTTTCTCCTTCCCTCCTCCTCTCTCTAAAAATAAATAAATAAATAAAATTTTTTTAAAGGGAAAACCACACATTTCTGCCACCAAGATATAATCACTATTAGCATTGGTATACAGTATCTCTGCTTATGCCCTCTATTTTTGTTTTGCTTTATAAAATAAGAATTTACCATTTTGTAATCTACTTATATGTTAATTTAACTTAACAGCTATTATCAAACATTCTTCTACAACAATGACCGAAGGTTCCATCTTATTAAAGAATTTGGATTTACAATACTAGAATATTTTCTTTTTCTTTTTTTAAGATTTTATGGATTTATTTTTAGAGAGAGGGGAAAGGAGGGAGACAGAGATAGAGAGAAACATTGATCAGTTGCCCCTCACACACCCCCAACCAGGGACCCAGCCTGCAACCCAGGCATGTTCCCTGATCAGGAATTGAATTGGTGACCTTTCAGTTTACAAGCCAGCACTCAATCCACTGAGCCACACCAGCCAGGGCTAGAATAATTTCTTTATCTTAGAGTGAAGATTATATTTAATAAAAAAACCTCATGGACTCATAAGAATTAAATAATTCTGCGGGTACTAAGCACATCTTTTAAAACAAGTTTCTTTATAGGGAAACTTCACTTGCAGAAAACATTTGGCAAGAACAACCTCATTCTAAAGGTAAGTTGTATTTGACAATGTCATGAAGAACTTGCTGGTAACCCATGCATCACGTAACAAGTGGTAAATATGTTTCTTAGTTACTGTAAAGGGAGTTGAAAGAAGGCGGAGAGGGGGGCTAAGGTTATTACTGTATCTTTGAATCATGGAATTCAGTTATAAGCATAGGAGTCAAGGTACAGATAGACCATTTCAAAGAGTATTTTTATAAGATTCCTCAGTGTATTGAAATATTTGGTTTAAAAGTAAATTTAAATTTATACTAACTACCAAATAATCTTTTGTGTACACTAAGCTAAGTATATCTATAGTATCCAGCAGCTTAGACTGGAAAGTGATTTTTGGAACAAAAAAAAAAGTTTAAAACTAAGGTTATTTTATATTTAAATTTGTTCTCTTTTCCACTTAGAAACATGTTAAAAGTGATAAAAATATGAATATCCACCATAAGTAGTTTTAAAAAACATTAAATTGAATCTGATTAAACCTCCAACTCTAACCACCAAATTACAGGAAACAAAAGCATGGAGAAACAGGTTAAACAACACAGAAGGGTGTAATTGGAAAAAAAAATTTCAGCTTTATAGGGTAAACAACCCAGTTTCTTCAACAAAAAATTACTTTAAAGGAATTCTATTGGAATAAAAGCAATTTATGAGACATTTAACCAGTCACGGTACATGAATCTTACTCTACATTCCCAGTTCAAACTTTATAAAAATTCTGGTAAAATGTGAAACTTGGCTGACTGGATATTTAATATTCAAAAATTGTTAATCCTATAGGTATGATCACGTTTTGAGATTACGCTTTTTAAAAAGAGCCTCTCTATAGAAATACATACTGAAATATTTATTGATGAAATTATATAATGTCTTGAATTTACATCAAAATAATCTGGAGTTGGGTTGAGTTTGGAGAGCAGTGATGGGGAATTAAGATAAGCAAGACCATCCATGTTTAGATAATTATCATTAAATGGTCTTTACTTTTATACATTTGAAATTATTCATTATAAAAAGCAAATGGGTTGCCTTTCTGCTTTCAAACAATGCAAAATATTCATTGATTTAGCTGTCTTGAAAAATAGAGCACTTACTCATAAGAGTTTAAATCTAGTCTTCTTTTTCTATAGGTCCCAGTATACCTTTCTCCATTTTTGATGAGTTTCTTCTTTCAGAAAAAAAGAATATCAGGTTTGAGGTTTTATGATTTGTTTTGACACTTAATAGTTTTCTATTTTTATAAATGAGAGGTTACTGTTATCCATGTCAACAGAAAAAAAAATTGCTAAATGGAATGTGTCTTTTTCCAGTCCTCCTGCCGATCCCTCGCGATTTTCAGTCCAACGAAGACCCCTTGCAGTTCTCAAAACTTCAGATAGCATCGCCTCAAATGAGGATGTATCTCCAGATGTTTGCGTAAGGAGGAGCAGTATTCCTAAGTTAATATAAATGTGCTAGTGGATTGTTTCATTCAATTCTCGAAATAGTTTAGGGTTCAAATGAAAATTATTGACTTGAAATAAGCACATGGAAAGATGCTCAACATAAGTAGTCATCTCAGAATGCAAATCAAAAGGACAGTGAAATACCGCTTCACAGACACTAGGATGACTATGTTAAAAAAGACAAAATAACAAGTGTTGGTGAGGATGTTGAGAAATTAGAACCCTTATGCATTGCTGGTGGGAGTGTAAAATGGTGCAGCCACTTTGGGAAACAGTGGCAGTTCCTCAAAATGTTAAACATAGATGTCCATATGACCAGAAATTTCCTCATAGGTTTATATCCAAGAGAATTAAAAACATATGTTCACATAAAAAACTTGTACATGAATATGCATAGCATTATTTATAATAGCCAAAAAGTGGGAACAACCCAATCTCCATCAACTGATGCACAGATAAATAAAGTATTGTTTATCAATACAGTGGAATATTATTCAGGCATAAAAGTGAAAGAGGTACTGATACATCTTACAACTTGGATGAACCTTGAAAACACTTTGTTAAGTGAATGAAACTAAACAACAAAACCACATATTATAATGACTCCATTTACAGGTATATGAAATGTCCAGAATAGGCAAATCGATAAAGACACAAAACTAGACTAGGGATTTCCTGCTAATGAGTATGGGGTTTTGGGGGGTTGGAGGGGTGAACATGTTTCTGAAGTTAGATAGTGGTGATGATTTTCAACCTTGTTAATATACTAAAAACCACTGAAATGTTCACTTTAAAAAGGTAAATTTTTTGGTATATGAGTTTTATCAGTTTTTTTCAGTGGGGAAAAAAGTCACTGTGTTAAAAACTCGTAGCACTTTTTTTTAACATAGCAAAGAATCTTTGTTCTTTTTATATACACTGCTTTTTTGTGGTAGTGGAAGAGTTATATGGACCAACCATTTGACTTTAGTAATGTTCTGTTTTAACCACTATGGAGTAGTGACATGATAATACTTAGGGAAAAAGGGCCTCGCATAAACATTAAAGTCTTGAAGTTTTAAGGAAGACATCATCCCTCTCTTCAAACCAGCATCTGGAAACCTGTTGTGAGGTGAAAGAAAATAGAATGCGAGGTCTCTCCAGAAGGTTTCCAGCCATGAAATATGAAAAATAGAGACATTAATTGAAGAAGATTCAAGAAACATTATACATATCACAATGACACCTCAGTGCCCTTCAAAATAGGCACCTTGGGACCTCACACAGTTCTCCCAGTCACCCTCAGCTGCTCTGTCATATTTTCCTGAGTCTCATCCCTTTCAAAGGTGATTTTAGTTTTGGGAAAAGCTAGAAGTTGCAGGGTGCCAAATTCGGGCTGTCGGGGGCAGGGTGTGATTTGATGTTTCACCAAAAACTCCACATAAGACACGGTGCAGGAGTGGGCATGCTGTCGTGATGAAGCTGCCAATCACCAGTTGCCCATAGCTGTGACCTTCTGAATCATCCAAATAGTTTCTGCGGAGGAATGTTCAAGCGTTATGCAAAATTTGATGCAGATTCGTTGCTCTACTTAGTCATTTTTAACGCGATGCCCACACAGCACACATGCTCACTCAACATCATCTACCACCCCCACTAACTAGCACAGTGAGGTCGTCATTGTTCATGCATGTGCATTCCTGTCCACTCTCCTTGACTGCCAGGTTACATCGCTGTCATGTAAACTGTTCTTGTTCTATTAACAATGGCTAAACTTTTTCTGGACAGGCATTGTATTTTACATCCAGTAAACTGTACAAATGTTAATTGTACAGCTAGATGAGTTTTTACGGGTGTGAATATCAATGCAACCTCCAGCTAGATCAAGGTTAGAAAACTTACAGCAACCCAGAAGAGCCTAGGAAGCCATTTAAGACTATAGGTGCTCAGGCCGCATTCTAGCTATACTGAATTGGCATTTCCAGGGATGATGTCCAAACAAGCATTTTTAAAAAATAATTTTTATTGAATTTATTGGAGTGACATTGGTTAATTTTAAAAAAACATGTTTTTTTGTTTTGAATACTTTCCCAGATAATTCTGATAGTCCACTGACTGCTATGAAAAGGTAACATTGTAGAAGAATAATTAATTGTATGCTGTGTTTCGAGAATACAACCAGAGAACATAATGATAGGCTGGATTTGGAGATAGTGGTTCTATGTTCAACTGTTCATGGATGTGCTGAATTATTAGTCGAGTCAATCTAGTTTTTTGGTTTTAAACCTTTTACTTTAATTTTGTTAATAGGTACCTATCAGAATTTTCCTCCTAAAAAAATCATATTTCAAATGTCTAAAGTGCCGTAAGTAGTATTTGCATAAAATGTATTCTTAGACTATAGAAATTATTTTACTTTAATTTTATAATTTTTAGCCACATTAGTGTTTCTCCTAGATGTACCTCTTACCTCTACTTAATGTTGTCAGAAATTTAAAGTATTGTCAAATTGGTAATCTAGAAAATTAATATCTAGTATCCACAAGGGTTAAAGGAAGTAGGCACTTCTGTGTACTGCAGCGAAGTGTTTAACACAGTACAAATCTCTCTGAGGGCAGCCAGGCAATATGTATAAAGATCCTTAGCTTTCATAACCTTTTGACCTGATAATTCTACTTTTAGGAATTATTCCTAAGAAATTAAGATAGTCCTAAAGATTTAAATGTACAAGCATGTTTAAAATAGTTTTATAATAATAAAAAACAGGGAATGACATAAAAAAGTTGGTTCACTTCTGATGAATCATATTATTTTAAAATAATTTTTAATAGCACAGAAAATATGCTAAAAATATAATGAGAAAGAATAATATATACAATTGACCCTTTAACAACATGGGTCTGAACTGCACGGGTCTACTTATACCTGGATTTTTTTCCAATGTACAGTTCATCTGCCACATTCCCATGTTTTACATCCACGGATTCAACCAACCCAATAGTAAGTTTCATCTGTGGTTGGGAATCTGCGAATGAGGAGAGTCAAGTATATGCATTGTACTATGCCATTTTACGTAAGGGACTTGAGCTTCCAGCGGGGGACTCCTGAATCCAATCCCTCACAATACCAAAGGATGACTTATAAGTTTTGGGGGAGTCAAAGGTTATCTAAAGAGTTTTGACTGTGGAGGGAGAGGGAGTTGGCTCCCTTAACTCCTGTGTTGTTCAAGAGTCAACTGTACTAGCAAGTATGTCACTTGTTTTAAAATACCCTTTTTTAAATGAATAGAATATGCTTGTTCATGTATTGTACCAGATAGATATCTGGCAAACAGTAGTCGCTTCTGGGAGGGGTAATTGAAGTGGAGATGGAGTCAAGTGCAGGAGGGAGACATTTTACTATAATCCTTTTAAATTAGTTGATTTTTTTAACCATGTATATATATTTTTTTTTTTAATTTTTATTTATTGATTTTAGAAAGAAGGGGAAAGGAAGGGAGAAAGGAAAAAACATCAGTTTGCTGTTCCACTTATTTATGTACTCATTGGCTGACTCTTGCATGTGTTCTGACTAGGGATCGAATCTGCAACCTTGGCATATCAGGGTGATGCTCTAACCAACTGAGCTACCTAGCCAGGACTATATGTACTACTTTTAAAGAAAAAAGGATATTTATTTTTTTAAGTATATTTTATTGATTATATTGTTACAATAGTTCCAATTTTTTCCCCTTTGCTCCCCTCCGCCCAGCACCCCACCTCCCCCAACAATTCCCCCCCAGTCCATGCCCATGGGTCGTACATACAAGCTCTCCTGCCTCACCCTTTCATATATTCTTCTTCTTCTTCTTTCTAAAATTAATTAATTAATTATTTTAACAATAAAAAATAACAATCCCTCCCTCTCAGACTTAAGACCCTTTATAATCTTATAAAGGACAATGGACGAAGGTCTCGAGCTCCTCTAGCTGCTTCAAGCTGGACATGGTCGTCGTCCTACCTACCCTTGGGTCCAAAAATCCCCAATAAGAGTGGGGGTGTGGAGGGGAGGGTGGCCTTCCCACATGGGGAAGGATCGTGCAGACTCCAGGTCAGCTGGCTGTCCCCGGACAATGGCATGCTTGATTTAACAGGCTGGCATCCTTGTTGTATTCTGGGAGCAACAGATTTGGCAACAGGGTTAAAGGACATCATTCAATCCATAACCACTAGATGACAAAAGGCAGGTATTAATTTTTCAATGTCCCACATTAGGGAAAAGAAGGGCTTCTTTGGAGGAAGGTATGCCAGGTACATCTCACCTGTCCAAAACCCTTTTGCCTATTATACTTAGTTTGGGCTGAGGGAAATATTTTAGGTTTCCCCCCTCTCAGGCCTCTGGGCTCTTTCTGTCCAAGCCTTTAGGACAGGAAAGAGAAACCAGTTTTAAAGTGAAGCCCACAGACCACCCCGTTCTTCACCAACCCAGCCAACTTAGTTCAGCCAAGCCATTGAGTCTCAGGAGGCAGCACTGCAGACAGGATTAAGTGAGGCCTATACGTACAGACAATCACTCAGGCAATGAGATCATAGACTTATGCCCTTTGAAAACAGAAAACACATGTTAATTTATGTAACATAACCCACAGACAAGTCTCTAAATCTGTAGGACTGTCTTATCGGAAAGACATCCAGTTGCAAGGCACTTGACATTCTTCTTGCCTGTAAATTAAACGTCCTTGATAATGCCACATACATAGTTTAACTTTCAAATGAAAACAAATTTAAAACGAAAAGAAACCTTAAAGATGGTTAGCTGTACTACTTTACAGTCCACCACTGAGCATTGTGATTTTCCTTGAATTGCGATTTTTCTCCCTGGAATTAACCCTCCTTGTCCTTAAAGGGACTGCATTAAGTTCATTTTTAATTTATCCTGTTCATTTGCATAAACACAACAAGAGCAGCAAATGATCACTTGTGATCTTTAGTTCTGCTTTGCTGGAAGTTACGCAAGGAACATTTAGGGTGACCTTCAGTCTGCCCTTCAAGGCCCAGAAGCAGAACCACATACCTGGCATTCAGCCTTGCCTGTAAACACCTGTCTTTTCCAAGTCCTGGTTTTCCATTGTGCCTTAAGGTCCCATCTAGCCATCTTTCAGGAAAACAACCTTCATTCCTTCCCCGGAAAGATTGCCATGGACCGCGCATCGATCCAAGGTACCAGGCCTGAAAAAAGGATATTTAAAATGTTATTTTTATACTTTATGTATATATTTTCCATATTTTCTACCGTGATTGTGAATTACCTTTAAGAAATAAAATAAAACTTAAATATTTGGCATATAAAATAACTTAAAACTAGGATAGTAGATTATCAGAACATTTTCTAGGCCAAAACAAAGGAAAAATGGTATTAGTCCTCAAGTGCTTAGGTGAAATTGGTTGGGAAAAAAACATTGTTCAGTATTTTTCCTTTGTATAGAGAATCCTCACAGTGCGTTTTTGATGAAATGTAATTTGCTGTTTTCATGATTCAAAAACCTTTTTCCTCAAATATTATGATGTACTTTTTAAAATTGTGTTTCTTAGAGATTTTGATATGCTACTTCTGTACCCTGTGTTAAAAATCATTTAGTTAATGTATGTCTAAGTAAAAAAGATAGGGCATCCATAGGCTTATTGAAATATTTCAGCTAAACTACGTGGTTTTTATTTCAGGATGAATTTACAGGAATTGAACCCTTGAGTGAGGATGCTATTATCACAGGTTTCAGGAATGTAACAATTTGTCCTAATCCAGAAGACACTTGTGACTTTGCAAGAGCAGCTCAATTTGTATCAACTCCTTTTCATGAAATAATATCCTTGAAGGATCTCCCTTCTGATCCTGAGAGACTGTTGCAGGAAGAGGATCTAGATGGGAAGACCTCTGAGGACCAACAGACCGCCTGTGGCACTATCTACAATCCAGCTCTCAGCATCAAGAAGCTGAGGTGATTGGTGATTATGAGTTGCACAAACCAAATTGTTGAAGTGCTCTCTTATTGTGTGTGCTTATCAGTTATAGCAATTAATTATCAAGCTCTTACTACCTGCCAAGTACTGTGCTAAGCGCCTTACATGTCAGTAGGGCTCCCCCAGGTAAAATGTCAATGGAATATCGTAATTGATTTGAATATGAGGCTTAGAAAAGTACATTTTGATCCTTATGAGATTAAGAGGCCCAGGAGGGTTATGGTGGGGAGAGAGGAGGCATTTATTTTTCCTTTAATATAAGTTTAAAATAATGGTAGAATAACTTAATACTAATTTCAATAAGGCAACTAGTGATGTATTTTTTTAAAGTATCTTTTGATAACAAAAAAGAGGTCTGAGGGAATCATATAGAGAGCCAGAGACTAAGCCTTTTGATCTAGCCATATTTAAGTCAGTTAATTTAAACTTATTCCAGCTTGAAGAATATTCTTAAGTTTGCCCATTTGTGTTTTTAAACTGCATTTTCAAACTTTTCTCCAACAAACTTCTTGTGGCATTTGTTAGCATGTGTTCACCTCGAGTGATGTTGGTGTGTCCCTTTTTCTTTCTTGACCCTTTCTTACTGCAGAGTAAAAAGTCCAGAGAAGGGATAAACAGGAAGAAAGTTAGTGTCTTCGTCAGTTTTCTCAATAGTTTAGAAAAGATATAGAAGAGGCATTTACTATAGATTAGTTAAACAAAGCATAAATTTAGAAATTTAATGCTAGGTATTGCTTATCAATCAGGGTAGATAAAGTTACCTAGATTCTGATTATGAATCTATTTCTGTTTCAGGAAAATAATGGTCTTTGACAATGAGACTATTAAATATCAAATAAAACTATAACAGATAAGTTGACATATATTTTCCCTGTGAGGATTGACTCATTTATAATTATTTTAGCCCAATTATTGAAGACAGCGGTGAGGCCACACACTCCTCTGGGTTCTCTGGATCTTCTTCCTCAGTTATAAGCACCTCCTCCATCAAAGGTCTTCAAATTCCTGAGAAACTGGAGCTTACTAACGAGGCTTCAGGTAAGTACATATATACCACTGACTTGTAAGCAAACATCTGCATCCATGTCTAGTGAACACTTAATTATCTCAGCAAACCGAGCTATGCTTTTCTAGAAAATTTCCCGTAATTGTGAAATTTCTAGAAAATATTAGTATTAACTGAACATAATATCATAAAGACCCTGAGATAGATGAGTGTTGTTAGGTTAGCAGTATTAATCGTGCAATCTTGTTTTTTCCCCCCTGTTATAATACTCATTTCTGGGTGATTTCCTTTTTTTAAACAACTCTTCCCCTCCCCCCACAGAATACCCCATTCAGTCACCCTGGTGTTCACAGTATCGCAGACAACTACTAAAATCCCAGCCAGAGCTGAGTGCTTCTGCAGAGTTTTTTGTAGAAGATAGATCAATGCCTAAATTGGAAATAGAGAAGGAAATTGAGTTAGGTAAGTACCATTGAATGCATGTCCTTTTGTATATGACAGTGTCCAAAGTAATTACTTGTACTTGAGCTTAATGCTTTTGCCCAATAAATATTTCTAGGTTTTAAGAAACAGAATCATAGAAGTTGGCACATTGATAAGTTCTTGTCCCAGTAACAATAGGAATTCTGTCTTCTTTCAGTGTTTAACAAGTGATTTTGAAAAGTATTCTAGCTGCTACTAATTGGCAAATATAAGGTGCTGTTAGCCCTTAAACCAGGAAGTAAAAACTAGGGGCATATACATATTCCAGTGGTTTTTAAATAAAATCAAACCTTCCCAACAGGTAATGAGGATTATTGCATTAAACAAGAATACCTAGTATGTGAAGATTACAAATTATTCTGGGTGACACCAAGAAACTCTGCAGAATTAACCATAATAAAGGTAGGACTGATTTCTTGTCATTACAACTACCTTGTCAATAATGTGAATTGAAGCAGTAACTGTGGCCCGTGGTACCATCAAATCCTTCCAATAGTCTATAAGCTTCTTATAGGAAAGATACTGATGCTTCAGGAAATCACTCACCATTACGTGCCAGTTTCAGATATCAAAAATAAGAAGCTATTGTGTAAGTCTCTTAATGTGTCCATACATACTAACTATTCTATAATTTTACCTTTTGAGGAAATCTGAAATTTTCTGACTTGCTCCAGTACATTCTAGCCTTTACTTGCACACACACACAGAGTATTATTTTGAAATTTTCACTCCCCACCTCCTAGGGATCCACATTGCCTCTTTCTTATATTGGATGCCCAGGTATATTTGTATTTCATTTTTTTATTCTTTCTTGGTTTAAGTCCTCATATTTTAGTAGCTTCCTGAGAAGGGATGCATGAGCTATAAAGTTTTTTGAAACCTTTCATTCAGAAAATTCCGTATTCCACATCGTTACTTGATTAGTAAGTCTTGCCATTCTCTGTGTGAGATTATTTTTCCCCTCTCTGCATTCTTATAGTATCTTATTTTTGGTTCCCAGTCTTCCAGAATTTCACAATTACATGTTTTGGTAAGTCTTTTGTTACCCATATGCTAGGCACTCGATGGCCATTTCAATCTGAACTCCTTCAGTTCTGAGAAATTTTCTTGAAAGAATAAATTTTTCTTCCCCTCGGTCTTCTCCGTTCTCTCATTTCAGAATTCCATTTATTAGGATTTGGAGTCTCCTGGACAGATCTTTAAAAATCTTATCTTTTTTTCTCCTATTTTCTATCTCTGTCTTTTACTTTTTGAAATGTTTTGTCAACTTTATTTTCAGTCTGTTTTCTGGGTGTTTTACTTCTTTGTCATGTTTTTAATTTGCAAGAGCTCTTTTATTTCCAGATTTTTCTTCTTTGTGGCATTCTCTTAATTTCAAAGGTGGAATATTCCTTATGTTTCCGAGTATGTTAATGATGCTTTAATTTTCCCTTATTGTCTGTTTCCTTTTGTCTCTTTTGATCTCTGGTTTTCACATCTTTGGCTCTCTATATTCATACTTAAGTGCAGAACTCTGGAAGCTAATTGAATGCTCTGTGTATCTGGAAGGGACCTTGACAGCTGTGGGGCTCACTTTAGGATGGTCTTGCTTGGTCATTTTATTAGAAAACCCCCAATCTTTAGATCTTTTCTCTTGAACTGATCAGATCCTTCAGAGAAAACTTCTCTAATTTCCTGCTTGGGGCATATAACCCTGGCGGCTAGCTTCCTGAAAGATGAGTGGGGAAATTAGTCTGGAGAGTGGAGGGGAAGGAAGGTGTATCTTTATGTTTGATATATAAACTTGTTTCTTTTTCCATGTGGTAGCCCCGCCCTCAAGAGTGCCTGGTGTTCTCTAGTCCAGAGCCCTGCTGTTTTATACTCTAGGAATAAACTTCTGGTATTCTGGAATTGGGGAGAAGCAGTTGCTAGGCTGGGTTACAAGAGGAGGAGGGAGCATCTGGGATCTAACTTCCTCTTTAACAGAGTTCAACCACTCCTGTTTTAGCTCTGCCTTCACTCTTCTATGGTTAATTGGTGCCACCAGTTTTATACCATAGAGAGATGGTCTTATACCATAGATTTGGTTGCTCTCAGCTTTCTCTGTTGCTAAAATCAGCTTTCCTTGAGTCTGCCAGGTGAATTGTTATCTCTTATTGTTCTCTTTCCAGCTTCCAGAATTTATTGCCGCTGTGTCCTTTATTATAGAGTTATGCCTTTTAAAACATCCCTTTACTATTATTTCTGTTGGGGTATTGGAAAGGCTGGAGGGAATGTTTTTAATCTGCTAATCATAACCATAGGCTCTAATTGCTCTTATTTTTAGAACTTAATTTCTTACAGGTATCGTCTCAAGCTGTCCCATGGGACTTTTATATCAACCTCAAGTTAAAGGAACGTCTAAATGACGAGTGGGATTATTTGTGCAGCTATTATCAGTACCAAGATGGCTGTATTGTTTGGCACCAGTATACAAACTGCTTCACCCTTCAGGTTTGTAATAATAAAAGAACATAATTTCAGGTTGTCAGGTAGAGAGGTTTGTGCTTCATTTAGCAAAAGAATTTAGACCAATTCATTATAAATGAAAAACATCGATCATTTTCCTTTCCCAAGTTATTTTGACCAAGAACCTCTTTTAACTTTTTATTATGTCAATGTTCAAACATATACAAAATTAGAGAGTTGTATAGACCCTTAGTAATGTAGTGATGAGGTAAGAGGGGAGGGAAGCATGGTCGAGTCTGTGATTTATATTCGTTTTTGGTGAGCCAGTGCCTCTGGCCTGGGAACTTCGGAAGTGTTTCTCATCCCCGCGTGCCTGGGTGTGGACCGGAATAGCTGTGACGCTGGAGCTGGGGATTTCCCTTCCCCAGGGTGGGTAGGCCCTGGTTAACTAGTTTCCCTTGAGGAACAGAGTGCCCTGGACTATTTCAAAATGGTTTCTTTTCTCCTTCTCCTGCTAGAGCTCAAAAGATATGTTTTCCAATACTTACTGTGAGAACCTGGGTAAAAGCTCCTATAGGGTAAAAGCTTACAAAAGTGTGGATCTGTGCTTATGGGTCCTAGAAGAGTTACTGAGCTTTTTACCCGTTAAGACAGAATGGCAACTTTCAAGCTCCTTTTTTTTTTGTAATGAATGGGAACCAGAGATTGAAAGGTCTGTTTTTGCCACTCTTAGTTTTAGCTATACTAACCCCCTACTGGATTATTTTTAGAACCCAAACACAATATAACATTTTATTCTTTGGGATGGTCTTAAGAAGGTTTTGCTGCATGTTTTGATTGTAATATGAATTCCCTACAATGGTTGGAATAAAGTGTTTAAAACTACCATTGATTGAGCACCTTTTATGGGCCAGGTTCATCCTTGATGCTCTTCATCCATTATTTCATTAAATCCTCACAATCTTACAGAAGGGCAGTGTTGTTAAAACTGGGGCAAAGGGTCAGCCTACAAAGGAGCCTACATCCTAGTAGAGAACAACAAGGGAGAGTATAAAGCAGCAGTAAGCAAGGTATGGAGTAAAAGTACAGTTACTCTTAACTTACGAAAAACTGAGTTTTTTTGTCTTTCTATCTCCAGGATCTTTTTCAACACAGTGAATTTATTACCCGTGAAATAACAGTATTAATTGTTTATAACCTTTTGACAATAGTGGAGAAACTACACAAAGCAGAAATAGTCCATGGTGACTTGAGTCCAAGGAGTCTGATTTTTAGAAACAGGTTGGTCCTTTACATTCTTTTAATGTTTCTGTTAGCTTTCTCTTAAAACATGGATAGTTGCCATTTTCTTTTGCCTTTTGATAAATGGCACATTGACCAACACAGAATGTTAAGATAATTATTTGCTACCTAAAAGGCAATAGTCACTAAATAGTTTAAAAGAATTCAAAGAAAAAACACTTTGGAAATACATTAATTAAAAAAAAAAAAAAAAGAATTAGCCACTCAGTATTGTGATGGTTCTTGTCAAGAAGGAATATAAAATATGAATGTTTGGGGAAATGTGAAGTAGATTGTCTGAAATGTCTTTGAGTGGGGCCAGTACAGATCTAGTGAGTATGCTAGCAAAACTGAGGCACTGCTTCGTTTCAAAGACCAAAGCTTAAGTGGGACCAACGTAAGGTAATTGCTGAGAGGAATGGGTAAAACCAGAGTGCAAATGCAGACTACACCAAGAAAAGGGGCTTAGTGTTCAAATTAAACCCAGCTTAGTCATCAGGTTCAAAAGGAAAGCACAGAGCAGGAAATAAGAAATAAAGCCCAAATACTTAAGAACTGAGAAAGTATAGAACACACTAAGGTATGTACATTTACACAGTGGAATACTACTTGGCCATAAAATTCCCAAAGAAGGGAATTTTACCTTTTGCAACAGCATGGATGGACCTGGGGATTATTATGCTAAGTAAAATAATCAGAGAGAACAAATACCATATGATCTTACTTATATATGGAATATAATAAACAAAGTAAACTGAGGAACAAAATAGAAGCAGACTGACAGCTGTCAAAGGGGGGTGGGGATTGAGGGGCTAGATGAAAGAAGGTGAAGGGATTAAGGCAAAAAAAAGAAAAGACACATATGTAACATAGACACAGACAACAGTGTGATCGCCGGAGGGAAAGGGGCTGGAGTGGATGAAGCTGGGCAAAATGGGGAGAGAGGGGGTGGAAAGAGACTGGGCGACAGGCGCACGATGCAGTGTGCAGAGGATGTTTTAGAGTTGCACACTTGAAACCTGTATGGTTTTACAAACCCATGTCAGCCCAATAGATTTAATAAAAAACAATAAAATAATTATTTTTAAAAAGAATAAATTAAGGCATGGACAGAGAAGGCACCACAGGTTTTGTTTTGTGGAATGGACTGGAGGACCAGCACACTCCTGTAGTGACTACTGGTCTCATGGCATTTGAGTAAAGCAGTCCGGTTTAAAGATGCTTTATCTGCCCCAACCTTTTGGTATGCAGTTAACTTTCTCTGAGGTCCTTGATGTAAACTCAAAGCTGCAGTCATTTTTTACATTTCTCCCGATTACTTAATCTGTAAGAGAAGACTGACTTTGACTCAAACTCAAAGGAACCCTCAATGTATTTCTGCAATCATAACCAAAAGAACTGAAGCACCCACCCTCTTTCCTGAGACAGCAGAGTCCTCCAGTCTTCCCCAGGCGTAGTGCAGCGGCATCCCACATCCAGGGCACCCAGAGGTGTTTTAGATGAGATAATTCTTTGTGCAGGTCTGTTCCAAGCATTTTGGGATGCTTTGTATCTCTGTTCCCACAAAACTGCTCCCACCTCACCCAAATAAATACAAGTTACATTCCCCCACCATTGTGACCACCAGAAATCCTCCTGTGTGTTTCCAACTGTGTACAGTTTCTAGTTTCACTGTGTTTCACCCACTGAAGGTTCAGAGGATAGTGCTAGAGTTCTCAGGTCAATGGAAATTTTAAGCAAAGGGATATTCTAAGCCTTTTAAAGATTTGAGCATTTGTGTGCTATGTATTTAGATATCCCTTCTGTCAGTCACCAGAAGACTCCAGAAAAATAACATAGTGTTTAGGGGATATTGCCTTTTTGTCACAACTTACCAAATTTGATAGGAAATTTCATATAGATTCAAGAGGAATTAAAAGAACCTTTCAAAGTCATTTAATGCAGTTTCTATATGTATTTTCTGTGAAGAAAATAAGATCCAAAAAAGTGGAATGCCTTGCTTGTGATAACAGTGAGTGACCAATTAAAGAGCAAAGAGACTTTCCTGCTTCTTTTTATTAACCTAAGGAACATTTTTTTCTACCTCTCCCAAATTTTAAAAATATCTGAGAATTATAGTTTTGTGATGGTCAATTGCAACTTATGCCAAGGAAAAATGGGACAAATGTCAATTTTAAAGTAAAATAGATCATTCTATTCTGTAGAAGTATATGATTGGATTAGTCAAAGCCTGTATTTAGGAATAGAGGACCTGCCACCAATGTCAATCACGGATTTGAGGGAACTGAGAAGAACAGAGAGAGAAAGGAACACAAAAATAATCCGTTATTTTCTCTCACATAAATAGTTCCTACATCTCTTTTGAGTATAATAGCTTTATTGCATGGAATAGATAAACCCAGGGAAAATAAAATTAATTACTAGTGAATTAGTGTTACAAAGCTGTATATATTTTTTTGTTTTTGTTTAGGAAATAAGAGCAAGGTAGAATTTGATATTACAAACAGGATAGTTTTACAATATAGGTAGCACTTTACCAAAAAACAGCATTATGTGGTTTTCTGTTAAACACTGGGAGGGAAGAATCTGAATGAAAACAAACGTGGAAAGCCTAATCTATAATAGTAAACAGGAAAGGCTATGACACCTATAAAAGCTTAATTTCCTCTATCATTATTCTTATCAGTGTATATAATCATTGCTTTTACATGTATTAATATGTACGGTGTAAGGCAGAAGTCTGCACTGTACTTCCAGTATGGGAACTTGATAAATATTCTGTGGTGATTATGCACTATGGTTTAGTTATACAGTAAGTACTTTGTGTCACTAGACTATAATCTTGAAATTCCGCACTTGTGTGGATGGACACTGCCACTACTCTTACAGGTGCATTTTAAAAACTAACCACAGGAGGGAGCTGTTGTCATAGCTAAGACACACCTGCAGAGCCTCTTTTCTTTTTTTTTTTAAAGACCAGCTATGCAGCTTCTTTCATGGCCTATTTTTATTATCTCTTTCTCTTCAATCTGGGCTTAGAATCTACGATCCCTATGATTGTGAAAAGAACAATCAAGCTTTGAACATAGTGGACTTTTCCTACAGCATTGACCTTAGAGCACAGCTAGATGTTTTTACCCTTAGCGGCTTTCGGACTGTACAGATCCTGGAAGGACAAAAGATCCTGGCTAACTGTTCTTCTCCCTACCAGGTAAGTGTACAACAAGACTGAGCAAATATGGAGAGGGTATATTAATCTCTTTCTTTTCTAGATATGCTATGAAAGCTACTGTTTACTGATATTGTCTCTCCTGGAATAGATGGCCTAGTTTTCAGATATCATCAAGTCAAGCAAAATGTACCGTTTTTGGTTTCAACGTTAAAGAATATACACATACACGTGCAGACCCATGACTAACTCAGTAACCTAAGTGTAGTCTTTTATAAGTCATTTTCTGTGATCCTCTCGGTAAAATACAGTCTGCTCTGTATACATCAGAATTGGTGTGAATGTTAAGTCAAATAATGTGATACAAAAAGAACATTAGGACAAATATAAAGTGTTTTGTTATATGCACAAATCCTTTCTGACATATGGAATTTGCTGATTGAATGTGTAGCATGATGAACCTGAATTAATCATATGGACCACATTTAGATCACAGCTGGAGTCCACACAAATTCAGTAGATCCACAAATTTTATTTTGACAGTCCAGATATCTTTGTTAACCTTTTGTTCTTAAGGATGATTCCTAGAGTTGGCTCCACTGATCACTACTGTAAGGGTAAGGAACAGTCTCCTAAAATAATATGTCATAAATAAACTTAATCACTATAGTATCGTTTAACTCCCTACATAAATAAATTGCTGTAATAGTAGCAGAGAATTATTTTAGCTGATGGTGCTTTTTGTGATTTCAGGTAGATCTGTTTGGTATAGCAGATTTAGCACATTTACTGTTGTTCAAGGAACACCTACAGGTCTTCTGGGATGGGTCCCTCTGGAAACTTAGCCAAAATATTTCTGAGTAAGTATTAGAGATTTTAGGGTCTGCCTGCTCAAATAATTTTCTCTTGGGTGCTCTCTGCTTTGGCAGCCTTAGTTTTCTTAGTCCCAGTGCTATGATTCCATTAGTTTCAACCAGTTCTAGTTAAGAATATCAGTGGAGCACCTAGTGCAAGACAAAGGAATTGGTAATTAAAAATAAGAAACTATTCAGACTTCAGGTCATCATTCTGGACCTAGATGTATCATACAGGTTGCAATTGTAGTACTCAAGCCTCTTAATTTAAAAGTGTTAGTAGAACTATTTCATGAGAATAATTGTCTTAACCATTAGGGCTTAGTCTTTTTTTTTTTTTTTAAGATTTTATTTATTTCTAGAGAGATGAGAAGGGAGGGAGAAAGACAAGGCGAGAAACATGTGCAGCAGAAACATCAGTTGGCCACCACACACATAGCTCCAACCGGGGACTCGGCCCACAACACAGGCATGTGCCCTGACTGGGGATTGAACCTGAGACCTTCCAGTTCATAGGCTGGCACTCAGTCCAGTGAGCCATTGCAGCCAGCACCGGTCATAGTCTTATACCCCTTTTTCATAGCTATTGTCAAAGGTTAAGCGTCTCTTGAAGAGAGTTAAATTTCTAAATTATATACTAATTGTAGGGAATTATTTATTTAATGACTGGGTAGAACCAAAGCAGAGAACTGAATTTCCTTGGTGAAGAAGGAAATGCTCTCTTAATAAGAGTGCTTGGTCTCAGAACTTTAGTACTCCCTCAAGCCTGCTCATTCAATTTATTAAATATCCCATGTTCCACTTTAGTTTATCAGAGTTCATAACTTTCCAGAACAAGTTTACCAATCTATCTCTTGGGTTTTTTTTTAAGATTTTATTTATTTATTTATTTATTTTAGGCGGGGGAAGGGAGGGAGAAAGGGAAGGAGAGCAACATCGATGTGCAACATACCATTCGGTTGCCTCTTGCATGCCCCCAACTGGGGACCTGGCCCGCAATCCAGGCATGTACGGGAATTGAACCAGCAACTTTTCAGTTTGCAGGCCGGCTCTGAATCCACTGAGCCACACCAACCAGCACTGTTCTTTGGTTTAAAAAGAAAAAAAAAAATTGTGTTGAAGATTTAACACTGCTTCTCCTCCATTTCCCCGTCCCAACGATTGAATAGCATTGTTTTTTTTTTTTAATTTGATTCAGAATTTGGCCAGTCTTATTTGTCTCTAACATGTACTTTAAAAATAGGCTTGAAATATAATGTAAGACACGTAATATAAGGTAGGCTAGATTCAAGTATCTCCAGTTTCTGATCCTAGGTGGGTCTAACACAAACAAGCAGGTGGGGTCAACTGGGGTTTTGTAATAGTTTGGCCTTATACAGTAATTGAAGCATCCCTGATTTTTTTTTTTTTTTTTTAAGTACAAATATCATAGACTTAAGCAGTAGTTACTTTAGTCAAGCCTAGGATTCTCAGAGGACTGTGAAGATAATAAACCACTGGGCAGGGGCAGAGGTGCCGTAGTCTTTCTAATGACCTAGACTTTATTTTAGGAAAGTTAGAGTAAAGGAGACAAAATTCATTTTTGTCCTATTTGTAGAAAAGAAGTGCTGCATCTTAGTACACAGGAAATGTATAGATTTAGATGAGAGACTTTTTTCCCTTTATGTGCATTGTATTATATCTTTTCCTACTATGGCCTTTTTTTTTTTTTTTTTAATTTCACCTTGGACTTTAAAAGGACTGCTTGAGTGATCTCTAACCCTAAAGTTCTAGATATTACCTTAAATCATTTTGATGCATAAATGTACCTCTGAGTTAAACACAGAAAGAATTTTAACTTTTATATGCCTAATCTTGATGGAAATGGTTTTATATATTTTTAGGCTAAAAGATGGTGAATTGTGGAATAAATTCTTTGTGCGGATTCTGAATGCCAATGATGAGTCCACAGTGTCTGTTCTGAGGGAACTTGCAGCAGAAATCAGTGTGGTATTTGACACCACATTCCAAAGTCACCTGAACAAAGCTTTATGGAAGGTAGGGAAGCTAATTGGTCCTGGGGCTTTGCTCTTCCAGCAAGACAGGCAGTCAAGTCTCTCCCAGATTCCTGCCTAGAACCAATGGTTCTGTTGTGGAACACTGGACCTGTAAATGCTATATCCTACTGTAGGGCACATTTAGATGCACTGCCAGCACATTTTTACTTTTTGGTGGTGGTATACTTCTAGGTAACTGGCATTATTTTATACAGCAATGTACCTACTCTTGTTCTTGTCTAGCTTTATTAAAGAACTGTTTTATTCTAAATGGACTCTATGTGAATGGGTACCTTGTTGTTTAATGCATTTGTTTCTACTTTTCCCTGTACTTTTTTCTTTTTTGTAACTTGTGATGTGTACCCTTATAATCACTATGTATTTTAGTAAATAATAAAATAGCATTTGTTAAATTTGTGCTTCTAATATCTCATCTACTTTTTGCCAACTAAGATTGTAAATAGCTTGATTTTGTAGACAGGAGCTATTTTACCATGGAAATTTATAAATCCTGGATTTGGAACTGTTATGTTAGGATCGTAACAAGACAATAGCTAACCATTCCTTTAGGTGTTCCTTACCTTCCACTAAGTGGTCTAGATTGAAAAGTAGATAAAATGATTTACACAAGGCCAAATTTTCTTAAATTTCAAGTGGCAAAGTTGTTCATGTTTTTAATATATTTTAATGTTTTTTATATTTTTTATTTGTCAAGTTCCTTGGTCTAGTTATATAATCTAGTGGTTCTGTTACTACTGGGTCTCTTGATTATGTCAGTGGCTGTTAGAAAGGAAAAGAGAAGGTTTTGAACGGGCTTTAGCAACCCTTTAGAAATAGAATAATCACCATTCTCTTACATGCAGAATGATTTGGGGGAGGCTTGAAGGAATAGAAAGGGATTTTGTTGTTTGGAAGATTTGAAGATGCAGAAGGTCAGAATAAAGAGATAACTTCGAAGTGTGTGATAAATTGAAAGGGAGTAGGTCTAGATGTAGTATTGGGCCCCCAAATGGAAGCATGAACTACACCTGGCCTTGGGAATAGGGAAAGGAATCAGAACTGGAAATTATCTGTTTCATATTTAAATATCAAAATTATCAGATATGTCTCCATTCTGGTGCCTGATTTTTTTTTAAAGCTCTAGCTATCACTGTTACTGCTCTAAGATTTCTGGAAAGCAGAAAATTCTAAATAGATCTCAACTAAAAATATTTAAACATACATAGGTCAAAAATTCTTGCTCTTAACCAAAATACAACTCTTCAAACATTTTTGTGTTTGCTTCTCATACAACTGATGATGTGAAATTACATATTTGTGTCTCTTGTGTAATTGCGCCCTTCAGCCCCTCTGCCCTGCTTATTTCTCAGTGTACCCCTTTAACACAGAGTCATGACTCTGAGGCTGGACAATAAATTCAGATTCTTTCTTAACATAAGCTTAGTTACCATGTAGCGAATTCTTCAGCAACCTTGACAGCAGGGCTGACAAACCAGTGGTCATGGAGAAAGACTTATTTCTGTAAGTCCAGTCTGAGGAAGGGAGGAGACTCTGAGGAAGCTCTTCACTGGAGAACATGCAGCTGTTCTGCCACCTCGCCCTCCGTTCCCCATCCCCTCCAGCTCCAGTCCTTTGTCTAGGGGAGAAGACACTGCCTGACCAGTCAGGACCTGTGATGTCTTCGTTTTCTCTGTGCTAAGCAGAAAACCGCCAAGCTGGCACATTTTTATTTCTCTTGCATTTTATGCTTATTTGTCTTGGGAGAAAGAAGCCTCTGGTTTTTTTTGCAGCAGTTTCAAATGATTCTTAATTCTTTTCTTTCACTAAGACAGGAGTAGCATAATGATGGAAAAAAAAACAGCTGAAAAGGCAGGATTTTCACTTTTGTTTGAATGAGACGGTGGCACACACAGTGCCTCACCACCGACAAAGTGCGCAGCCACTAACCTGCCACCTCTGTGAAAGCCGTCACCCCCCTGTGGTGGCTGCATGAGAACCCTTCCACCCAAGTCAGAGTGCGCTGACGATGCCAGGCCTGGACCTGGAAATAAAGTTTCCCTGTCAGGGTGGGACTTTAGACTGTTAGTTGAGCTATTGTCTCAACATAGATAAAAAGGCCTTTCAGAGGGTTAGCACAAGGCTCTTTGAAATGAATCTTATTGCGTTTAGGGTAAAGTTTTTAAGCAAAGACAGCAAATAAGTGATTCTTTTCTCTTGCATCAGAAAATGAGAAATTACTTGTTCAACTGCACCAACTCTTTCTAATATGTTTAAATTTCCTTCCAATCTGGCTCCTAAAATTAAGACTTCCCTTGTAAGGAAGGTACATTAAAGAAAGTTTTTGGGGTTTGTTTTGTTTTGTTTTGTTTTATGACAGTCTTCAACCTTAATGAGATTCATGGTCCCACCAAAGACAAAAGCCATGAACAGAACAGGATAAAGGTAGCGTTTCAAATCAGCGTGGGAAAAGATGTATTATTCCATAACTGCTGTTGAAACAATGGATTAGGGTTTGATCTCTTATCACCAGTGCCACCACTAGTTCATACAGCATATTCCTACAAATTAGAGAAAGGCCCCTTCCTCTAGTAGATTCAGTACCTCTCCATGCACCGTTGAACTGGATTTCAGCACCCACTCAGCGTGGTGCTCTTGTGCAATGAATAAACTACATAGCCATGTGCAGTGGGCTTTGCCTGTTTTAATGCTTATCCACAAAAGAATTTTAGATAGATCAAAAATGTTAATATAAAAAGTGAAAATATAAAATATTAGATTACTTTGTAATTTTTTGTCTCTGTGACATAAAACCAGGATATAAACAAGAAGATTGCTGTGTTAGTATAGCAGATAAAGTCTAACATGGCCACCTATCTCTTCCTTCAAAAAAAAAAAAAACAAACCATAAACTCAAAGTAGGAAAAATTACTTATAAATATATACAAGGGGGGGGCCAAAAAAAAAGTATTTACTGAATATAAAAAGTTGTGTATTTATTCTTACATGTTTAAACTTCAGTCACCTTCCAAGTACTCTCCATTCGATGCAATACACCTATCAAGACAGTTTTTTCCACTGCTCAAACAAACACAGTTTTGGAACTCATCGATTTTGATGCCTTTTAGTGCTTCTGCCGCTATTTTGTTTCACCTCTTCCACATCAGACAAACATTTTCCTTTCAGGACTTTTTTCATCCAGGGAAACAAAAAAAAAGTCACTCAGGGTGAGATCGGGTGAATAGGAAGGGTGGGGCATGCAGGTCATGACATTTTTGGTCAAAAACTGCTGAACACTCGGTGGTGTGGGCAGGTGTGCTTGTAAATCACTCATCATGAAATAGGCACATGTGTTGAGTCTTCAAAAAAAATTCACTGATGCTGAACGCAGCCTCTCACAACAACGCCAGCTGGCACACTGATACAGATGGGTTCCTAGGACACTCACCTAGCAGGGAAGCCTGTTCTACAAGGGGCGCCCGTCCAGAAGATAATTCCAGTTTTTTGAGGGTCCCTTCTTGTACTTGCATTATATTTCACTTGGATTGCCTCAAGGTCTCATAACTGTCTCTGTGCTTCCCTACCCACTTCCAGTCACACATGAACCCTCCGGTGGCTTCTCATCTCACACAGTACAAAATGTAAAGACCTTAGCACAGCTGGCAAGGCCCTACCAGATCTGACCCTGCTATTTCCTGACTCCTTGTTTCTTTGTTCCTGCACCCTAGCACTCTATCTAGCCTGTGCACCTCCTTGCTGCTCCTCAGCATGCCAACTAGTTTCTCTCTTTACAGCCTGCCTTGCCATTTCTCCTGCCTGGAATGTTCTTTCCTGGGTTTTCGCGTGGATTACTCCCTTCTCTTCAGGTGTCTTCTCAAATATCCACTCTATCAGAGAGGCCTTCCCTGGCCATTCTGTACAGAATAGCATCCCCCACACACTGCTATTACTTTCTCTTCCTCTTTACCCTGCTTTATTTTTCCTATAGCACCTATCAACTACCTCGCGCGCGCGCGCGCGTGTGTGTGTTGTCCTGTTTATTCTTTTCAAAATTAAATGTTCTTTTTCACGTGTTTAATCAAAATGTGTACTTTATTTCCCACGTGTTTAATTCAGCGTCACATTCATCTGAATGTGTGTGTGTGTGTGCGCTATCAGAATTTAAGCTCCTAAGGGCGGGGATTTACTTTGTTTCCTGTTAAAATACAATATACCTGAAATTTTCATCATTCACATAGTAAAGAGTTGAAAATTGTGTTTGAGGATAAGGGGAGGTAAGCATATTATTAGTTGGAATGCAAATGTAGTGCATTATTAGGTGACTTGGCAATTTTTATTAAATTTAAATATTTGTTTCTTTCAGTTGATAGGAGTGTTCTAGTATGTATTTTAAAGACATATTGGCACTGGTGGTCAAAGAGAAAGCACTGTTTGTAATTGTGGTCCTCCCTGCTTCCCAGGCTCATTATGTCCTAAAGGATGATCAGCATGACAGGCCCTGGGAAAGGAGGAGTCCTGGACCTAACGCAGAGGTGCTGTCACACCGATTTTGTAAGACAGGGCGGGGGGTTGCCTTGGCATTGCTACTGCAGCCCAATCTTCCAATTTGGCATGAGCCCAGAGAGGTGGCAGAACCTGAGTTAAGCTTTGAAAGATGAGTTATAGACATTTTCAGCTTATGTTTAAAAAAAAAAAAGCTGAGAGGAAAGATTGCCTTTGGGGAGAGTGTATAATGGTGGAGAGAGGAAAGAATGAAGGCTTTCACTTTTCAATTCATACATTTCTGCACATGTACATGTATTATTTTTTTCTGTCTACAGGATAATCTAGGCTAAGAAATTATGAGCCATTGTTTTGTCATTTTTCCCTTATCTACATTTAAAAAATAAAAAGCCTAATACATGTTAGTTGTTTTTTTAATGGGAAATGTGGGACTCTTTATTATCAAAATATAAAAGCAAGGTTAACTTGGAATTAAAATGAGAGACTTAAAATAATTAAAATCACTGAGGATAATATATCTAAACTTCTATTTTCATGTGGTCAAATGTTTTATAATGTTTCTATTTAAGATATGCTGTCTAAAATTATCATCTTCCTACTATTACAACTTCCTGTGTCTGTGAACAACTTTTTCAAAACAAATTATTTTATGGCTTTTGTACAAAAACTTGAGTTTCCCCAAATTGACATTGTATGGTCAAGAAAGGAACAAACAATAATGAACTTAGGCTAACCTTCTATAAACACGTACCTTTTTCCCATCAGAGCATACTGCTTCCAGTAATCTTGCTGTCGTAGAGGCTCCTGTGGCAGACTTCTGACTGCTGAGCATTATTGTCCCATAAGTTCAGATTTCTCTCCATGGGAAGTAGTGGTTGCCCAATCAAACTGCTAGTTTTCAAACCCCATGTGAGCAAAGAACTATGTTTCTATTTACTTTATATACTTCCAAAAATTAGCACATAGTTCTCAAAAATAAGAAGTGAATTAAAATGTTGGAAAAGAGCAGCCATGAGTTTTAAAAAGCTAGTTATGTTAGAGCCTTGGTGTGGGGGGAGGGGATCTATCCGAGGCTCTAGACATCCCTGGCACCGAAATCTCGCTCTCCTATCTGTTGCGTCACTTCATGTATATTTCTTTAACCTTCTGTTGCAATTGGCTGCTGACCTTACATCGTGCGGCACTTCATTGTTCTGTTACTCTTCTCAAAATTAAATGTTATTTTTACAGGTTTATTTATTCCATCAAAGTGTGTCCTTTATTTCCCACGTGTGTTTAATTCAGCCTTACATTCATTTGAAACAGTTCTGTGAATCAGCGTATGCTGCAGTTTCTAAGTAGTTGAATCTTACTAGCCTCCTCCTGTGATACATTTTATTTAACTGTTATAGTCCTGCAGTTAGTGAAGTGAGGATGGAATTTCATAAAAACAAGTAACCATTAAAATCTGCAGACAAAAGTATGAGTATACATTTACTTGTCTGATTTTGAATTGTTTAAACAAAATTGAGTAAGAACTTTGGTAACATGAATAAAGTAATACAAATATTGAAAAGGATGACACATGAAGCTTCGATGAAATTGGATCGTTTAAGGAAATGAGATAGAGAAGGGTGAGTGTGTGTGTGATACAGTGAGTCAGGGAGTCCCAGTGAACCCAGTGGGTCAGGTGGGCAGAGACATGAGCTAGGCAGAGTGGACAAAATTTAACTAGCTTGCTGGGAGAGACTTTACAGATCAACCATACCCCATCATTGAACAGATAGAGAAGACATCTGCTCAGGGTTCACCCAGGCAGGCACATCCAGTATGCAACCATGTGGACCAGTGGTCAAGGTTCTGTGGTGTGTAGCCCACTGCGGGCAGCCCATAGCTCCTACCTGTACCATTCCCCTGCTACGTTGTTTGTTGCCTAGGATAGGTACATGTACATGCCTTACCTATAACTCAGATGACCTCTCTGGGACATGATCTGGGCCTTTTCTACCCTAGTTATAATTTGCATGTAGTACTCACATTACAGGGCATCAACTTCACAGGCCCAGAACCTCCTCATTGGGGTTGCTTCCTGCCTATGGTGCCATACCAAACCCTAGCACGGTGGTTAGAAATTCTTTCCGTAGAAACCAGAATGCCTGGGCTTGAATCCTGGCTGTGTGGCACTGAACAAGTCACTGAGCCAGGGTCTTCCTCTATAAAATCAGGATAACCTGAGTGCCTACTTTACAGAGTATTGAGAACTAAAGCTTTTAGTACAGAAGCTTGTAGACACTCATACGGCTTTAGTTCTAAATGTCATTTAAACGGTCTAAATTTCTCTGGAAGCCTTCAAGTACATTGGGATCCCAGCTAGTTGATTGGAGCCTCACTGTCTTGGGTTAATTTACAGTAGAGTATAGCTAAGTCTGTAACATAATTAAGGTAAGTGAAAGGATGGTATTCTGTAACCTAAAGGATAAGGCAAAATGATGTGTTTCTGTTGGGAGTGACCTTCAGGCAGCAAAATATTTGTACTTATAGAAGACAGTGTCAAGATCAGCCAAGTACCAAGCTATCAGGAAGGCCCGTCTGGTTCCTAGTCTTTAGTCTCAAGGTCATTTCAACCCTCTGGCTTACAGCCTTCTGTTGCTTCTGTGCCATGTTCAGAGCACAAATTTAAAAGACAGCCTCTGGTCCCATTTGTTCCGATGGATCAGGCCACATCTTGCTGCTCCCGTTAGTGGGAAGCAGGGTGCAGGTCCCTTCTCTAGCCCCTACAATCGCATCTCCTCTCTCCTTTCTCTTCTTCGCCCATACCAGAGAAACAAATTTCTGGCTTGGGAAGCAGGGCCTCCTTGATTCATTTAAATCCTAGACATTTTGTGTCTTCCTGAGACTTCCTTGTAGAGCTTAAGCTTTTGGAACTATTTCTGTTTTATGCTTTGCTCCGTCCCTGTCCTGAGCCAGTGGATAAAAGATGACCACTGCTTAGTAAGAAAAAGGAAAGGGGGAGCATAGGAAGCCCTGAGAACTTGATTCAGGAACTGGGAAACCTGGGTTCCTGCCCCATGTCTGCTTACCAGCTGCTCGATCGGGGCAGGTCAATCTGCCATAGATAAACTAGCGCTGATGGTTCCTACCTACACCAAAGGGCTATTGTGAGAACTAAAAACAAACGTGATTGCCAAAGATGAAAATTTTTTGGCTCGTATCAAGCAGTAGATTCCTGCCTGTCTCCTCCACAGCCACTCCAGAGGTGGGCACATGGGAGACAGGCGGAGCTGGTGTAATCCATTGTGAAATCTAAACCATGATCAAAGTGCTTAACATTGTTATTTACTCAGGCCTCTAGCTGTTGCCTCCTGTTTTATTTTAAACATGTTCTTTCACTCCCTCCACGACTGGAAATCATTGCTTGAAATGCGTCAAAGAAGATTAGCTAATAAATATATATTGAGCTCTACTGGGGCTCCAGTAAGATAAAGAAATATAAGGCATGCTTACTCCCTTCCAGGAGTTTATAATTTAGTTAGAGAAACAGGATGTTACAGGTTAAAAGCCAAGACAATATAGAGAGAAGTAAGTCAAAGGACATCTCAGAGTAAGCCATGACCAGAAGGTAAAAGTGTGTTAGGACACTCAGTGGAAGTGAGGGCCACCTTGGGTTGGGGTGTCCTGGAAGCTGTCATGGTATGACAGGGATTGGAGCTGGTTTTTATCAGGTAGTTTTCACCTGCAAAAATAATTCAAAATACTGTAAGGGGTGAGAATATCTGCTGTCTCACATAACAGCAAGCCTGGAGTTCAGCACCTTGTGGAGGACCCCAGTTGTTTCCAATTTCTGTTCTGCTGTCCCTGGCAGACTGGCTGTTGTCCTCTGGGTGGTCTCATTGGGAATGCAGATAGCTACCTCAGTTCCAAGCTCAACAACTTGGAGGAGCACAGGAAAACTTTCCCAACACCCTCCCGGCAAACTTCCCTTCGTATTTCTTGGTCATGTTGTTGCATGCCCTGGGCCCCTGAACCAATCCCCGGCAAAAGGAAGGGAATGACCAAAATTGGTCCAAACTAAGATTCATTCCCGGGATTGATGTTGGGGAGGGGCCCTTCCCTGAGTACACAGGAAGGGGAATAATGTACATCCAAATACACTGGGTTTCTTCCAGCAAGTAAGAGAGATGATACTGCTTTAGAGAGGCAACCAATAGTGTCTGCCGCACAGGTGGTGTTGGGAAGGAAAAAAGACTTGGTAGCAAAATTGCATCATGAGTTGTAAACCCCTGTCCTGTTAGTGATATGAACAAGCGAGTTAACTTCAGGAGGCCTTAGTTTTCTCACTTCTGAAATGGGATAATAGTTCCGACCTAGACTGTATATTACCCAAGGACAAGGACTTAAGCTTTGTACCCAGAACATACTCAATAGATACTTATTGAATGGATTCATTAATTAGATTATTTGAGGATTTAGTGAGTTAATGTATAGTAAACACAGTACAGAACCTATAATATGTGCTCAGGAAAATTAGCTTTTAGCCTCAGTCATTGTAGGGACATTGGGAACCCTCCACATATGTCCTTTTCCTGCTTTGTATAGCCTGCGCTGCCAGATTACACTAGTCCTTGTTCTTTGCAGAAGCTGAGATGTGTCGAGAAGATTGCTCCCAGTAGACTAAAGAGGACACACTAGTGAGTCCAGTACTTGGGACTCTGCAGTTTGTGACTGCTCTGACCAGTTTCTGAACCCGCTCTCACATTGCTGTTAACTCCCAGGGTCGATCCCCTGAAGTGCTCCTGGCACCAGCCTAGTGAAGAGTGGGGCTGTTTCACTCTGACAAAAGGCTTTTCTTTTTCCACTCTATCGAGTGAAGGCCCAACCAGTTTCTGCTAGTCCCGCCTTTTTCATGCTCTGACAGAGATGGACCCACAAAGTCTGCTCCTTAGAAAATACCTCTGCTGGGCCCGCTGCCAGCCACTGAACTTCTGAGGATTGAGTGCTGACTCCCTCCCGAAGTCCAAAGGCCCTGTCCTCTGTCCCACAGAGATGAAAGCCAGCCAGAGGCAGGCACATCCCTTTCTGCAGCACTCACAGCTCCTCAAAGCAAGATGTGGCCAGACCCCAACTGAGTGGCTCCTTCAGCCGTCTGTGCAGTGTCACCCAGAGTAAAGCCAGAGCTGCCCCTGGGAGCTCCTGCCTCAGCCACGGGGTTACAGTGAGAGCCAGGGTGATGCTGATCTGTACAAATTGGGGTAAGAACACCAACATTTTGGTGTTTTGACGATTCAGTGAACAACAGGTGGAAAGATCCTAGCCATGCTGTGCTGGCACCTGCCAAATACTTCATAAAAATGTTTTTAGCTACTGCCACCCCATCTTATGAAACCAAGTGTTTTCACAATTCCACACACCCCTGGAGAAAGTATTCCATTCCCTTTTTACATATTTTAACTATACTGTTTCTCCTGAACCCCCTGGAGGTCAACAGCAGAGTCCCTAGCCAGGGTCACTGCTAATCCTGTAGAGACTCTAGTCTGTGCTCCCGTCCCTCGTGTCCCCTATAGAATTATGATGGATTGGACAACACAGGAATATCACACAGAATGGTGTCTCTGACCAGCTTGCTGACACTGTCCTCTTCTCTGGGTCTGTCTCCCCACCGACCATTCCTCTCACTCTCTCTTGCCTTCCCCCAATTGCCCCAGAGGCGTGGAGGATGCTAAACCAGCTTCTCGGGGTATAATCCCTGTTTTCTGTCAGACACCACTTTGGTCCCTTCGCCTCGTCCCCACTTCCCTGCCCCTTGGTTTCCAGGCAGGTTCTGCAGCCCAGACCAGGCTATTAGAAGGCCTCCACGTTCCCTTTTCACTTTTAGGCAGAGGGCCAGCATTGGCAGAGTGGCGGTGGCCAGGGAGCAGGGCTATTGGTAATAACTCCTAGGCTTTTCCAATTTGCGTTAGTTGAAGTAAAGAGTTCCTGGAGAAATCCCTTCATCTGCAGCCCAGCAGGCACTGCTACTCCACGGAGCATGAAAAAGAAAATCCCCTGCCAGCCAGCCTCCACACACGGTGCCCTGCCACCAGGGCACTTCATTACTCTGGGCTCCCTACTCCACCCCACCTCCACTGGATGGAAGGAGGAACAGCACCAGAGGAGAGGGCACAGAAGCTACCCAGAGTATCCCTATCTGACAAGGTTCTTAAGCAGCCTTCTGACTGAGGACCCCCAGTACTTGACCTGGTCATCCTCCCTTTTGCTATGGACACCTCAAAGGGTGGGCAGGTGCCCTGGAGGCATCTGCTCCCCAGGCACCCCACCTGCCATGTAGGAAGCCATTTGGGAAAATCTCTTGGAGGTGAGGCTGCTGCCTCTGGCCTGACTCTCCTGGAGGCCCAGGGCTGAGGGACACTTCTGAGGTCACAGCAGCCCCGCCTGGAGTGCAGGACACAGGCCTCCAGTGACAGCACCTGCTCGTTAATCCAAGGCTTGCTTTCTGGCGCCTGCTCTAGCTTGGGATGGTAGGAGGTGAAGACAAGCAGAATCTGTTCCTCCCTTCCTGGCCCTGAGGCGTGAGGTGTTGACGAGGGTAGGCAGGTAGAGACAGGCCCATTCAGCCATGAGGCCTGTGTAAAGCACCCTCTCCACACACAGCACAAGGAGATGGGGGAGTGTATGGAAGAATCTGAAGATCTAGAAAAATTTGGCAGTGAAAGGGAATTTTTCCCACATGCTAGAACCCTAGACTTTGTTTCTGAAACTTCATTCTTCGGGAAAGCCTATGAAGCACTAGTTTAGGCAAATTTTAGGACTTCACTGTTACATGGCTTTTCTAGGCATATGTCCAAATGCTTCTTTTAAAACCATGCAGTAGGACATTGTTGACATAGGCAACCATTCCAGCTGAACCTAACTCACCAAAATGATGCAGATGAGGCAAGTTGCTTTTGAGACTATATGTCCATTTTCAAAAGCAAAAGAGCTTCAAGTGAAAGACTTTATTAAGAAATTGTAAGGACACCATCTTGGCTGATTTGCACACTGCAACCCTGAGAACCAAGATTCAAAGGCAGAAACGCCTGTGGTGACAGCACCACTGCTGTCTTTGACGAAATTATAGATACATCACACTCGGGGCTTGAGCTAGAATGGGCCTGCAGTGACAGCAAAGGAAACAACGAGGACTGTGAGGAGGGAAAGCCACATTCTAGCCCTGACTGCCCCCAGTTTCCTGTGTGGCTTTGCTGAGTCACCTAATCTCTGGGCTGCAGTTTTCTCACCTATAAAAGAAGGGTTGTTGGGCTGATGATTCTAGAATCCCTCTTGGCTCTGTGATTCACCACATTCCAAATAAGGGCGGCCAGAGCAGAGAACTCATGCAGATGTTTATTCACTCAACATTTGCATGAGCATCTACTATGTGCCCAGCACCATGCTGGGATTCCTGCCCTGGACAGGTCACAGCCTCCTGGGATTAGCAGAGGTGATTCCCCTGGGATAAAGAGGGGCACAGGGCACACCAATGGCCCAGGAGCACAGGCTTCTGCATGCCAGCCCCCTGCAACAAGCAGCCAAGCTTTGCAGGGTTTTCTCAAAAGGCTGGCAGACTCCCTCCCCCTGCCCCTCCCTCTACTATCTGTGAAAGAAAAGGATCTAAATTTGCAGGTATTTTCACCAAATCAAGAAGTCATGCAATATGATAGAGCAGAGGAATGAGTCTGTTTGTGCAGGCTATTCGTTTTCAGAAGTCCATGAAGACAAGAAGAGCAAAAGAATCAACAATTACAGATTATCACACTCAGGGGTTTAAAATGATTAGAAAAAGTACCAAAGATGCCATGATGACCAACGGCTGGTTTTGGGCCTCAGGCACCCTTTAGTACTGGCACATTAACCATCACCACATCGTGTCTGGTAACAGAAGCACTATGCCCAGGCTACCGTCCCCTCTACGAAAGTCAGAGGTGGATATGTGACCTGAGCCCACCAACCAGATGCCCTCTGCTCTTGGACTGGGCGTGGAGGTGCACTAGGTGGAGCATGTGATGGGGCACCTTCTGTCCAGGTCAATCCTGATGCCTGGAGACCTCGGGGCTGCACTGGCTTCTGTTCTGAACTTGATGCTCCAGACTTCTCTTCAGTGCTAGGAATTAGTTACCTGATGGCTGTCAAAAAAAATTTCTTTCCTGCTCAGGATGAAGCTAGGGTGGGTTCCATGGCTGGTAGTTGGAGGACCTAATTGAAGTTTTTACAAGTAATGCCATGTGGTCCAATATTTTGCAGTTCAATCTATGTGTTCAGCTTGAGACCCTTGCACAGGAGGTGACTGGGGTCATGGTTTTGAAAGATTAACCTGCCACCAGTTGGTAGGTGGATAAGAATGAGCAACAAGCATCACAGTCATGACAGCTGAAAGCAGAGAAGAAAATTCATGTTTATTAAGCTCTCAGGATGAGCTGTTCCTGTGCTAGGAGCTTTGTTCATTTAATTCCCATAATCCTGGAAGGCAGGCAGAATCATCTCCATTTTATGGATGAGGAAATTGAGTTCAGTTGGTTAAATAACATGCCAAATATCACTTGGCTGATGAACAGCAGAGCTGGGACTTGAAATCAGAACCTGGGCTTTTAACCACCACATTGCTTCACTATGAAAGAAAATTTATGAAATAGTTTTCAGAAATAATGAGTAGCCTAGTGTCACCTTGGATGTAAGGGGCTGGGGAATGGGAAGAGTCAAAGAGCAAGCTTCTACCTGTGGGCATCAGGGGGCACTGGGAGCAGGAGCTGGCCAGTCAGGGTGGCACCTGCAGTGTGGCAGCACGACGTTGGGCTCCAGGGTGAGCATTGCCAGGTTGATGGTCAAAGCCACGGAGAGGACAGTGTTTCAGTCAAGTGTGGGTTAATAGTGGGGACAGAGGGGTAGGGAGCCCAAACTTGGGTACCCCGCAGCTGGATACTGGGAGAAGTAAAGGAGCCAGTGAAGGAGGCGGGGAGGCTCAGAGAGGGGAGGGCACTGTGGAAGATCGGGCTTCACCTGGAGCGCTCAGGAGAGCTGGCCGGTGGGCGCATGCGCAAAGAAGCTCAAGCTACCTACTTGCCAATGCCCCTGTTGATGATACGCAGGGGGCAAGTTGAGTGGCTTGCTTCTGGTCCCTGCAAACCCAGGGCTCCAGCGTTCACGCTGCCCATCTGAGACTCGAAAAGGGAGCTCAGCTGAACTGTGGTCAGGGCCGGCCAGGTCTGAATCTCGCAGCTCTGCGGGGGTGAGGCGCCTGGGAGGTCTGGCTTCTAGGGGGTTGGGGGAGGCTCCCGCTGATTCCGGCAGGCGGCCCTTCCTCTCCTTCCCCCTCAGTTAAAAAAAGGCAGGGAAAAACATGTTTTTATAAATAGCTCCAGCCCCAGCTGATTTGTAAATTCGGTGGGTTTTTTGTGTCAATGACATCACCCTCCTCCCCATGGCAACCCTCGACGATATCAAAATTGCCAAGCAACGTTGGAGCAGGTCGCTGCCTGAGGATTTAATAGAGAAATCCCAAAGTGAGCCGGGGTGCGCGGTGGAGGAGGGGCGCGACGCGGCAGGGAAGGGCGCTGGAGCCGCTGGTGCCGCCCTCCAGGCAGCCCTGGACCAGCTGGTATTCCTCGGCCACGCTCCCTTTGGTAGTCCGGCTGTGGACAGCAGGTGGGCGAGGGCACTGCTCCCGGCCTGATACAGTATTCCAGGAGCCTGGAGCAGCCATCTAGGTGACTAAGCTGGCCCACTGGCACTGAGTCACCCGCTGGCCTGGAGGTTTCTTTCTTCCCTTTTGCATCTAATTATTTTGGGAACTGGAAACTTGGAGCTGCACCTGAGTCCCGCCCCTTCTAGCTTCCCCTCCCTACCTTGGGCACAGAGGAAGATGGGACCTGCTGAGAGTCTGCCGCCACTTCCTAAGGACATGGAAGACGCTGTTGGGGCCCGAGGTGCCACGGGAGAGACAGCTGCCAACCAAGTGCAATAGCAGATATGGTGATCAGGCTCCCGAGTTCTCTAGAGGTGTCAGGAGAGAAGGGGAGTCTGGCCCATGCTGACCAGAGTCCTCCCAGACTGGCTTTGAACTCACCTCTCCTGAGATATTTCTGTAAACGAGCGGCTTCTAGGGTCAGAGTGGCATTTGGAGAGCAAGGCTGGATTGGCTTAGGCTGGCCTGGGCAGGTAGGTGGCTCTGTGCTGGGTGTGGCCCCACGTGTGTGAGACTGTGTGTCGTTCCAGTGCTGAGGCCAGCAGGGGGAATCCGCAGAGAGCTGGGGAAATTTGGCAGCAGCTCATCCTAACTGATGCCGGGCCAGCCCAGCTTCTGAGATGGGTGCTGTGGAAAAGGGACAGAAGCACCCAGCCTGAGCAGGGTGAGGAGCAGCTCCAGCTCAGACAAGCCCAGGTCCACAGCACAGACCCACGGCAGAATGCCGAGGGAGGGAGTGGTCCAGAGAGGCAGGCCAAGGATGGAAGCCAACCCGCCAGCGGGCCGGACAGCACACAGGCTGCTCCCTCTTCTGACAGCCCTGGGCACTAAGGAGACAGCTTTCTACCAAGGAATCCTGTCACTCGCCTATGCAGTGTCAGTCAGCATCTATGTGTGTCCTCTGCCAAGCTCACAGGGGTGCGTTTCCTGAGAAGAGTGCTGGCCTGGGCACAGCTTCCCCGTACTCAGGATCCAGCCAGGGGCTGCAGCTTGGCCTGGTGCTCAGGCCAGAGCCCCTGGCCCCCACAGGGCATGCTCCGGTGTGTGTCAGGCAGAGGGACGTGGGCCCCCACCTCCCCCACACAGCTGGCAGCTTCACGGGCACACCGGTGAGTAAGCTGCTGAGGGAGGAGGCTGCGTGCCCACAGAGGCAGGACGACACCAACCAGGAGCCTTTGGGAGAAGCAGCTGAGCAAGAAAACCACTGAGGTTTTCTTTTTCTTTTCTTTTCTTTTTTTCCTTTTTTGCCTGAAGGGAGTGGCGCTTCCTGGGTTAGAGACAAGCACCAGCCTGCAGTGGGGAGCTCGAGGCCCAGCTGCCCGGAGGAGCGGCCACGGTAAGTTCCCTGCTACCAACGTGGATGTGGGCTCAGGCTTCCCAGGTCTGGTGGAGTGCAGAGGTGTCCAGGCTCCCTGCCATCTGGGACAGGGGCACAGCTCTGGATTCCTGTGGGCCCCGTCCAACCTGCCACTCCCTTGTCAGGTCGATTTTGAAACAGCTCAGTACAACCTGGCCTCTGCTAGAAGGAGAAATGCGTATTTCAGCTATTCCTGCCTGTACCTCCTTCTCCTGCTGGGCTGAGCCAGTGCCACCAGGACACCCCTCTTGTATTCATCCCACAAATAGTTATGGAGTGTCATTGGGACCCAAGCTCCATGCCGTGCCCTTATGTAGAGCATAACCTGGCCCACATTGTGACCCTGAAACTCAGTTGCAGGCCAGGTTCAGGGGGTGCCTTGCTGAGCACTGTTCCTCCTCACAGGCCCTGGGCTCCTCACTTCTGCTGCAGGCATGTCAGGCCCAGTGAGCTTGGGGTGTTAAAGTGCTGGGTTCCCTCCAAGAAGCAAGGCTGATACAGTGTGATTTGTTCTTTCTCTGGTGTCATACACTAAGGCTGGAGGGTCCTACTTGGGTTCTTTTCTGAGGCTGGTTCTGGTAGGAACCGGGTTCTGAGAGCTGAGGATGAGCTCTCTGGGCTGCCTGGCCCTCGGGCTCCACAGAGGCTCATCTCATGGGAATAAGGCCTTTGGGGTCCTCTCTGTAGACCAGGAGTTGCAAACTGGAGAACCCTAGTGCCTAAACAGGAGTGACTGGGCACCAGGAGCAAGGTTTCAGAAGCACTTGATTTGGGGGAAGCTGTGTGCCCTTGTAAGTAGCTGCAAGGTGAGAATGTGGGGGCTGGATGGACCTTCTAGTTCGCAAAGAACAGACTGATTGTGAGCTGAGCTCCCTACAATGTGCCAGGCACAGGGAAGGTGCAGGCAGGAGCAGCACATGGGACCAGAGTCAGGATGAACCCATCAACCAATCCCCACACCTGGCTCCAGGATGAAGAAATCCTGCCACCCTGCAGAAGGTGACTCCAAGCCTGGGGGTCCCCCACGTGTGCAGAGCTGAGCAGCAGCTGGTGTCCAGCTGGGTTCAGAGTGGCCGAGGCTGTGGAGTGCCAGACAAACAGCAGGCAAGCAGGGTGGCAGCTGATGGAGCCAGGAGGGAGCAGAGGGTAGAGTCCAGGGGAGAGAGGGCAGGAGAGGGAAAGCCTGCCTGGTGCTTTCAGATGGCTTAGGGAGGGCTCTGGATGCTGATTTTCTAATACCCGCCCGCCTCTGTGGGACAGCCGGGCAGGGAGTAGGCGGAGATCTGATAGACTACATTCCTTATACACATGGCCCCAGAAACAACTCTAGCACACTCTGTCTTGGCCAGAAGGATCATGGGAAGCTGTCCTGTGGCCTAAAGCAGAGCCCGTGTCGTAGGATGCCCTCTACACCATGAGCAGGAAGGTCCAGGACTCAGGAGCAGTTTCTGAGACTTGGGTGGTAGGAAGGGTGCTGGCAAACCTCACCCACAGGCATTCTGCAGCCTGCCCCCATGGGGGCTTTGAGAAAAGAGTTCATTCTGTGAACCTGCCATGGGGGAAAGAAGTGGACCAGCTAAAAGGCTGAAATAGAGCATGGGAAGGTGAAAGCTTTGGAGGCAGAAAGTCTCAACCTCCTGAGGCCCAGCTGGTCCTCCTGCCCAGAGTGGAGCATGCTGACTGGAAGCCAGCTTCCAAGCTCAGCCCTGGGGCCCATTACAGGCTAAGGTGAGATGTGTAGGGTGTGAGACAGAGGGAAATTTGTCTTTTCTTGGCAAGATGCGGACTCCAAGAAGCACTTTGGAGATGGCCGTTGGCACCTTGTTCTGGCCACTTACAGGCAAGGGTACAGCTATTGCCTGACTCCTAAGTGCAAAACACTGGTGGCAGAAACGGAGGGGGAGGGGGAATGCCAAGAAAAGAACAGGACAGAGCCCTTGCCCTGGGGAGCTTACAGCCCTTCAGCAGAGGAGGGAGGGGCAAGCTGAGCCTGGGGCCAGCCCCACCAGAAACCAGCTGAGCTGCAGAGCCGTGATCAGCAATAGGGGGGTGTTGCCTTCTGCTCACTCTGGGCCCCCTATTCATCACTGAAAATGCCAGTCATGACACATTCAGTCCAGATAACTTATAAATTTAGACCAATACCAGGAGATGGTTCTTAACATAGAACTTCATGAAAATAGATTTTAAAAAAAGATCAGCTGAGAATGAAAACATAAAGGAAGAAGCAGCTTCTACTGTTACAGGCAGAAGACAGCTTCTCAGGGACAGGAAAAGACAGGATGGTGGATGGTTAACAGCAGGAGTCAGCAGGTGAGTGTCAGGCTCGGGGCAGCCGGTTCCTGCCTGGTGACCTCAGATGAGTTACCTCATCTCACTGGGTCTCAATTTCCTCTCCTGTCCAACGGAGATAATTATAGGACCTATGAGATGGGGTTGCTGGGAGGATTAAATAAGGCCATATGCAAACACTCCTAGCAGCGTGGCTGGCACATAAGGGCTCAGCAATGATGTTATCATTGAGATGATTATTAGTGTTAGAGTAACAACATGTCAGGAGGGAGAGACCTCACTGGGGTTTTCAGGAGAGTCAGGAAAGGCTTCATGGAGGAGGTGGCTTTGGAAGAACTCTTCCCCGAAGAAAAACCAAAGCAATCAGAATGCCGATAGATCTATGCTCGGTAGTACTAGAAGAAACGCAATACCAGACCCATTTTTTTCCCAAATAGCAAATTGTTTGTCCACTGAAGTTCTCTAAGGAATGGTTTGAGCCTAGTAAGAGTTTCCTTCTTTTTCTGGGGGTCTTGAGTTTGATGTCTTGAGAACCTGACATGGGCTGTATGTAGTGAAGGAATCAAGCAGTCTGGTTTAACTCTGGTCACATTCTTCTTTGGGCCTGGAATCTTGTCACAAAGTGGCCCCGAGTCCTTGAGAAACTGTGTACTAATGAGCCCCATCGAACACACACCTGGAGGTGGTGCTCTGTGCAGAAGGGCCAGACTGGAGACCAGGGCAATCTCCATGACTGCTGCGGCAGGTGATTTAGAAATGCCCAAGATTCATAAGGCTCAGATGCAGAGACATTTTGCTTTTCCTACCAAAGGGTTATTGTTCTATGAATTTAGGAAGGATAATCCCAGGTTCTGTTCCCCTAAAAGAACAAAGCAAACCCAGAA
The DNA here is from genome assembly GCF_987537825.1 of Furipterus horrens. NCBI lineage: Eukaryota > Metazoa > Chordata > Mammalia > Chiroptera > Furipteridae > Furipterus > Furipterus horrens. The sequence goes on from NW_028327173.1 coordinate 147,101,663, forward strand.
CACGACAGACTCTCATATACTGGGGGAATTAGCATGCAAATATATATAAATAGAGGGTTCCTTCATAACTACATGGGGCCACATCAGCCCCAGCAAAGGGACATGCATTCCAGCCAGTATTTTCTCTAAAATCTCATGATGACACATCAGGTAGTGCAAAGACCCACGTCCTTACAGAGAGACAGTGATGACCTTTTTTGCACATCACCTATGGGTTCTCTGTGGCAAAACTCCCACCTCCAAGTGCTGTGTTGTCAGCAAATGCTGGCATCTTTCTGCCTGGCTCTGGTTTGCCCAAGCCTCTGGCTAAGGGGATGGGGGCAGGGCTGTGTTCTGTACACTCAGGCTGCCCAGGACCTGGAGTCCCCAGAAAGCTCAGGTCAGCTGAAGCGCTGTTCAGCTCTCTGATCCCAAGGCAGCAGCTCACCCCAAGGCAAATAGCGAGGAACCAGTCACCTAGCTCAAGGCCCCTGCTGCCTTCCTGCCTGCCCCAGCCCTGAAGGCTGCAGCAACAACAGGGTTAAAACTGGAAGGACTGGTTCTCTGGTTCAGCTTCCTGGCCTGGAGCCTCCAGTCTCCATTTTCTTTCTTTCAGCTTCAAATAAGGCTTCTAGTGGAATTATGCAAAAAGGTACAAAAGGTGGAGGAAGCCGGGAAGACCTAGTGCCACAGCCTCCCTGGATGTCCAGAGCACAGTCCCGGTCAGTGAGGAGAAGTGCAGGCGTAGAAAGGGCTGCCCCAGAAGCGGCTGGCCGCCTTGGATGGCTGTAGCACATGCAAGCTAAAGGGAAGTCCCTTCGAATGCTTAATCCGGCTTCCATAATTTTAGAGAGAGAAGAGGAGGCCCAGAGAAGGAAAGTGGGGCCTGAGGTCATAGAGCTAACTGGCAGCAAAGCCAGTTTCAGGCCTGGGGGTCCCCACCTCCAAGCCCAGTACTCTCAGCACCCAGGCTGCCTTTCCAGAGGCAGCACCATCAAAGGCCCCCCAAGTAGGGGCAGGCACTAGCTGCCCACTAACTTGGTGGATTGAGAGAAGTGACCTGGCATGACAGAGCAGGAGGCTGGACAGGTCCTAGCACTCCTCTGTGCCTCCTGTCCTAAGGGTCCTGGTCCTGCCACCCACCTCCCTCCCTCTTCTTGCTCCTCATGGAACCCCAGCTTAGCTCCTGCTCATTTAGCAGAGCCCCCCAAGAAGAGGCTCTGCCCACCACACCCAGGCCACTCTCTGGGTGTAAATGGATTGGCTCAAGCTCTGCTTGTCCCAGGAAGCAGTTTACATTTTAACCAGAAGGCTGTTGATGTCTTAAGCCAAAGGTGGTAATGATGAGAGTGTCTAGGAATTAAAGAGAGATTCTGGGGCAGAGAGAGGTCAGGGGAGGACCTTTACCTCAGGTGGCTTTTTCAACGGTATATACTCTGACCCCCAGCAGGAATTAAATGTCCAACAGTCACCATCAGTGGTCAGATCTCAGAAGCAGGAGGCCTGTCATCTGTCACCCTGTCATCAGCCCCAATCTGGACAAGAAGACTTCAGTATTATACTATAGTGGGTCTACCTGGAGACGGTGTCTCTGGGACAGGAAAAGGTAGAGAAGGGTGGAGGTCTCACACCCTGGCAAGGGGGAGCCAAGCCCAGGGGCAAGAATGCAAGGTCCAGGAGTGAGCAAGGGTACAGGGCTCCTGTGGAGGAGGGGCGGTCAGGATAGGAGGAGGAGCTGCCTCCCCACGGCCCACCGCCCCAGCCACTAGTGAAGGCGTGGCAGTGCACACCAGGCTCTCGCCATGGCAAGCATGCACATGAAGGTCCTGAGGCTGCCACCCCTGGGCAGCCAAGGTGTATCAGGGACTAAGGAAGGGAGACCATGAGAAGGGAGGGCAGCAGCTGCCTGGGTCCCTCCAGGACCCTCTAAGCATAGTGGGAGTTAGACAGGTCATGCTCCTGACACCAACCCAGGGCAGAAACCGAAGGCAGAGTTCCTTGAGCTCTACAGCCAGGTGGCACGGTCTCCTGGGAGACCACACGGCCCAGAGCCTATGAACTCTGTGCACTTAGAGCTCAGGTGTTCCAGCCAGAGGGTTGTGAATGGGGCTCGGACAGTCAACGCTGGGCTTCCTCAGACTCTTTCCTTTCTCTGGCCTGAGCCCCACCTGGCCACAAGCCTTCTACTCCCCTGCCTCCCACTTACCTGTCCTTCCTTCAGGTTAGGCCCTGGGCACCAGGGCGTGGGTACCAGTCACAGCCCTGCCCCCACCTCAGGCTAGGATGGCCACTGGAGGCTCAGAAGGGAGAGAAAAGGACAAGGAAGGGTTTCCCTTTAAGGACGCTTCCAACTGTTAGTTCTGCCAGCAAAAATGCCGGCCAGAGAGCTAACCTGTCAGCCGTAGACATCTGGATGGAACTTTGGAGCCCATTAAGAGCAGGGGCTGCAAAGTGATCATAGTGAGAAGATATTAAATGAATTCATCATGTCTCTAAAATGAGTGTTCTCAGCACAGAAGTAAGTGTCTCTTTTCCCAGCCTTCCCCAGGTAGCTCATAACCCCTGTCCTGGAAAGGGTGCCGCAGCCTAGGCTGCCCCTGCCTCAGCCCCTTGAGGTGGGTGGACAGTGGCCCCTGCATTTGAATAGCTTGTCCAGATCAACAGGCTCCTTTGGGTCAGGCAACTTTGGCCCCCAATGTCAGTTTGCATTTGGGGAGGACTGGCCTTGTATATTCACATTAGCATAGGGAGGCTAGTACAGATACAAACTTGAGGAAAACGTTCAGAGAAGCTAAAAGATATAGACACTGGAGGCTCCTGGGTGTGGGAGTTCCCTCTGCTGAGGTTCGAGGCAGCAGGATGCATCTGTCCAGCAGCCAGGCCAGGCAGGGAGGCCCGAGGACTTTTCCCAAATACCTAAATGGGCCCAGACGGTGCTGCCCTGGGCTGGGGTTCTCTCTGCAGGATCTGGAGGGAATAGACCTGTAGGGTTAATTTCTCAGCAAGTTCTCCGGGAAGAACCCTGGCCTTCTGCCCCTATGGCACACCACACTGGGCTCTGTTGCTCCCTATGGCGGCACAGCGGAGGGGAGTTTTCTCCTTGGTCCCTTACTGACGGTCAGAAACCTTTCGCCCTGTTTGGGGGCGCTGATCCTTGGGGCTCCTGTACTCCAGTGCTCTAGATCTCATCTGAAGGGAAGGTGACACTCCCTCCCCCATTATACACACCAAGAGTCTGAGGCTGAGACATGCTGGAAGTCTGGAGGCAGAAAGCCTCCAATCCTGCAAGAACCCATGCTCTCTGCAGCTGGTCTCTGTCTCGCTTCTGCTTAAGGACCCCAAGGGCTTGGCAATGTCAACTCCCTCAACTCATGCTCCTAGGCCCTCAGAGGTGGGCCCCTGCTTCTCAGCTCCATCAACAGAGAGAGATGTGGTACGACCAGGGTGAGGGACACTGACCCAGGCCACCCCAAGAGCAGGAAGGGACAGGTGTTTGACAGCCTGGAAGAGAAGGAGAGGAAGAGATCTACTCCAAAGACTGCCTCTCTCCCAGGCTCCAGCGAGTTCCTCCAGCCAAGCAGCAAGCAGGTGTGCCTGGTCCCACTCTGCATCTGGGGCTCATGGTATTGGGCCCATTCCGAGTCTGTGAGGGACAGATGGCTTGACACAGGAACTTCAGGCAGAGTACTGGCTCATGTCTGGGAGAATCTAGCACCTGGTTCCTAGCTGAGGACTCAGTGACAGGATGGGAGAAACGGAGGCCCCTCTGCCCCTCACACCCAGTGCTGCATAGGGGTCCTCATTTCCTTGTAAAAATTGGGGAGACATCAGTGTCACATGACTTACCCATACAGGGTGGCAGACTTGGCACAGGAAGGCAAAAGACCAGTGCCTCCCCACCACTTGTTCCCAGGAAAACTTGACACCACCCCACCACCACCACCATGATCAAGTCATATTAGTCAGTCCTTGGAACCAGGGACCTCTGCACAGTACAGAGTTGAGAGAACAGTCTGGGGGCTACACTTGGGTTGAAATTCTGGCTCCACCATTCATTAACTACAAGACCTTGAGCTAGTTCCTTAACCACTCTGAGTCTTAGTTTCCTCATCTGTAAAATGAGAAGAATAATGATATCACTCTTCTGTGCCAAGGTTGTGGCGAAGACTTGAATGAGATATGTGTAAATAGCTTAGCATGGGGCCTGGCCCATCAGAAGCATTTAATAATTGGCAGGTGTTATTATTGCTCTTCTTAGAGGAGGGCAGAATCACCCAGAGAAAGGAGCCCTGGGAGTGAGTGAGCTTGTCAGCAGTGTTCCTGATCCCCAGGCAGCTTTTCAAGTCATGCAGCAGAAAGGTGCAGGGAAAGGATAATGTGTTTGTGTTTCTAAACCGCAAGGCGATCCATATCTTTCCTCTGGTCCTCACCCAGGCTCCCAGCCCTAGCGGTAGGTGCTCAGATGTTACAGCAGGCTTCAGCAGCCACAGGCTGAGAGTGAGCCGGGAAGCGCCCGCCCCGCCCATTGTGCCTCCTCAGACAGTTCTGGTTGGCCATTGCCCGTGGTGAAATGTCAGTTCTCAGTGTCCCTGTTCAGAGCTCCTGCCCAATTTGTAGAATGGCAGTGCATGGACAACTCTCTCAGCCTGAAGGCCTCCGCAGGGTGCCAGGGCTCTTCAAAGGAGGGTGTTCCTGACCCCTATCCCTGTGACTGGCACAGCCGTGGGAATAGGGCCAGAGGCAGGCACATGGATGCTGGAGATGCTGTTCCTTAGACTCTTCCTGGCACTTCCTGCACTGTTGTTCTGCCCTCTCCTCCTGGGCAGGGCTGAGTTGAGCATGACCCAAGGAGGACAGACAAGGTGGGGGGGGGGTGGTGGTGGCATCACATACAGGAATTAATCACTCAGGACCAATTCTGCACATGCCAGCCATCCTACCTTGAGTCATTCAACCCAGTGCAGGTGGCCCACCTGTAGGTGCAACCGGAAGTGCAGAAACTCAGAGTGGTGATGGCCCCAAGAGGTGCCCTGGTCTAACCTAGTATCTAGTATGGAACATTTTCTCTAGCACATCCGGGGTCTTCAGTGATGGAAGATTAATTACCTCCATGGTCAGTCTTATTTAGGGGTCTCTACCTCTCCCCAAACCCTATCAAAGTTCCCAAAAGGGGGGGGGAGGACCTCAGGGTTCCCTAGATTCACTGCCTACAGGGTGAGGATGGGACTTGGCTAGTAGCCTCTTTGGGATACCCAAGTCTGGATTCAAACCATATTAAATAAAAATTCACTTCTGATAACATTGTAATGCTTACACCATATCATAGTCCAACAGTTCAAAAGTACTGCTCAGACCTGTCGTTTTCCTATATAAGGTATTTGTATGAAAAGGAAATAATTCATGTGTGCATTGGTGAGTCAGTAAAATATAATTTAGGGTGCTGATGCTAGGTTCAGCGATGTTAGCATTTCATTCTAGCTTTGGTTCATGGTTCATTTCGAATCCTCGGCAACCAATTCCCCCTGCAAACCCCCTTCCCCACCAACCCAGCACAACCCGCTTCCCCCAGCCAGTACTTCCGAGCTCCCGGGTAACTAATCTATGGAGAAAGGCACATTTGTATCACACAGCCCCTTTGTCCTAGGCTCAGCAGGCAGCTTCCTGGGGGGGGCCACAGAAGGTCAGACATTGACTAACAGAGTCAGGTCTATGGTGTTGCCTGAGCAAAGAGAAAGAATCCCCTTGGGAAAGACACAGAGAAGAGGAGGGGAGACAGAGGATAAGGAGCCCAGTAGAGACATGCTTGCAACAGCCCCAGCTTCCACACCACTCTCCTGGCTCACAGGGCCAGCCTCTCCAGCAGGCACCGCCATGCTTTCCCCACAGAGGCTGTGGCGTTGGTGCAGCTGGACAGAGCGCAGGCCTGGTTGGGGCTGGTGGACTCCCACTCACCACCTTCGCTACGCTTGGTAGGAGTCTTGAGCAAACTGTGCCTCAGCAATGGAGCCCATATGCAAATGCTTTATCCATAAATTGAATCGATATATCTAAAGAATCATTGAACAAAAATGATACATGACAATCGTCGTCGGCAGCCGTCCGTCTCGAGAGACGATGGTGTAGCTTCTTAAGAGTCTATCTGCACAGCCGAGAATGGCTGTGCAGTCCGACTCGGGAGTGACACGGTATCTGTCTCCTCCCGTGTTGAATCCACATCTTGCGATGACGCTGGAGTGTCCTCTCCAGTGAAGCTGAAGCTACAGAGCCTGGGCAGGGTGATATGGAGGGTCTGCTGTTGCCCATGCAGCAGACCCCCCCTCTCTTCGCAGCTGAAGGGTCCAAGGGAAAGACGGAGTCAATACAGCTTGGCTTCAGGTGCGCCGCAGGAGTTGCCGGTGTTGACTACAACGTCAAACCGCCTTAGGGACTCCGGCTCCGGATTTTCTGTCGGGGTTTACTCCCTTAGCCTTTCCCCTGAAGAGGTATGCCGCAAGGCAGCGGAGGTTTTTTGGAGTCAGAGTTTTCCTTCTCTGATGTGCCCTGACTGGAAGATCGAACCAGCGACACTTAGCTCGCAGGCCGACGCTCAATCCACTGAGCCAAACCAGCCAGGGGTTACATGACAATAGTGACCTCAATTAATAACTAAAGTTTGAGGTGCCCAACGATGGCACAAATCTCTGCACTGTCCTGGGTCCCCTTGCAGTGACACTAGCAGTCATCTAGCCACTGCTTGGGAGCAGCCATTGGGGGTGCAGATGTACTGAACTTCCAAGCCAGTATCCCCTCAGCACTCGATTGGACACAGCCCTTTGGGGGGGGCGGGCAATCTAAAACAGCAAGGGTCTTCTCTTTTCCTTGTTTGGGGAAGAGATGTACAGATGGCCTGTGCCCTTCCCTCACAATATTAATACACAGGAGAAACCATCTTCCAAAACAAAAGAATTAAGGCAAAGGGAAGTCAGGAGTGAGCCACTTGTAAAAGCCATCCTGATCCTTGGCCAGGGCACTACTGGGTACCACCAGAAGCTACTGACTGTGGAAACGAGCCCTATGTTCTGTTTGGGGATGCAGGGATCCTGAAAGCTTTATTTCCCCCAGAGGCCCCCTACCTGAGGCCAGAGGGTTCTCAGAACTGAGCAAGGTCTGACAAGGAAATTGGAATCTCTTTAATTCCAGCTTTCCTACCCACGACAATCTTGGGGCCTTGTCCATATGGGCAGACTGGCCAAGGTGGCAGGTGGCAGGACTCCAGCTGGGGCTTTCTTAAGTTGTGTGGGTGGGCGCCCACAGCACCTCTAGGATCTGGGAGGGGGCAGCCCAGAGCATCTGCAATGCAAATCAACGAGTTAATTACACAGAGAAGGGCTCAGCGGATAATCCAGGTCGGGCTTCTGCGCAGAGGCCCGGGGACCATGTGGTCACTGCTGGAGCTGAAGGATTAGAGGGAAAGGGTTGAGCAGGGAGGCGCCCCTCGGCAGAGAGGCTCCTGGCTACGGGCTCTGGGTCCCCGCACCTCTTCGCATTTTATTCCGGGCGAACCCGGGCTCTGTGTTCGCCGTTGTGAGTCCTACCTGGAGCCACACCCTGAAATCAAACTCGCGGCCAGGTGAAGCCGGCGCTGTACCAACACGTAAGCGCAGCTTCCTCTCCCCATTCCTGGCGCCCAGGTCCTTCCCGCAGAGGGCGGGCCGGCTCCCGCGCCCTCTCTTTCTCCGAATGCTCTGGGGGCTTCCTACTCGCAGGTGGGTGTCTCCGTCATCCCTGGAAGCTGACTAACTCTCCGGGTTGGGGTGGGGACGAGGCGACAGGCCTCCCCGTATGCGCAGCCCCTGTTCCCGGGTTCTCATTCCCCGAAGTTCAGAGCTGCCGGCGCCTGATGTTGGTGCCTGAGCGCAGGGACGCGGGACCTACCTCCAGGAGTGCTCCCTGCACGCGCGCTGGCGCGCGCACTGGCCAATTGAGGAATTCCCGCACCATTCCAGCCTTCGGGGCAGGAGGGGTACGGGAGAGGGGAGCGGGTTGTGGCTGCTGTAGACCTGGACGTGGCGGGGAGAAGGGCCGGAAGTGCAGCGCACTAACCCCCCTCCCCGGCCTTGCACCATGTGGAGATCCCTCGGCCTCCCGTTGCTCCTCACAAAGTGTCTCAGTGTGGAGACTGCTGTGGGGCTGTTCCGAATGCTCTGGATTCTGGCCATTAGCAAAATCTGCGGGAACATTTGTCACAATGACTTTCTGCTCTCTTTCCATCCAGGCCCCAGAAGACTGGCCAGGAAGGTGCTTAGTCTTCCCTCACCTGGTGCCTGAGAGTTCTGCCCACTGAAGGGTAAGAAATCAGGAAGAAGAGGAAAGGAGGGAGGCAGCCAGCCAGAGGTGAGTGAGAGACCTTCAGTCCTGGTAGGGTGTCCAGAAACCTTTGGAGACCAGCATGAGGGATAGATTTGGAAGGGACAGTGAGCAGGTAGGTGGCGCTCCTGGGCTGGCCCATTCTTGGTCCTGTTAGGCAGTAGCAGTGGTCCCTTTTAGGTCCCATTTCTCAGTCCTTAGTGGATGTGCATCGTTACTGCCACCACTTCAGCCCACAGCAGGTTGCCGGGCTTTAAATGCTCCACTCTGCCCCGTGGCCCAGCCTCTGCCTGTCATCAGGTCCAATGCCTGTCTGGAGCAAGGCAGTGTCATCAAAGCTGTGCACTGGAAGTCAGTAGCAGGCTCAGCACCCATGCTGAGGAGGCCAGGAGGCAGTCCCAGAGAGAGGGGCTGCTCCACACATCCCAGCCTGACAACTCATTCCCTGGATCTCCAAGCCGCTGAAATCCCTGCAATTTTTCTGGCACCCAGTGCACAGCATCCAACCTGGGATATAGATGCTGCTAGAAACACTAAGAGCTAAGACATAAGGAGTTCCCAGGGTATAAGGCTGTGCTTTCTGTATCTTGCCCAATTCTGGTGTTCTTTTAGACTCTTCTTATTTGTTTTTGTAGGTGGGGAGTTGCGAAGGCTTGGGTCTGTCTGTGTTCAGGTCTTTTGTGACTGATGCAGTATATGTTGCAATGCTGTGAGTTCTCCCCATGCCATGTATAGGACAGTGGCTGAGAACACATTTGGAACCAGAAAGAGCTGGGTTTGAATCATTACTCTGCCTTTGATTCTCTAGGCAAGTTGCTTTACTTCTCTCCAAACTTGAATGTCCTTGGTTATAAAATGGGGAGGGTCATGCCTTCCTCATAGTATAGTTGTGAGGAGTCACAGTGAGAAATGAGAATAGCCCAGCAGAGGACCACATCTCTCACATCCACTTGTTAGTGTTGGAAAAGGTGAAGCTACTTGAGCTCTCCTCTCTTGGGAACTTGGAGAGTGGCATGGCTATGTGGCAGGAGATTGTGGAGGTTGTCAGAGCAAAGCTATGGGAAGACAATAAAGGCAGAACAGGATCCATGTGGGGTGGGTAGTGAGCTGGCCCAGGGAAGGGTCCATTTCTGGAAGGAGCTCTAAATTTGGAGGCAGAAACAGCAGTATGTGCTATACGTGTCAGAAGTGGCTGTGAGTTCATGGTCACCCTGGCCACAAGTGTTGCCTGGGGTAGAGGGAGCCTCTGGCTTGAGGCTTTCAGTCTGCTCTCTAAGTAGCTATGTGATCTGAGGGAGGTCACTTAACTTCTCTGGGCATGATAGAGAAGCTTGGAGTTGGAGAGATTTGGGTTTGAATCCCAGCTCCACACTTATCATCTCAGACGATAACGTCTCTCCAAGCCTTGATTTCTTTATTTGTAAAACAGAGCTCATAATATCTACCTCATAGAGTTGTGACCATTAAACACACTAATAAAAAGCACAGAACAGTGCCTGACATGTTCTGGATACTGTATACATGTATCTGTGTATATTCCCTTTCTCATCTCCTCCTTCCTCTCCCCAGCTTCCTGTCATCTTTAAAAGGCACCCAGTAAAGCAGGTTTGGCTCAAGTCACAATGGTATTGTGAGCATAAAGTGAGGCAGTAAACAAAACCGATACAGAAAGTTAATGGCTGTGAAAACATAATCATGTGTATGTGTGTAAGAGATGGGGGACCTAATCTTGTGAGTGGGAACCTAGAGGTTCTTTCTGGCTACACCGTGAGGACTCTGTGATGAGGACTCAGGCCTCTGCATGCTGAAGCTATTGAAAACCTGGGCTGGTGAGGAGGTGCCTGGCCTGCGGCCCTCCCAGGAAGGCGATCCTTCTCTCTTCATTTGGAGATAACCCTGGGCCTGGCAACATACAGTACTGTGGGCTGAGGAGGGGGTTAGCATTCTAAGTACAGAGAACAGAGACCAGGGGCTGGTCAGGCTTGAGCTGCTGCTAGACCACAGCACTAAGTGTGCCGGCTGGAGCTGGGCCTGGGAGCCTGAGTCAATATTGACCTTCTCTGGCTGGCCAGCCTGGCTCTTTGGCCTCTTATTCAACTGAAGTGTTGACACAAGTGATTGAATGAGCTTTATTATCATATTCTTTTCAACAACAGCCCCATTATCTCTTCCCTGGGGATTCACTGGGACCTATAGTGTGGGAATGATGACAGGGGCGGGGAGCCCAGTCATGTGGGCTTGTTATGTGCACAGTGCCCTCTGCCCTACACACACAGCTTCTCTCTAGGCCACAGCATTGGGACAACAGAACCCAAGTACTACCCAGCGTCCTGGGGACATTCCACACTTCAGCACAATGGTCCTGGGCAGATCTTATGGAGCCTTCAGTCAATGGCCATGAGGGCCACAGCCTGGGTCTTGGGCCCAGCCATGCTGCAGGTGACAACTGGGCAGAAAAGCAAATGAAATTCTCTTCCTCCAGTATATTTTTTGGGACCAGGAAAGGGTTCAGGTGTGCCCCCTCCCCTGACTCTCATGTCATATAAAGAGGGACAGATGGTGATCCTGGGCACCTGGTGGAGGCTGAGAAAGGGCAGAGCTCAGCTCCATACAACAGCTGAAGAGCAAGGGGACAGAGCGGCAGAGGGCAGGGGCCTTGGGAAAGGGGAGGAGCTCCCCATCACTGATCTCTTCCGAGCAGTGCAAGAACAGGAGACAGTCATGAAGGACAGCGATTTGGGCAGGGACAGAGAGGAGGCCAGATCCCGTGAGTGAGTTCCACAGGGTGTGCATCACCATCTCCTCTGGTAGGAAGTGAGCTCAAAAGGGTGACTAGCAGCATCTATTTGGAAAAGCAGGCTAAACTCCACAAGAGCAAGGATTTTCTTTTGTTCACTATGGTCCCCAGAGCCCAGAGCAGAGTAAATGCACAATAAATATTTTGAATAAATTAATGAATAATATAATTTTATGTTTAAACAAGCTCCAGAAAGTAAAGTTTGAGAAAAATCTTCTGGCTGATGAGGATTCTCAGATGGGAGGCTGACTTCGGGCCACACTATTCTCAACCAGGGGCCGAGAGGCACATGGCTCTTCAGAAGGTCGTGCGGGATGCCAGTTCCCAGGGGTGTATAAAAAGGTTGGGTAGCCCAACTGCAGGTGTCAGTGTGAGAAGGCCCAGCTCTGGAGGTGACAGGGTCCTCTGCGGGTCAGTCTGTGGGTCACTCTGTGACTGGATGGTGGCAGTAGCTGGGGTGCCTAATTGCTGTAGAACTCAGGGTCATACTTCTCTCTCAGGTTCCTTCCCCAAAGCAGCACCTCGGATGGGCCTGAGAACTACGTAGCGTGGGTGAAGGGAGGTGACAGTGACTGCGTCCATGTTCATATCAGGGCCTGGGACAGACAGACGTGGCTCTGCCCCTTCTCTGCTGTTTGACTTGGGCAAATCACTTAATCTCTCTGAACATCAGTTTTCTCATCTGCATGATGGGACAATACCAACTTACCTCACAGGCTTGTGGTGAGGAGATTTGGTACCTGAAAGGCTCAGCCCACACCTGGTGCTTACACTAGCTACTCCCTGAGTGATGGTAACTGGAAACACCCAAAATGGACCTCAAGCTAGAACAGATGCTGCTTCTCTTCTCACTGTACTCACTGTACTTAGAGAAGCTGGCAGAGGTGAAGGAGTCCATTCCCTGGTCACCACCTGAAATGCTGAGGCCTAGAAAGGAGAGTAAGCCAAGGCCACAAGCTGGAATGTAGGAACCCCGTTCCCTGGGGCTGCACTGAGCCAGAGCTCAGCTCTGATTAGCAGGTCCTGAGCCTCCCGAAGAGGAAGCTGGGGTGTGCCCCCCACTCTCATTCACTGGCACTCAGAGCAGAGCTCTGGGTGCAGCTGCCTCCTCTCTTCCAGTCTCCTGGCTTTATCCCTACCAGCCAGTTAACCAACATCCCAGAACTTAACCAACCAAGCCCCACCCCCTTCAGAGCCACAAACTCCTGTAGACTTGCTCGCTGGAGGCCAACTCCCCAGCCTGCGGTGCATTCCTGTGAATTCCTTCCGTGGACTAAGTGTCCTTTCCTTGAAAGGGATTTGATGTGTGGAAATGGCCAAAATGCATTGGAAGCCAGGCCTGGAGGGTAAGGTGTGTGAAAGTCAGACACTACCACTTCCGGTGAAAGCAGAGGTGACAGGTAGAGAGAACAGTTGGTGTTGGCTCAAGATGGGCCCCAAAGGTGATTCCAAAGAGGACTTTTGGAAGTACTGGAGCATGTTTAAAACAGTCAGTCACTCCCAAGGGCTGCCTCCAATGACAGCATTCATTTGAATGTCAGAGCTCTGGTCTGAGGTTGAAATGCACACTTATTTCTCTATAACTCTCTCTTGGGTTTGTGGGGCCCAACAGCCTGGGGGCCGTGGGTGGCACCCCAGGCCCTGGCCGATGGATATCTCCTCCTAGAAGAGAAGCAGTTTGAGAAGGTGACCCACCCACTGCCCTCTGTGGCTGCTCTGCTTACCCCTGTTATGAACTGTAAACCAGCCAAGCCGCAGTGCCCTGCTCTGAGGGCCACCACCCAAACCCCAAGTGGCCGTGGAACAGTAGCATCAGCCACAAAACTCTGCCTACTGCTCCTCGAGCCAAGCCCGTGGGTTGCCTGACTTCAGGCTGAGACCCTAGGGAGGGGACCTGGCCTACTGGAGAGATACACTCCTGCTGCTTCTGTGACTTTTTCATACATGCCAGGCACTGACATCACAGCCACCAGCATGAGCTTATTTGAACATTTTACTCATACCTTGCAAGGGAAAAGGAAGCCTCGTTTCCAAGTAAGGGTCAGGCTGCAAGTCAGGGCAGCCCCAGCTCCCGTGGCTTCTGACTCACAGATCAGCTCAGAAAGAACCTAGCAATCTCGGTTGACGATCTGGCCTTGGCCCACCCCCTTCTACATATTCCCATGAGTTTACTCGGGTTGCTCAGCCCTGGTCCTATTCATAAGAGACCCCAAGGAGGAGATTGACAGCAGCCCAGGGCCCTCAGAGCGGGCATGGTGGATGAAGCAGGGACTTTGGAACCACATCTAGGACCCCACCCAGTCACTTCCTAGTTCTGTGACCTTGAGCAAGTTCTTTAACCTCTCTGAGCCAATCTGGATTTGTGAATAGTAATAATTCCTATTGTGAGGATTAAATGAGTTGATCCTTGGAAAGGGCCTAGCACATAGTAGGTGCTCAAGAACAGGAACTTCCCTTTCTGTCTCGAGTCTCCCTTTCTGTCTCGAGTCTCCTCTAACATGACAGTCCCACTGCTCAATGACCCCAGCCTGTGGTTCCCTGAACTTTCCCACGAGCTCTGCCCTTGGGTTTACCAGGTGTGGCAGCACTTCCTCCAGAAACTCTCTGCCAGGAACTGACTGTCTCCTCATCTGCCAGCTCTGGGGGAGGAGGCAGCCTCAGCAGCAGCTGTGCCCAGGGAGCATCCTTCTCCATCTGGTTTGGGCTGGCCTCTTCCCTCCAGCACTGGCATCCTGCTCTGGTCCAGTCATGGGCCAGCCTGCCGGAAGGTAGTATCTGCAGACATTCAGAAGAGGAAAGTTCAAAGCATTCCTCCTTCACAAGATGTACCCCAGCCTGGGAAAGAATCCCTCCCACCTCTGCCCGGTCCTGTGTTGGGGAGAGGTGTCAGACAGCCAGGAGGTCCCCCTGAGTCTGAGCTGGCACCCTGCCCCTGTCCATTTCTCCTGCAGAGTCCGAGGCCCACATCACTTCAAGTCAGAAGGAAAGGTAGACTGGCTCTCTGAAGAAAAATCATCTTCCTTCCTCCTCCCTGCATCCTCCTCAAGGGCATCTTCTTTGAGGAAAGCACCTCCACTAGATGAATTGAGTGTAGATGCAGAGGTGAGACTCTGGGGGATTTAAGGGCCGGTGTGGCCTGATTGCTTTAATACTACACCCTCCGAACTGCTGCAGCACGCACCCTACCTCAGCCCCAGAGGATGGGGGGTCTTGGGCTTGGGTCTGAGGTAGGAACCTGTGGTGGAAGATGGAGAACTAGAAATGGCAACTTGAGGGCCCCAGTGGGGGCCGGCGGGGGTACTCCCAGGGCACTGGCTCTGGCTGGAAGGGTGCAGGATGTTTGTGTCTCAGGTGTGTCAGTCCCAGGGACTTGGCAGCATTAGATACTTGAGTGGCTCATAGGAACTCAGTCATCAGGGATCGCCCTTTTCTTTAGAAAAGGAGCCCATTGGGTTTAAGGAAAATTCAGAGGAGTAGAAAGATGGGGTTCCCTTGACTGGTGTGGCTCAGTTGCTTGGGCATTGTCCCCCCAAATGAAAGGCTGCTGATTTGATTCCCGGTCAGGGTGTTACAGAACCCCTGGGCTGCTCCAATTGAAAACAAACCCGTGGGCTCTTTAGTTAGGGGTCCGATTGCCCGCCGCCAGAATTCGTCGGCAGCCGTCCGTCTCGAGAGACGATGGTGTAGCTTCTTAAGAGTCTATCTGCACAGCCGAGAATGGCTGTGCAGTCCGACTCGGGAGTGACACGGTATTTGTCTCCTCCCGTGTTGAATCGACATCTTGCGATGACGCTGGAGTGTCCTCTCCAGTGAAGCTGAAGCTGCAGAGCCTGGGCAGGGTGATATGGAGGGTCTGCTGTTGCCCATGCAGCAAACCCCCCCTCTCTTCGCAGCTGAAGGGTCCAAGGGAAAGACTGAGTCAATACAGCTTGGCTTCAGGTGCGCCGCAGGAGTTGCCGGTGTTGACTACAACGTCAAACCGCCTTAGGGACTCCGGCTCCGGATTTTCTGTCGGGGTTTACTCCCTTAGCCTTTCCCCTGAAGAGGTATGCCACAAGGCAGCGGAGGTTTTTGAAATCAAGAGTTTTCCTTCTCTGATGTGCCCTGACTGGAAGATCGAACCAGCGACACTTAGCTCGCAGGCCGACGCTCAATCCACTGAGCCAAACCAGCCAGGGTTGGTTTTTTGAATATTAATAACTTAATGGAAGGGTGAAAAGAAAATTGTTTATTTAACAGTTACACATATCCTTGCCTCCCCGCTACCAAACCTAGCCAGTTTTAGGAAGGTCAGAAACACCGTTTCCCTACTTCCCAAACACAGTTCAGCTTTACCAGCAGCGGCCAATCATTCGATCTGATTGGGGAGGTCCTTTCTGTGCTGTGGTGCCCTTCAGCTCTCAATACAAAACCGCCGGGATTCTCAGCCTCCTTGCAAACTGTCTTCTTTCTGTAAACCGCGTGGATCTCATATCCTTCTCCAGAGCACCCCTACGAACACCCGCCAGCGAGGGAGACAGCCCCAGAGTGCGCGGTCCCCCTAAAGTGTTCACAGCTGCCTATATATCCCTGACTGCGTCCTCTGACACAGTGGGTGTTGCCAACAGTTCTGACCATTCACAGAACCCCACGTAGGCTCTGTGTGCTTTCCATACCATCACCTGGTTCAAGACTCCTCCCATCCACCTGAGGCCTTGGAAGCATCCAAGCAATTTTGCATAATGAAAGACACCAGCCACCAGCCTCAGGAGTGTGGAGGCATTCTGAAAGCTGCTTCCTTCTCCCCACCCCCCAGCCACAAACTCCAGGGATTTTTGGACTCCCCTGTTTCTGTAAAAAGGGTGCATAATACATACTAAAGGCAATCGATCAATGTTTCTCTCCCTCTCTGTCTCCTTCCCTTCCTCTCTTTCTCAAGGAAAAAAAAGAAAAATTAGGGTGGGAAGGAAGGAAGGAAGGAAGGAAGGAAAGCAAGATGGGGTAGGAGGAAATCACCTGTAGCCCACCAGTCAAACACAACAATAATGAATATTTTACTGTATTTCCTTCAGCTATTCATTGCCTTCGTACTACCTTTACAAATTAATCTAGGTGAAATCCTTAGAAAGAAGCCCCACTCCTAACCTGTGACATCAAGAATTCTGCTTTGGTATGGAAGAAAAGGGGGTTCTGTGGAAAGTAACTTCACAGAGTGACCTGATTATAAATTCCTAACTGGGCAGTCACACCCCAGGCACATAACTTCTTTAGTAAAAGGCTTATCTTTGCCTTAAGCAAGCCCTGTACATTGTTTCTGTGCATCTTGTTTGCCACACCTTTGAAATGCCCCCTTTCAGATTCCTTCTAAAGCCAGAGAGAACATCATGGTAACTATCCTGTAATGCAATCCCCGGCTATGCTTTCTCCCACCTTCATGTAATCGTTCTAAAGTTCCCTCCTTGATTTCAAATGTGTAAAAGAAATTGCAAAACTGTTATTCTTCGGAGCATGTGAGATCTTGCTCCCTAGCATATGTTGACAGTTTGGCTCAAATAAGCTCTTATAAACATGTTTTTATATTATGCATTGGACAAAGCAAACCTGGTAGTTTAATTTGTCTCTGGGACCCCTGGGTGTGGAAAGGTTTTGGCCCTGGCAGGTCAGGGGCTCCACATAGTCACTTGCACAGGACCCAGGGCAGGAGGTGGCCAGATGCTGAATTACCCCTCTCCTGTCCCACCACCACTCCCACCAGGTTTATTATTTTATCTTTCACATTTAGATCCAATTAATTTTGAGGGATGATACAAATTTATTTTTCAGGATTCCTTTTTTTTAATATGGATATCTAATTGCTTCGCTACATTTATGGAAAAGGTCATTTGTTCCCACCATATTGCAGTGTCACCTTTGTCATAAATTAAGTGACCTTGTATGACTGAGTCTATTTCTGGATTCTCTCTTCTATTCCATCGGTCTAGTCATCAATCTTTGTGCCAGTTTCACATATATTAATTAATGTAACTTATAATAAACCTTTATATCTAGTAGCATAATCCTCCAACTTTGTTCTTCAAGATTGTCTCAGCTATTCCTGGTTCTTTATGTTCCTCTGCACATCTTAGAATCAATTTGTCAATTTCCACAAAAAGAAATACACTGGGATTTTGACAGAGATTGAACTAATCTGTAAATTAATTGGGAGTAATTGACATCTTAACAATATTGAATTTTTCAGTTTATGAACATTCTTTAATATATTTAATTATTTAATACTTTTTAATGTAGAAAACCTGCACATCTTTGATTCGATTGATTCGTAGGTATTTGATATTTTTAATGTAAAATGGTAAATAGTATCTGAGGGTTCTTTTCCCTGATAACACTTCTGATAACAAATGAGAGCGTTTTTTCTTCCTGAGACCATCTCTCCAGCTTGGACACCCACTGGGTTTTCATCAACTCAGTTCAATTCAACTCTGTCCCTAACTTCCTGGAGGCAGCTGAGATCCCGCTGGCTCAGCCTCCCAAGCTGTCCCCACTTCAGATTCCAGTTGCCGGTTGTGGGTCACCTGTACTTCTGACCAACTGGCTATAAATAAGGATTCCTCAGGTTCAGTAGTTTGTTAGACGCGCTCATGGAACTCAGGAATGCACTTTACTCACTCTTACCGGTTCATTATAAAAGATGTCGCTCAGGAACAGCCAGACGGAAGAAATGCATAGATCAGGGCTTGTGGTCAGGCGCATGGAGCATCCACACCCTTTCCAGACACCTCAGCCTCCCAGCACCTTGGTGTGTTCACCAACTCAGAATCTCCCGGAATACTGTCATTTAGAGGTTTTTTTGGAGGCTTCATTACACAGGCTTGATTGATTAAATCATTGGTCATTGGCAATTAACTCAATCTCCAGTCCTTTTCGCTCCCCAGAGGTGGGGGCAGGGGAGACTGAAAGCTCAACGTTCTTGTTGCTCTGGGGAATCCAAGGGTTTGGCAGCTGTGCGCCAGAAACAGGGGACAATGACCGAGTTTCTATTTCCCATTATGTCACAGAACCTTTTTTAAAATTTCATTTTCTATTTGTTGCTGGTATGTAGAAATACAATTGATTTTTAAAAATCCTTACCTGAGGATACGTTTATTGATTTTTAGAGAGAGAGTAAGGGGAGACAGACAGACAGAAACATCAATGTGAAAGAGAAACATTGATTGGTTGCCTCCTGTAAGCACCCCAGCTGGGGATTGAACGTGCAGCCTAGGTGTATATCCTGACTAGGGATCAAACTGGCAACGATTTAGTGTACAGGATGATGCTCCAATCAACTGAGGCACCCGGCCAGGGCTACAATTCATTTTTTAAAAATATTGACCTTGAACCAGAGACCTTCTCAATTAACTTATCTAAGTCCAATAGTTTGTATATAGAGGTGTTTTCATTCCCCCCACCCCTGGACTTTCTTTGTACATAACTATATTGTCCTAGGCAGTTGACTTCACCACATTTGGGGAGTCCTGGCAGGCTCCCTGTAGTTGTGGATTTCCCACTAGCTAAGTGACTGGTTCTGACTTCTAAGTCTCTGCTCATCCCATCCCAAAGCCTGAGCTCATTCATTGCTTCAGCCAGTTCCTTCCCTCACCTCTGCAGCATCTGACCCTAGGACTTTGCACCATCATCTTTATTCTCCTCAAGGCTTCCTTACTGCCACTGTGGACATTGTTCTGAAATCACTGTTGGGGCAGCCTCAGGGACCTTAGAGTCATTTAGGTGATTTGCTAAAGATGCTGTCCCCTGCAAAACCTGGGCCCTCAGTGGGGCAGGGGAGCAGGAGAGAGGGGGGTTCTGGGGGGGAAGAAGGGTTACCGAGCTCTTAAACTCTGGGGTGTGTCTCTGCATCTCCAGGTGAGTTACCAGAGTGGGGCAGCAGGGTGAAACCATTGGCTAAGCTAAGCCAAGCCCGGGGTAGAGGGTCTACCTCAGACTTTGTGAGGACAGACTGAGGGATGAAGACTCTTCTCTAGCCAAAGTCTGGGAGGGAGGAGGTCAAGTTTTACCAAACCATCAAGAGCCAATGTAGTGGAGAGTTGTTGAGGGTCTGAGGTCCCAGAAATCAGGCCTGGCCCTTTGACAGGGAAATCTGAGGTTGGAGTTTAGTATCACTCCCAGACTAGTATCTGCTCACGTTCCCCCATCTACAGGGCCCTGAGCATAGAGACAGCGATACAGAGAAGTAACACAGCAATCTACTCACTTAATACTCCCCAAACCCTATGAGATATCTTTTATTAACCCCGTTTTATAGATTAAGAACACTAAGGCTCAGATCATTTAGGTAACTTGCTCAAAGTCTCCCCAGATTAATGTGAGACTCCCTACAGCTCACCTGCAACTCAGAAAGGTATATGTCGCCCCAGAGTCCTTGGTCCTTGGGATCCTGCACAGGGGGCTTTGCTCTTAAGGGGTGCTTGGTGTACTCCCGAACCTCAAGGTCTCCCAAAGTAGCTGATGTTCCAAGGGGAATGGCATGGATTCAGATTGATCTATGCTTGGTGAATTCTAGTAGGGAAGCAGTGGCTATTCAAGCCCACAGCCATTCTGAGTGGGTGCCAGATCTGTGACCTTCTCCAGAACCTTGAAGATGATGTTTTCAGAGCAGGAATGAGAAGAGAATACTCCAGTATCCAAAGGTACCCCAGATCTATGGACAGATGAATGATGCAAGCATTCAAGAAACAAACATGTTTCTTGAAATCTAGAGGTTACCTTTCCAGGTGACATAAGTACCCACTAAGTGCATTTATTTACCACACTAAAGCAACTTTAAAAAAATAACCATTGAGCTGTTTTGAGCCACTTCAGACACAAAAGCATTCACAGAGGCCTCTGTGGCCCTGACTTCCATCACATGTGGTCCCAGTCAGGGACTTCCCGAAGGTGAGGCTGGAGCAGCACTTGGGAAGGGTCACTTTCCCTCCTGGGTTTCTAGTCTCCCTCTCTCAAGCCCGCATGCCAGCATCACTCTGAGCTGCTGAGGGAGCACAGCAGGGCCTTAGCTCGACCCAAGTCAGCAAGGAGAGGGAGGGAGGTTTCAGTGCAGGGGACGTTTGGTACAGTCAGAGTTCTGAGACCCAGAGAAAGAGGCCCAAGGGGAGGTGGGCTCTCTCTTTCCTGGACAGCTTTACCCCAGAGATGGGTGCCCCTCGGGGCTTTCCGGAATTAGGGCCAAGCACCTGGTGACACGAGGGTCCCAGCCTGGGCAATGTGTCAGTGATTCAGCAGACTGGCTTTTCATGAGTGCTGTGTCTCACATTAACAGGTGTTCTGTGGTTGAACCATCCTGGGACAAACCCGAGTTGATTGCGATAAAACAAAAAACAAACAAGAAAACTTTAACCTACTATTGCAGTCGACTTGTTAGTTTTGTTTAGGATATTCACATTTATGTTCAGGATAGAGATTGGTTCACATTTCTCTTTTCTTGCACTGTTCTTATCTGGTTGAAGAATCAAGGACACACTCACTTCTTAAAACGCATTTGCCAGCTTTCCTCTCTCTTTGCCCCAAGTTTCATTCTTTGACAGTGGATGATATTTGCAATGGGCTTTGGATCTTGTAAGAACACACCCCCAGAGTCTGGGGACTTGGCACAGATGAGAAAACAGGCACCTCTTTTCTCTGTTTATTGTCTGCGTTGGCTTATAGATGCTGCTTTTGTTTTTTTTCTGGGGCCACTCTGCTGGGAGCTAGCCATTTTCCTGACAAAGTAGGGATGAGAAGTGAGAGGAAGCCCTGGGCCCAGACAGGGAAGATGTGCTGGAGGGAAAGAGCCAGAGCCTGGTGCCCCAACACCCACTGCAGCCACCCCTGCTCCCCAGGGCCAGGCTCTTGTGAAGCCCCTGCTGGAGCTCAGCCTGACCCTCCCCACGCAGGCACCATGTTCCGCAAGAAAAAGAAGAAACGCCCTGAGATCTCAGCCCCACAGAACTTCCAGCACCGCGTCCACACCTCCTTTGACCCTAAAGAAGGCAAATTCGTGGGCCTCCCCCCTCAATGGCAGAACATCCTGGACACACTTCGGCGTCCCAAGCCCGTGGTGGACCCTTCACGCATCACGCGGGTGCAGCTGCAGCCCATGAAGGTAAGCTGGGCAGCAGGGACAGTGAGGCCAAGTTCAGCTTGTCCTGCTCCACTGACGCCTGTGCCTGGCCAAACCACAAAGGCACCTGGAGGAACCACTTAATTACCAGCTATCAGTTAGTGGCTGTTTTTATTCCCTGCTAATCAGCCTTTCATTCCCTCCGAGTGACTCGGGAGAGGGCCCTGGGGAGTCCTGTAAAGGGTAGGGTTGCCACATATAGCAAATAAAAATACAGAATGCCCAATAACATTTGAATTTCACAAAATAACAAATAATCTTTTGGTAGTAAGGGTGCCCATGTGTTATTTGGACGAGCAGCCCCTGTGGGACTAGGGGATTTAGTTATGTGGGTCAAGAAGGTTAGATCCAAGAGCCTGGGAGAGGTTGGGTCAGGATTTAGAAACCATGAAACCAGTACGTGCAGAGGAGAGCCCTGGACCAGTCCTTGTCTCCTCAGAGAGCTCTGCACGTCTGCCTGAAGGCCACAGGCAGAGCTGGAGAATGGCAGGGGGCCCAGGTGAGGTCTGTGTCCTCCACCCATTCCCCTGAGCTTGTTGAGCTCAGCTGCCCACACCATTTGGGAGTTACCCATGGTAACTCCTGTGTGGCCTGCTGGACTGCGTGCCTTTTCCCTTCATTTCTGCACCAGCACAGGCCTGGCCTGCCACAGGCCCTGGTAAATGACTGAAAATTTAAGGAATGGATGGAGGACACAGCAGGCAAGGTCCTCAGGGGTCCCTCCACAAGGCCCCCAGGGAGGCTCCCTGGCTTGATCTCAGCCCGCCCCTCACTGCCGAGAACAGGCCCTTCACCCATGTTCTTCCGCTCTCACCTGCAGACCGTGGTGCGAGGCAGCTCTGTGCCCATGGACGGCTACATCTCGGGGCTGCTCAATGACATCCAGAAGTTGTCCGTCATCAGCTCCAACACCCTGCGTGGGCACAGCCCCACCAGCCGCCGGCGGGCACAGTCCCTGGGGCTGTTAGGGGAGGAGCCCTGGGCTGCTGACCCAGACATGTACCTGCAGAGCCCCCAGTCTGAGCACACTGACCCCCATGGCCTCTACCTCAGCTGCAATGGGGGCACAGCGGCAAGCCGCCAGCAGATGCCGTGGCCAGAACCACAGAGCCCACGGATCCTGCCCAATGGGCTGGCCACCAAGACACAGTCTCTGGGCCCCACCGAGTTCCAGGGTGCCACTCAGCGCTGCCTGCAGCTGGGCACCTGCCGGCAGAGCTCCCCACCCAGCACCTCATCCCCTGCAGCCACCGGAAGGCGTGGGACCAAGGCTGCCAGGCATGGCTCTGAGGAGGCCCGGCCACAGTCCTGCCTGGTGGGCTCAGCTGCAGGCAGGCCGGGCGGGGAGGGCAGCCCCAGCCCCAAGACCCAGGACAGCAGCCTGAAGCACAAGCTGTTCCGGAGCATGTTCCTGTCGACTCCTGCCACTGCCCCTCTGAGCAGCAGCCAGCCAGGCCCTCCATCACCGAGCAAGGTAGGGCGGGGGGCTGCCCTCTCAGCAGCGCTGGGAGCTGGCCTGGGGAACTTGTGTCAGGGACACAGGCCCTGCCTGGCTTTCCCTTTTACAGGGTCAGGTTGGGGACAGCATGAGGGAACAAAATAATCAAGAAACCAACTCAGCCTCAACTGAGGATTCTATCCTGAACCAACTGAGCCCTCATCCCCCAAAGGCTTCCCATGTGTGAGTGGGAGAGTCAGAGCCGGGTCGTTTCCCAGGGCTTGCTGCAGAGGGACTTGTGGTACAGCCAGCTGACACTCCTGCCCTCTGCGGTGTGTCTAGGTGGACCAATGCTGGCTGGCAGACAGGCCCTGAGAAAGCAGCATCTTCAACCACAAATCCCAGACCTTCTCCTGTCCCTGGTGCCCAGCAAGTCGCACCCAGGCCCCAGCAGAGAGCGGGGCTCCAGCACTGGGCAGGGCAAGCCTCTCTCTGCCCCACTCTTCTCAGAGATTCTTGCCGCCTCCATCCCTCGCTTGCCCCAGTGCTGCCCTGAGGCCGCGCAGAAGCTCCTGCACTGCTTCTCCCGAAGGCGAAGGCGCTCAGCTGCGTTCCCTCCTCTAGTGAGGAGGCCCGCCTGCTGGCCAGCCTGCCTACCCCTTCTTTAGTGGTGGTGGTTTTGATTAACAGTTCTGCAATGATTTATTCTCGAGTGTGTGTGCCACATGAAAAGCTAGAGGATTGAATCTGCCTGGGTCCATAGGTAGCCAGAGACCCAACTTTTGGCCTGTGTGACAGTCTCAAATGCACATATTTTTCTCATAAAAAAGGCAGCAGTGAAGGGGTGCCTAATGGTGACATTTCTGGGCAGGCAGAGGAGCACATTTTCCTTCTTATATGCCATGGGGCATCCTGCCTGTGATGACAGTAACATCTGTTCCCATTTGGCAGATGAGAAGACTGACTCAGACAGGTGTCACTGTGAGTCAGGGAAGAAGGGCACAAGAGGGCCTGTCGACTCAGGAAGCCTTCACTGTCTCAGCAGCCACTTGTCCTCTAGCTCCTTTCTGAGGGACAGGCAGCACGAGGGTTCTAAGTCAGACCTAAGAAACTTAGTGGCTCAGTGATGGAGGCTCTCTCCCTGGAGGAGGACAAGCCTGGTCCTCCCCTTTCAGTGACGGCACCCAGCTGGCCCGGCCTGAATGTGGGTGGGGAATTCGGCAGGTGGCCTGGACCTTCAACCTTTCTAAGTCACTGTCAGCCCAAGGCACCCAGGGAGGGCTCTGGGCTTGTACACTCCAGCCCCCCACTGGGACAGAGAACAGTGGGCTGGGATCCCCTGTGGGGTGGAGGTCTGGGGGACAAATAGATGAGATGTGGCTTGATGTATTCATCCATGTAAGGAACATGAATATCTGTGAGCCGAGGGGTGTAAAAGGCTGTGCCCCTGGTGAGATATTCCCCAGAAAACCGAAGTGGGAGCAGCACAGTGCACACTGCCAGGGAGGGGAGAATGGGAACTTGATTGCTCCCTGGCCTCTTGGGAGTCCTTGGGGAGGGCTTCAGGGATTTGGAGGGGGGTGTGTCAACACTGGGCTGGGCACGGACATGCATGTTTCTGGGCTCCTGGCAACACCCCACAGCAAGGCAAGGGCCGTGCATCCAGCCTGCACACTTTGCTGAGTGCCTGCCATGGGCCCCTGCTGGGCTGTGCAGGGCTGGGCCCTGTACCTGTGGAGGGAGATGATGGTTGTCTTGGGCTTGGAGACGAAACAGTTCCAGATCCAGAGAAGTGCTTTCCTACTCAGCACTTTGGGCACATGTTTCCAGAGAAATACCCTAAGCCGGACTTCTAAAGGCAGGGCTGAGACTTCCTCTGAGCCTCTGTGAGCCAGAGCTTCTCAACCTTGCACTGTTGACCTTTGGATCAGATCATCCTTTGTCCTGGGGGCTGTCCTGTCCATTGTAGGATATTTAGAAGGATCTCTGGTCTCTACCTACTAGACTTTAGCAGCACCCTGCTGCTGGGACCACCAAAAATCCTTCCAGTTATTGCCAACTGTCCCTTGAGTGGTAAAGTGACTCCCAATTGAGAACCACTGCTTCAGGCAAATTACCACATAGCTAGGAAGCACCCAGCTTGCTCCCCCCGCCCCCCCTCACAGCCCCAGGAAGCCCCAGACCAAGCCAGCGGCCAGCCCTGTGCACCTCAGCACATCCCAGGACTGGCCCTAGACACTCACAGCAGCTCCCATGGCAACAGTGGTGCGCTGGTGCCCTGGTGGGTCAGGATGCCATGGCCATGGCGGGCCAGGAGTGGCTGCAGGAGGGCCTTTGGCACTAGGGATCTTGGACTCAGCCTAGGCATCTTGGCCTGTGGTCACTCACTTTGGCTAAAGAGCAGAAGAAGACCTTGAGTGGGGGCAGAGAGACCAAAGAGGTAGACAGGTATGAATTTGAGGAATTAAGAAGTGGTTCCATTTAGAGGCAGAACGGCCAAGTCAGAAGACCTCAATAATCAGCAAACATCTGGTAAGCCCCTACTGTGTACTGTGTCCTCCATTATATGCCAATGATACATGACACCAATAGGACTGGAGCACAGGGGTCAGGGGTTAGGCTCATCGGGGCTGAAGTCTGGCCTTGCCCCTGACTACTTAGTGACTCTGGGCAAGTTACTTAACCTCTCTGACCCTATTTCCTCATCTGCAAATGTGATAATAATAGTACACATGGGATAATGAAACAACCACAGGGTTATGAGAATTAAATGAGATAATGCATTTAAGGCCCTTGTCAAAGTGTTAAACCCACAATAAATGGCTTTGTTATTTTTTAATATTATGACATGGCCTCTGCCTTTGGGGCATGTAAGGTCTCAGTCACACAAGTAACTCCAGAATTAATCCAGAGCCCATAGCAATTCCTTAATTTCACATTTGTCTCCTTCCCCTTTCTTGGTGCAGTTTAGCAAGTTTCATCTGGTCCTTTCAAGTAGTTACATTAAGTAAAAGCTCCCTCCTTGTGGAGCCAGGCAGCAGGGCCAACAAAGGGGCACTTGGGACCTGCCCCTGCTGAGATGCAGACCAAGCCTGTCCCCCACCCCCACCCTTATGTCCCATGTTCCAGGCCACGTCAGTGCTGGGCTCTCAGCTCTACAGGCAGGGACACTGCTCAACCCCAGACAAGGCCAGGGACTGTGGTGGGGGTGGGAGCCTGGAAGCCTGGGGAGGGGTACCGAAGAGTTTGAAAAGGCTCTGGCTGAGCCCAGTGGACCCGAGGCCCAGACTTGGGGCTCCTGAGCAAGGAGGTCAGCTCAAGTGTACTGCCTGAGAAGATGTCCTGAAAGTTGACTCAGCTCTAGGAATCAGACCCAGGGGACAATGGGCACCCAGACAACTATGATGTGATGGGTTCTGAGAAGGCCCCTCTGTAGCCCCAGAAGGTCATTAGGTTACATAGGGCCGTCTCCCTGTGCCCTTCTTAAAAATACATTATTCATTGTCATGTCTCACACCACCTGCTGCTTGGGGAGCACCCCAAGGTTGGGGGTCATTTCCTGGCAGGACTGGCAGGAGACTCTGGGCCTAGAAAGGCGAGGAGCCTCGAAGGTTTCCAGGCAGGCGTGGTCCTGTACAGGGCTCACTGGGGGCCCAGTCTGCCACTCGGCTCCATCTTCCCTCCCTTCCCACAAGGACAGGCCCCTTCCTTGTCAGGGGTCCTCAGCCAGGAGTTTCATGCCTGAGAGCAAGTGGAGGGACTCCTCTGGGGAGCCCTTAGAAACCTCCCCAGGATCCCTGGCCCCAAGGGTTGGGTTTGGGTGGACCTTCTCTCCTGATCCCAGTTCTCTTGGGCACCATGTCTTAGCCCAGGGGGAACCCAAAAACCCCCAGATGGAAACCTGGCCCTGTGGTCCTCTGTGGGGAACGCTTGTGTGGGCCCTTGGGTCGGGGAGCCATGGGAGCAGCTGCCTCTGACCCAGATTCCCCATACAGAGGTAGGACTGCCTCCCAGTGGCCTCTCTGGGGTCTGGCTGTCAATTCCCTGGGAAGTAAAACCTAGCACAGGGACACCCCAGGGACTCTGCTCTCTTTGTCTTCCCAGAAGCAGGCAAATGAGATGTAGAGAGCTGTTGTGTGGTCTGCTCACCTGGAAAGAGTGGGGGTTGGTTTTCCGAGCAGGTCTGTGGTTTGGCTTCAGCTCGACTTGAAAATCTTTGCTTGTGGCACCTCCCCAGTTTGGCCTGATGCCCTGCTTAACCTTGGCCATGTCTAGGAGTCATAGCAGCCACCCCCTGCTGCGGGAAGTTTGCTCCAGACATTCCCACAGCCAAACCCCTTTCTGTTTTCTTTTTCCCTGCAGCCCAGCTCCTCGTTCCGACCGCCACAGAAAGACTCCCCAACAAGCCTCACGGCCAAGGCCCAGTCCTTGCCCTCAGACCAACCTGTGGGAACCTTCAGCCCTCTGACCACCTCAGATACCAGCAGCCCCCAGAAGTCCCTCCGCACAGCCCCAGCCACTGGCCCTCCTCCAGGCCGGTCTTCCCCCGCTGGCTCCCCCCGAACCCGGCACACCCAGATTAGCACCAGCAACCTGTACCTGCCCCAGGACCCCACAGTAGCCAAGAGTGCCCTGGCTGGTGAGGACCCAGGCATCGTGACACACCAGCAGTTCAAGGCTGCACTCAGGATGGTGGTGGACCAGGGTGACCCCCGGCTGCTGCTGGACAGCTATGTGAAGATTGGCGAAGGCTCCACGGGCATTGTCTGCCTGGCCCGGGAGAAGCACTCGGGCCGCCAGGTGGCCGTCAAGATGATGGACCTCAGGAAGCAGCAACGCCGGGAGCTGCTCTTTAATGAGGTGGGAGGAGAGTGTGGATGTGGGCGGGCATCTGGAATGGGCAGTGAGCAAGGAGCCAGGCTGCACAGATGCTAGCAGGGCGGTGGGGTCTGCCCAACACTCAGGCATCCCCGCCTGCCCCCAGGTGGTGATCATGCGGGACTACCAGCACCTCAACGTGGTGGAGATGTACAAGAGCTATCTGGTGGGCGAGGAGCTGTGGGTGCTGATGGAGTTCCTGCAGGGCGGGGCCCTCACCGACATCATCTCCCAAGTCAGGTGGGCCACTGGAGGGCTGGGCCCCGAGTGCTGGCTGCCCCCACCATTGTCCTGGCAGGGATATCATCAGGCTGCCTGGGGCCCAACAGACTTGGGGGAACTGTCAGATCATCCTGAGTGCCCCCTGTCTGGGTTAATAGACTCAAGGACCTCAGGGGAGTGGAAGGACAGAGTGGTATCCAGCCTAGGCCCGGGCCCATTCCCCTCAGGGCTCTGTCCTAACAGGGCTCCTGCACACATTGCCCAGGGGCTGTGGGGCTTGGTATCAGGGGCACCCACTCTCTCAGCCCATCTGTCCTGCAGCCCAGCCAAAACTAACATTCTCTTCCGACGGTGGCCCCCACCTTCCCTGTCCAGGCTGAACGAGGAGCAGATTGCCACTGTGTGTGAGGCCGTGCTACAGGCCCTGGCTTACCTGCATGCCCAGGGTGTCATACACCGGGACATCAAGAGTGACTCCATCCTGCTGACCCTTGATGGCAGGGTAGGGCCCTCCCCTGGCACACCCATACCCCCACTTCCCTGCTCCCATTATGGCTCCTCCTGGTTCACCACTCCCCTTTTTCCCTTTAACCAAAACCCCAGGTGAAACTGTCAGACTTCGGCTTCTGTGCTCAAATCAGCAAAGATGTCCCTAAGAGGAAATCCCTGGTGGGAACTCCCTACTGGATGGCTCCTGAAGTGATCTCCAGGTCTCCGTATGCCACTGAGGTGACCAATCCCTCCATTGCCTAGTCCTCCCAGAAGAGGCTTGGGAACTCTTCCTCTTTTGGCCTCCTCCCACCAAAAATAGCCCTGGTTCTCAGGTTCCCACTTAGTCAAGGCCCTACCCCACTGCCCACTGTCCCTTCTTGGATGGGTCTGCTCTTACCTATGACTTTGCTGCCACAAATTGGTCCCAAAAAATACTTGTCCCCAGCCCAAGGGCAAGCTGGGGTATGGCCAGGCTTCCCCATATGCGATAACCTTTCTCAGAGAGCGTCCCTTGTCAAGGTCACTCATGCAGGAAGTAATCGCTCACAGGGCAGGTGTCCAGGAAGGAGGCTAACCCACTAAGGAGAACTGGGAGCAGCTGTTCCCCTCCCCCAGCAATGTGCTGCCACCAAGGGGTCAGACTCTGGCCAGTGGAGTCAGGAACATTTTCCTCCTGCAGGTGGATATCTGGTCTCTGGGCATCATGGTGATTGAGATGGTGGATGGGGAGCCGCCCTACTTCAGTGACTCCCCAGTGCAAGCCATGAAGAGGCTCCGGGACAGCTCCCCACCCAAGCTGAAAAGTTCTCATAAGGTCAGTGGGTGCATAAGGTGTGACCCCACAGACCCCATTCTTCTTGAGGCTCCCAGGCCCAGCCTCTCCCTTTCAGAGAAGCCAGAGAATCTGAGTTCCTGGAAAAGGCTCCTCTTTCTACACACAAAACCTGCACGTAGGCATGGAGCCACATCTGTATACAAACTCCCACGGTCACTCCTACAAGTTTCTACCTGCAAGCGATTGACAGGGGCCTGAGAGAAGGAAGAGCAAAGTTGCCAGGAGTCCCTGATGTTCTGGGGAGGAATCTAGAGACGCACTGCTCAGGAACCCCTCTACACCATCTTTCAGGGGAGCTATACTTTGGCACAGTGTTCCCCAGTCTATCACAGTGAATTGACTTGTCCTCCATCACTGAACATCCTGGCCACATGTGAGCCACAGTTTTTTCTCTAAAACCTGGGTGTGCATGAGTGTGTGTGTGTGTGTGTGTGTGTAACCCTTTTTCTACCAAATCCACCCAAACCAGCAGGCCTTACCTGTGGACACCCGTGGCTGGTGGCCAGGTCAGCACACGGTTGCAAGATGGTACTGCCATCTGGTGGCCAGAGTGAGAAGTGTCCCAGAGGGTTGAAACCTTGTGGGCCTAACACACAGCTGAATGAGAGGACAGATGGGAAACATCTCCGAGACAGCTGGTGTTTGGAGACCACTGCTGACCCCAACGTTAGCAAATAGGGGAGATTTCCAATTGACTAATTCCCCAGAGGAGGTAGCCTTCTGTAACAGCCCAAGATTCAGCCTTACCCCAAGATATTGCTTTAAAATTAACCAAGATAAGCCCTCGACTTAGGCTCTAAGGCCTAGAGCAATAAAGAAATCTTCCTTTTCAGGGCTCATCTTGTTCTTTTCTATTTTTCAAAAACATTTCTTCATCTCTGACCTCCTTTCTACCCTCACTAGAGCCCTTTGTGGCAGACAGAACAAGCATATTTTATCATTAGTCCATTTTGCAGATGAGAAACTGAGGCCTAGAGAGAATTGCAACTTGCTGAAGATTAGGGATAAACCCAGGACTGGATCACTGATACCAGTCCCATGCCGCTTTCCATAGAACCTGGATGCTGGGAGAACCCAGAGAAACGGGGAGTAGAATGGGTTGTATGTGTTTAGAGCCCAGCTCCCCCAGCGCTCCAGGCATCCTAATTCCATTGCTCAGCAGGTCCCCCTAGCGGCGAACTGGCCACTCTTCCTGGACTGATGCTGATTTCCTTACCTACCTGATAACCCCAAAAGTGCTAAACCTGCGAGGAAGCAGGATGTAAGAATTTAAGACTCAAATGATGGTGAGGCCAGGCATATGGGTCACCCTCAAATGGCTGCAAATTGTAGCTTCCTCTCGCTGCCCTGTCTCCACAGGTTTCCCCGGTGTTGCGAGACTTCCTGGAACGGATGCTGGTGCGGGACCCCCAGGAGAGAGCCACGGCCCAGGAGCTCCTGGACCATCCCTTCCTGCTGCAGACTGGGCTCCCTGAGTGCCTGGTACCCTTGATCCAGCTCTACCGCAAGCAGACCTCTACCTGCTGAGCCCACCCCCAGAGTGCACTTGCCACCTGTGCCCACAGGCAGAGGACACTGGGCAGCCAGCTTGCTGGCAGAGCCTGCTTGCCTCGTTCTCTCAGTATTCTCTCCAAAGATTGAATGTGAACCCCCACCCCCACCCTCCTGCCCCTCAGCCCACTGGGCCAGGCCGGACCTGCCCCTCAGTCTCTCTCCCTCCACAAGAGAGTCCCCAGTTGCCTTTGGGATGATGGAGGCCCCTTTTTCAGAATGACCCTTTGTTATTTGCACAGGGATATTTCTAAGAAACATGGAGACCAGCACTCCTGGCCACTGTAGCCAACACAGCAGAAAAGGCTGCTGCGATTTTTTTAAAGGCAGTTGTATACTAGCATCCCAGGCCACCCAGGACGGCAGAGTGCCTGTCTTCACCAGGATGCTTGCTGTTCTCAGCTCCAATTCTAAACCCTGGTGTCTCAAGAGGGTCACAGGGAAGGTTCTTATTACCTGAATCCATCTTCTTCCCTTGTGTCTGACTTCCTAAAGGCACAGTCCCACCTGCATCTGCTTCCGGACCCACCTGCACTGATAACACACAGCACTCTCACGCACAGCCTGCTCCGAACTGTGAGGAGCCTACTCGTAGGCGATGGGAGGAGAAGGAACATTTTCTGGGGTTGGTGATAAAGGTGGTGTCACTTTACAGGATGCACATGCTCATGTGTGCCTGTGTGTATGTGTGTAAGTGGAGGAAGGTCACCCCAACAGCCTGGTCCCTTCAGTAAGCCTTCCTCATCCTCTTTCCCACTAAGTTCTGCTCTGAAGGGACCTGCTTCCTTGGTCTTGCTTCCCATCTCTTAAGTCCTGTGTCTCTCCCTGACCAGTGAAGAGGTCTATATTGAGGCTAACGCATCCTGTGGGCTAGGCAGGTTTCCAAGTTTCTCCTGCACTATGGAGTCCGAGGGCCCAAGTATGCAAGAATGAAGAAACAAACTTTGTTTTACCTGTGAGCTTCATCTCAATAACCAGGACATCAGGGACCCTTTATTTTAAAAATCCTGGTCTGGGGGGAATTGAACCAGATCCCGGGGTTCCATCATGTCAAGAGAATAGACACCCCATTTGCGCAAACCACCTGCCCCTCACTGCCTCCCCAGGCACCTGTCTCTTTGTCCCCCTCCCCTCCTACCTTCAGGGCTGTTGTGAGACAGGGAAGCCCAGGGAAGAACTCCAGGAGCCTGGATCCTATCTAAATCATATTTTTAGATTCCTCTGCTCCCTTGTGGCCTGCCTTGGGGCAAAAATAAAAAATAAAATTTTTTAAGGGTCGGTTTTAAAAACAAAAGCATCTTCCCTAGAAACTTTTGTGAATTGTTTGCACTTGTGCCTGTTTTAAATTAAACTGAGTGTTCAAAACCTCTGGACTTCCTCTGGTCTCTGGGAGCGGAGCCAGGCTGTCTTTGAGCCGGACACTCCACAGTCGATATCTAGTGTGGCTCCCTCTTCCTCAATGCAAGCTTTCCAGTGGCCACTCTAGTCCACAGAAAACCCAACTCCCTGGTGGTGTGTGGACCCAAAATGAGGGCAGAGAATGAGGGAAACAGGAAGTGAAATACCATTGGGAGTGAAGGAGCTGAGACATAGGCGCCTTCCCAGGGCTGAAGAGCTCAGCCAGGAAAGTCAGGGCCATGCATCTCTCTTGCTGGCTCTACAGGGGGTCTGGGGGCAGCCACTAGGGCTGGTGATGGCTGTCTGCAGCAGCTTCCTTCCCCTGTCTGCTTCTTACTCCCTGGCAAGTGAAAAGCTACTCTCTTCCAGCTGTCCACAGGAAGGGGCCTGAAACAGCTTCCAGGGAGAAAGCTGTCTCTGTGTGGGCTCTCAGAACTGAGGGAGATAGGAGTCGTGAAAGAGCAGCGCAGTGGCTGGAAATCAAGGAACCCGGGTTTGAGTCCTGGGGGTGGGGTGGGTGGATGAAATTATCTTGAAAATTCTAGCTCTAACACTGATTCCAGTACTTCCTTTCTGAGTGCTCATTCTACCCCCCAACGCAGGGCTCACTGAAACCTCTTAATCAGGAGCAAGGAACCATGGAGATGATCTTCTGCTCCCCACAGTATTCACACCTAGATAGCTGCCCTGGTCTGAGGGCCCCAGTCCCACCAACTCAGCCAGAAACAGCACCTGAGTCTTACCTTCTGGAGGCAGCCACAGTGGGCTGGGCAGAGATGGAGGCAAGTGTACCCTTCCACCTCTCCAAACAGAGCCGGCAGTCAGGAGTGGTTGGTAAGGCAAAGAGAGGCCAGTTCTCCCAACTGAACAATGCTGGATTTATTAACTATTCTTTTGAGTTCTAATAGTCCTTCCACCACACAGTGTCATTCCAAAAGCGTGTATGTAAGTCGTTCAGCCTCGCTCAGACCAGTTCTGAGTTTGATCTTGGAGTACTGGACTCCAGTGGCATGGGTAAGTTTTCTCAATGGCAAAAGCAACAAGAGTTGGAAGAGCAAAATGTTTAGAAAGTCTTCTAAAGTGGAGAAAGCTAGTGAGGACCCCATCCCCCAACACCCTTGGGGCTGACAATGAGAGGAAGTTCAGGAGAGCAAAATGTGGTGTAATATTTAAGTTTTGCACTGAGCTGGGCCTGGAAAGAAATCCGCAAGAACAGCAAGTCAGTCAGACACACAATTCAGTTCAGACAGGAAATATGGCTGTGGTTTCTTTTTTAGAAATATCACTTTCAACCACCCAGCCCTTGGCAACTCCACAGAGAGGAGCCCTGGTGATTGTTTACACAATAAAGAGGGCCCAAGGTGACATTCAACCAGAAAGCCGCATGTCAGTGACACTTGAAAGATACAGTACCTTCAACACAATGTGCAACTCAGACCTCATGGTGTTTTGAAGAAGCCAAAATACTTGTATTCTTACACCATTAGAAACTTCATGAAAATTAAACACAGTTGGAATAAGTGAGCAAGCAAGGACCAGAAAAAAAGGAGTTTGCGCGTGGGGTGACCAATTACCCCTATCCCACCCCAGATCCTCTCCTGGCTTTTCTGTATTGTCTACCCACCACCCAGACAGTGGACTAAGGGGATGCAGATGTTTGAGGAGAAAGGAGAGGGGGAAGGGCAAAACACCCCAGAGACAAAAGTGAGGCTCATTGGAAGAAAACAGTGCAGTAGGTCCCAAGGTTCAGAAATCATAAGGGGCGGGGGGGTTGAGAGCTTCAGTTTTTCAGAAGGCAGCAGGATCTCTCAGGAGACAGAGCCTTAACTTGAAGATCTTGGGGTCTTTAGTGAAGGGTTTGGGCTCCTGCTACTCCAAATGCGAATTTTTTGTTCATTGTCCCTCACTTCACTGCTGTCAAATGACTTCAAGTATCAGGATTTAATATACTGCAAGAGTTTGAAGATTTTATGGGTAAATGCACACAGACAGAGTACACAACGGTGATCTCAAATAGACCCAAAGTCTGAACTCCGGGCCAGGACACAACGAGAATGCAGTGCTGCCACCAGGAGGCACCAGAGATCACGTCCAGTGTAGGGCCCTAGCGGCCTCGAGGGCTTGGAAGAGTAGAAGGATTGGGGGGATTCGTCCGACATCTAGCTCTACCAGTCCCGCTCCTGGTCACCCACCCCCTCACCCCAGGCCTTCTTTCTAAGCACAGGTCATTCTCCCTCTGCGCCGTTCCCTTAGAGTTACTGGTGAGAAACCTTTCGTTCTGCAAAAAAGAACAGATCGAGGTCTTGAAAAGACCCCTCCGCGGGTGAATAAGGGGGAGCATGCTCAACTTTCGCGGTTCACAGAAAGAGCTCCCACGCACAGTCACCTGGCGGGCTGGGCGCGCAGACACAAGTGCTAGGGCTTCCGCAGGGTCCTGGGGCGTGCGATTCACCAGACCCGCTTAGTTCTTCGCTCACTAGGCCTGCACAAAGAAGGGGGCGGGGAGGGAGGGAACGAGGACCAGGCGGACCGGGAAAGGGCCTTTTACCACCTCTCTGCGGTTGCCTCTGAGTCACTTAATCTGCCCAGTAATGAAGCGGAGCAGGACCTGCGTCCCACGCGTTGGTGCAAATGCAGGGGTCCTTGGTCTCGACCTCTAGCATCCGTCATTCGCCCTGCCCTCCATTAACCGCCCAGCGAGAAGCAGGAGCCCTTTCAGCAATCCCCTCCCAGCTCTCGCCGGAGTTTGATGTAATTTAAACCCGGACCTGCGGCTCGTGTGGGCTTCCGACTCCCGCGCGCCGTCGTTTAACGTGGCAAACAGTTCAGTCAATTATCCCCCTCGCGAAGCTTCTATTTAAAGAGACATTGTCAGATTCTTAAGCCTCGGATCAGACCTGCTGCTTTCTGCTTCAAATACAAAGACTCAAAACACGAGTTCTTTGAGGATTGGAAGATATACAATGAAGCAAAGCCTTCGCAACAGTTCCACCCTGCAGGAGCACCCGCGTGTGGGATGCAGGAGTTGCGAGGCGGTGGGGGTGGGAGAAGTGCTTTCCATTTCTAGCCTCTGAGAGTGAGAGGAAATAAGGCTGGGCCATGAGGGATGAGATCTCAAAGATGGATTTCAAATGTAGCGGAGCCTAGGGATGGTGTTGGCTGGGGCAATGGCCCCACATTGTCAATGAAGTTGAATTCTGGGTGGGCCTGGGGAAGAGGAAGAGGGAACTGGAATTACCCAGAGGCTGGTTCAAGGGACAACTAGCGTTCAACACCAGGGGCTCTGTTACTTCCAAAATGGGCTTTCATTGTCTTGAGGCAGGAGTTCCTCCACAGAAAAACTTAACCTCCAGATTCCTTCCTAATCTTCTCCCTTGCCCAGAAAAGTCTCTGAGGCCCATCTCCATGCTCCCCTTCTTCAACACTTAAGGGGAAGGTCGTGTGTGGCATTACTGTCAGCATCACTGGGAGGGAGGGGGAGCCAGACCCTTGTTGTACAGGTCCACTCTTCTGAGCACCGCGCTGCTTGGGTGTGGGGAGACCTGGCGATGGGAAGGAGACCAAGCAGGAGCCAGCCAGACCCAGGACCGAGCTTTAGGGCATAGGGAAGGGGGTTCGTCTTCCTGGAAGGCTGCAGCCCATGGAACCAGTCTTCTACTCCTCCCCTTCCAGGACAGGAAAGGCAGGCTGTAGGGCAGGTGAGACTTAGGCAGAGAATAGTAAAAATACCAACCAGCACAAAAAAGAAATCATAGGGGTCCCCTTCAGAGAGAGGGCCACTTATCTTGGCAGTGGGGATAGGTTATGGGATCACAGATGGGAGGGAACTGCCAGGAAAGTGAGGACAGGGAAGAAAGAGAAGTCCCACGGGCAAGTGCAGGGAACAGAGCTCATCCTCGACGCTGTTTACCGTTGAGCGTGCAACACCACGGCCTCCGTGCCTGCCTGCCAAGCCTGGGGTCCAGGCATCGAGTGCGGCACAGCGTTGGCCTCTAACTCCGGACCGCTGTCGGGCCCTGGTGCCTCCCCGACCAGGCTGGGGATGTCTGGAGCTGTGGAGCGTCGGCGCAAACCCAAGCGGCCAGAGGAGCCGGGCCCGCCCTCCGGGTGGGGGCTAAGACCAATGGGGGCTTGCGCTGAGGTTGGGGGCGCTCCCTCCAGTACCTCATGTGAACGCCACCGCCCAGCCCCCGCAGACTGGGGTGAGTGTGGTCGGGCCATCAGGGCTCCCGCACGCAGTCGAGCCGTCTCTTCCTCCGTCACAGCGCCCAGAGCCAAACTCATGCTCCGGCCCAACTCGGGCCGCTCGCTTCCCTGCACCCGGTGCCGGCCCGAACTCTTGCCCGCTGAGCCAGCCTCCCCGCCGTGACCATGGCCGCCGGTCGCTCGCGCAAAGCGCGCCAAGAGAGGCCGCTGTAGGCGCCGGGGGCTGGGTCGTCGGCGCTCCGGGCTGGGCGCAGGAGCCGGATGGCCAGGGGGGCTGTCGGAGTTGGAGCCGCGAGCCGCGGCCGCGGCGGCTGCGCGGCCCCAGGGCCCGGTGAGGGCCTGCACGCAGGTTCCGTGACCGCGGGCGGCAGCCAGCTGCAGCGCTGTAAGGCCCGCACGGTTGGTGCGGTCGAGGCGCAGGCCGAGGCGGCGGAAAGAGCGCACTAGGAACTCCAGCACAGCCCCGTGGCCGCACGCCGCCGCCCACATCACCGGGCTATTGCCAGCCGAGTCCGTCGCCTCGGGATCGCCGCTGAACTGCACCAGCAGCTGCACGGCGTCCAGGTGGCCGCGCTCGCAGGCCAGGCTGAGCGCCGTGCGGCCGCGCTCGTCCCTCAGGTTCACTGCCGCACCCTGCTCCAGCAGTAGGCGCACGAAGCGCGAGCGCAGCGCGGGATCCGGCAGCCCCACCGCCACCATGAGCGGCGTGCGGTCCTGCTCCGCGCGGCAGTCGATGATGCTTCGGTCTAGCGCATCCAGCACGAAGCGGGCCAGGTGCACTTTGCCCGCCTGCATGGCCTCCAGGAAGGTGCGCGTACCCGCTCTGGGGCACAAGTCCTTGGGCTTGAGCATGGCACCGGCCGCCGCGCCCAGGCGTCCCGGCAGCACCGCACGGGGGCGCCCCTGTTCGCGCGCCCCGCCGGGTTGTGGCCTCCGCGGGTGCTCTGGTGTGGCTCCCTCCCCGCGTGGGCGGTTGTGGCCGAGGGTTCCACTCTTGTGCCCCGGCAGCTCCCGCTGTGCTGCCACAACTGGGGCGCACGCCTGGCGTCTTGCTGCTCCTACCCTGGGCTTCCCGCCTGCCTGGAAGTGTAGGTTGCTCGCTCCTCCGCGCTCCGCACCTGGCCGACCACGAGACGGCTGGAGCTGAAACTCGGCCCCCTCCTGATTCTCCCGCTGCTTTTCCCGTGTCCCACGACCCTCAGTCCCTCGTGGCCTGCAGCCGCGCCAACTCACCCGCACGCGGGGCAGCCCCCGCTCCCCTGCCGAGACGGTGGCGCCCGCCTTGAGCGCCTGCCTCTAGCCCTGGCGGGGCTCGCTGCTCCTCGAGCTGCTAACGCCGCTCCTCCGCCTCCGCCCTTATCGCGGGGGCCGGGACGCGCCAGGGCGCTTGCTCCTTACTTCGGGGGCTCAGCGGTGCGGGAGCCGCCGCCCACCTGGATACCTGACTTTATAGCCTCGGGGGTCTCCATGGCAATGGCTGCTCTGGAAGCAAGCTGAGGCGTCAAGTCAGAAAAGGACGCGCGGGGGGACCGCCCCTGACCCCCACACCTTCACGGGTCTAGAAGTGTGGGTGCAGCTCCCCCTCCGCGCTCCACTGGGGCTACAAAGGCGGTGCGGACGGTGACGGGGGCGGCTTGTTGTGGGCCACATGCACCCGATCGGGCCAATCCAAAAGTCACAGTCTTGTCTCCCCGCCCTCTGGTCCCGTCAGAGTCGGTGCCCTAGACTCCTTAGAAACTGGCCGGATTTCGTGACCGTCGGGGAAGACCGGCAGCTGCCCGCAGCGGTCCAGGTGAAAGGAAACGGTACCCCATTAGAGTAGAACTGGACCATAAGCGAGCTAGGGTGGCTGCGACAGGCGGGCTGGAGGTAATTTGGGCGAAAGGGTAGCTGCGCTGTGCGCAGGATGGGGGCGTTCAGTCTGGCTGGGAACTGCCACTAGTGTAGCGAACCACGCACTCACAATTGTTTCTCCCGCACAGGCTCACTCGGAGTGGGGGTGGAGGGAGAGTGCGCTCTCCAGTCTCAGACGTCTCCAACCCCTACAGCACGCCCGCCTGCCAGCTCCCGGCGGCTTGAGAGGCTGGCGGAGCAGGCGCCTTAGGATTCCGAAGTGCTGCAACCTCAGTGGCAACTCCGCGGTGCCGCCTTCTCGCTGCTTCAGGACCGGCCGCCATCCCGGAAAGAGCAAAAATCGAGGGACACACGCAAGACACACACACGCGCACACACACACACACACACACACTCCCCAGTCCCCATTTCCCTCTTGAGCACAAAACTACCTAGACCACAAGGCTCTGACCTTGACCACTAGCTGACCCCTTTGGAGAGGGAGAAAAGAGCCTGAGTCAATAGGGTGTGGAAAAACCAACGCATCCCGTCTCGCTCTGGCTAGCTGCTTGGCCAGCTGCTTGGCCCTGGGGGGCGGGGGCGCGCAGGCCTAGGTTGTGGGGACGCCTCAGAGCCAAAGGGATGTGGGCGGCTGTGTAGGGTTGGAATTGATATTTGTAAAGTAAGACGTTAATCAGGTATTAACTTCAGAATTTACTGATACTTTTCGTGAGCAAGGCAGAAGTTCGGTTCTGGATGGAAAAGACCTCCTCTCTCAAGTGTGACATAAAAAGTGGACATAAAAGTGGAGCATATCACCCAAGGGCTGAATTTATCTGTTAAATACAAACGGAGACAGTCCTTATGGGAAAAGATGGTGTTGTGGGGGAGGGAGGGCTTTGAGGTCTTCTGAGGATAGAACTTCTGAGGTGGTCTTTAAGGTAGTGTGGGAGGCAATCTGGCTGCTAAGGAACAAGGAAGGCATTCCAGATGGGGTTACCAGGCAAGGGCATGGAGGTAGGAAAAACACCTTGAAGGGACAGTGTTGGGGGCTGCTTTAAAGGGTCTCATCCTATGAAAGACAGGAAATTAAAGGAAAAGAAAAAAGTGTCCTCAGCTTGGGCAGCGCAGTGACAAGAAGCTTTGCAGCAAAAGCTGCCTGGGGAAAGGTATGTGGCAAGGAGAGGATTTGCCTCTAGGAAGAAGATGGTGTGTGAGTGAGTGGCAGAATGGGCACATGGCCCTGCACCCTGAACTTCTTCCCTCTCTCCAGCTCCCAGACCCCAGGGATGCCCACCTGGCATGGGGCCCAGCCATGGAGCAGGTTCTCCCAAGCCACTCTGTCCTAAGGGAGCATGTGATGTATACCTGCATACAGTGTAGAGCCCCTCTTCTTTTCTTTTTTGCATTTTTTATTCCCTCTGCTTGGGGCTCCACCAGTATTTGACATCAGAATTAATTTCCAGCTTGAAGGCATTTACTAGCAGTGTGGCTTCAAGCCTGCATATTCCCACCTGCAAAATGAAGCTGATAATACTACCCTGCCTGCATCAGGCAAGATCTTGCTAGAGAGTCTCAGGAAAAGAGCTACACAATTATCCAGCATGCAGAAAGCCCAGTCCTGCCCCTAGACCTGGGGCCCCCTCCTGGGTGTCGCCCAGGTGTGGGTATAGACTCTCCAACCCCCATAAGGACAAGAATGCTCTCCACCGAGCTCTTTACTCAGACAGCAGAAGAAAGGCTTTTCTTCCTTTTGTGACTCAATTTCACTTCTCTCCACCATGAAGGAAACTGCTTTCTTCCTGTATTTCTGTTTTCAGGGTCAGGGCAGGGGTACCCCTGGAATCTGTGTGTGGCAGACAGTGCTACATCCAGGCAGTGGCACCCCCACATAGAGGAAAGAAACAGTAGGAACATCGACTGGGCACCTCATTGGTCCTAAAGAGCCATGCCCCCTCTTCCCTGAGCTTCCCTGAGCCAGCTGTGCCTCATTTATGTCCCTGCTGCCTGTGGAGGATGGAGACAGTTCCCTGGAAGAAGAGGAGCTGAGGAAATTCCCCTTGAGGGCCTCTCCCTGGCCTGTCAGAGAGCCCCGTGCTGGGTGCTCTTTGGAAAGAGCAGCAGGCTCCATTGGCCTCAGGTGGCATTGCCAGTCAGGCCAGGCCTGTGGTGGGATGGGGAGAGGGGCGGTCAGGGGTGCCAGCTCTCAGACCCTGGAGCCTTTGCTTTGACTTCCCTGTGGGCTCAGTATGTTCTGAACAGAAAAGAAATAGCAAAGCTGAAAAAAAGCTGAAACTTTGCTGCAGAGCACAGAGGCACCAACAGCCCAAATTAGAAGCTGTCGCTTAGGGAGCTGAAGGCTGACAGGAGATAGAACCGAGGCAGGCAGGGGGCAGGCAGGCATTCCACTCCCTCCTCCCCTCCCACCCGCTGAGCCTCTCCCTCACCCTCTGCTGGTCCCAGGCTGGCAAAAGGGTTTCCTTGCAAAGATGGCTCAGGTCTGCAGTCTGTCACTCTGTCTGCAGCTGCCCACCCCCAGGCCCCCTTCTTTCTTCCTTGAGTGTCACCAACCCCCTCACCCTGTCACGTTGCACCAACTCAGCTGGGTTGGGCCTGGTGGCACGTGGCTGGGAGATCTAGAGAGCCTGGAGGGTGCAGGGGGAAGAGGGGGAGGTGCAGGGGGTGGGTGAGTCAACAGGGGACTCTGGCATCTGAATCAGCAGTGAGATTGGGACCCTTTCTTTATGCAAAAGGTAAAACTGAGGCATGCTGAGTGGACAGAGAACCTGCCATACCCAGAAGGAATGGAACCCAGGTGGCCTTCACCAGCCCAGAGCCCTGAGGGAGGGAAACTCTTCCTCTGCACATCCCCTGATGCCAGGGATTAATTCATCTCCAGGGCCCAGAGACTATGGCATTTCCCCAGGGGCACCTTGCTCTTTTCTAAGAGAGCAGAAAGCAGGGAGATGGGTACCTGGACCTGGAAGCCCCCAGCTTGCTGTGCAGAGGCCTCTCTAGGAGGCAAAATTGCATCTGCTTCCCCGTTCCTGGGCTTCCCAGCTTTACACTAGGGGTCCAGAGACTGCCAAGCCTGGCTTAAAAAAGCAGGAGAGAGCAGCCCCTCCTTCCCCTGAGCACTCATTAGAACAAGTGGGCTGTATTTGGTGCTGGCTGTGGTTTATGCCCCTATGCCTGGGTCAGTGAGTCCCTCCAGGCCTGGGTTCTAGCTCTGGGTTGCGGGGCAGATGGGGTAGCTGGAGGACTGAAGACAGGGCACTGTGCTCAGCTGTATCCAGTGTTTATGCAGGTTGATCAATGACAGGCCTTATGCCTGTGACTGAGCAGATGCTTAGCCTCACCCTGCAGCCAGGAAATGCCAGGATCCCAAAGGTCAGGGCCCCAGAGGGATAGGGAGGGTCCTGTTTATTCTCCGAAAGCACAGGTGCTCATAGCTAATGGCATTTGCTGTGGCTCTGATAAGAAAACAACTTCTACCCAGAATCAACCCCCACCCTTCTCCCAAGCCAGTGCGCGTCCCAGTTTGGGATTTGCAGTGAATGGATGCCCACAAGGCCCTTTACAGCAAGTGTTGGGGTCAACCATAACTGCCACAGGGGCCTAAGAATCTGACCACTGTAAGTGTGTTTAAAGGGATGCAGGTGGCCTGAAGGTTTGCAAGTCCCCCCCTCCCATGGGGGGGCACCTTTGCATAGGGTCTTCTGCTCCAGTCCTGAGGGTGGAGACAAGGAAGGGCCACATTTGGGTAGGAGTGGAGAAGAGAAGTGACATCATTTTTTAGTGGTTGTGGCATCAGGGAGGGCAGAAGGGGAAGTGAGTCCTCTTCAAGCCTAGAGGCAGGGCCATCCCGCTGGGCTCTGGAGGACACCTCTCCCTGGGGTTCAGCTCCCAAGGGTTTTTCCCCAGCCTGCTTCATTTAGGGCATTCTACTTGCCTCCTCCCCTTTCCTTAGCTGTAGAACAGAGGCCAGGCTTAGGTAGGAAATATTGGGACAGGGTTCTTTAGTAGGAGTAAGGAGAAAAATAAATAAACCTCATAAAGTCAGGAGAGAAAATGACGCTGACCTTGTCAGGCAGCCTGGGAGGGGGTATATGCCAGGAAATACCACCCCCCCAACCCTAGGAAAATGGGTAGCCAGGATCTGGATGGGAAAGTGCCCCAAAGGCCAACCTTCTCCCCTCCACATTGGTCACAGCCCCGGTTGTCTCACTGGCCTGAGAGCCAGATAGTTGAAGCAGCTTTTTCACGTCAGCCTCCCATCCCCCACAGGAAGGAAGCCAGGGAAGGGACCTCAACCTGGAAGCCTAGGGACAGCAGTCCTCCAGGGAGCTTGGAGGTAGTGCCAGGCTCTGTATCAGGGAGCCAACAATGAGGCCATCTCATGGCAAGCCTGAGATGGGGCCTAGAAGCCTGAGTGAGCTGCCGGCCTTACAGCAGAAAGGGTCCTGCTTGAACCACAGGTGCTAGAGTGGAGGTTCCAGGTGGCAAGGCCTAACCCTCCAGGTGAGGAAACTGATGCCAGAGTGGGCACCACTAGTAGCACACTAGGAAAGGCAGAGTAAGGCCAGGACCCCATTTCCTGCCTCTCAGTCCATAGTCTTTTGCCCTCAACAAATATGTGATACTAATTCCAAGAGAAACACGAGGAGCAAGAAGTCAGCTTGGAGGTCCTCTAGGCCTCAGATGAGCCCCCACCCTGATGGTATCTGGTCCCTGTCTCCTCCTCAAGCCTGGCTGTTGAGGAGGGTTCTCCAGGGTCCCAGGGAACCTCAGCTTCCCACAGCCTCAGAGTGCTGGGGCCTTTCTTCCTGGGGGTATGGAGCCCCATCCAAGGGGGGATGTCCTTGCAGAGCGTCGCAGGTGGATGCGGGATCAGAGGAAGCTCTCCTGTGGATCTTCCTTGGCTATAAGTGGGTCCAGCTCACACAGCTCCCTGGAGGCCCCACAGGGCCTCTCCAGCATGTCCTCCGCCTCAGAGGGGAAGCAGGCCCTGAGGCAGGTCCTCACAGATTCCTTCACCTCAGCCTCCAGGACCCTCATCCTGGCCTCGTACTCTGCCAGCGCTTCCTGCTGGAACTGTGGGGACAGCAAGGACCACTGCTTGGCTCAGGGGGCCACCTACCCACTCTCCTTCCCTTGGACAATGAAACAAAGAGATGCCCAGTATTTTCAGAGCTCCCAGATGATGGGGGTAGGAGGTAAGGCATAGTGGAGACCCTCAGGGAGCCTCTCAGGAGAGGGGGTGCCAACCAAGCAAAGAGATCTAAAGAGCTGCCTCATGTGAAAGGGCCCCAGGGTCCCATAGGAACCAGAGCCTGTGACCCACTGGTGAAGGTGAGTCCCCCCACCCCCCGAGTTTCTGACTGGAAGCTCCCTGAAGCAGGCTCCCTTTAAACCCTGGAGCCAGGCCAACTCTGCTGGGAGCCAGGGTGGTGGTTCCTGTCACCTGCTTTTCCATCTCCCGGATCTGTTCCAGGCAGGCTGCCTGCTTCTCTTCCAGCTTCTCCTGGTGCCTCTCCAGGCTCTCTGTCATCTGGGTGGGAGTGAGAGGTAGGAGACCAGGGCAGCACAGACAGGCTCTGAGTTGGCATCCC